>NW_020837951.1:69152187-69541929 GCF_003676395.1 Aethalodelphis obliquidens | reverse complement strand
TTTCTGTGTATTACACTGCTTTTTTTTCAAAACAATAAATTTATTTATTTATTTACATTTTATTTTTGGCTGCATTGGTTCTTTGTTGCGGCGAGTGGGGGCTACTGTTCCTTGCGGTGCGCAGGCTTCTCATTGCGGTGGCTTCTCTTGTCACGAAGCATGGACTCTAGGCACGCGGGCTTCAGTAGTTGTGGCACACTGGCTTAGTTGCTCCGCGGCTTGTGGGATCTTCCCGGACCACGGCTTGAACTCGTGTCCCCTGCATTGGCAGGCGGATTCTTAACCACTCTGCCACCAGGGAAGTCCTTGTGTATTCTACTTCTGAAAGATATTCTGGGAATTAGTAAAAATTCTTTGAGAAAGAAGGATCAGTAGAAAATACTTGGATCTACTTTAAAAATGAATAATATGGACATAACAGAGACCTCAAATAATGTAAAAAGTCACATTTTTCATTAATAATGTTTGTTGCTTCTTTAGTATGAGAAAGGCACAAAATAGCTTGTGAACTCTTTCATTTTGGGGGCTTTCAGCAGCAACGCAGAAGCAGGAAGAAAAAAGCAGGAGCTATGAAAGGTAAGGTTCTGCTCTCTAATCCTGGGCTCTCCCGGGTTTGATCTTAGTTCTCTTCTCCATACAGTCCCAGGTCTATAATTGCTGGCAATGTCACCTCCTAGAGCCTGTACTCTCAGAAAATAATGGCCCCCCCAGAGGAGAGACTCAGAGCTAGAAAGCAAAGAAGTCAGGACCTGGGACACTTCTAACCCAGGCTCTGCTCGTCCATGTGAAAGCTGGGCCATGGCGCTTACCCATCAAGTGACAGTGTGAGACGTGGTGGAACAATGACTGTTTTGGGGGCAAAATTTTGGGTAATGACTTAGACAACTTAACCTCCCTAAGTTTCATAGTCTGTGTCTGGGAGAGTCCCAGGATTGTTGTGATGATTGCCTGGGGCAATGTGTGTGAAAGAGCTTTGAAATGACACCGCTCTACACACATGGACCTTACTATTAGTGTCATTGAACCTCTGACCTCGAATTCTACTTCCTGGGCATTAATCTTGAAAGAATCTCTTCCCAGTAGAACAGTCTGCTCAGCATGTTCCACTCTCTCTTTGCTTCCACTCTCCCTAGACACACCCAGGCTCCTATTTTTGGTTTGCAGAGCTCACCTGAAAGGCACTCATGTGACACCAGCCCCACCCTCTCTTCAGAAAGGTGATTCATATCTTCTGTCATCTCAGGCATCCCTCTTGCTAGCTGGCCCTGTGGAATTCCAGGGTCCTAGTCCAGCAAGAGGTTGACACGAGGGAGTCCCACTGGGAACAGATTATGGAAGGAAGCCTTGGGGTAAGGCATCTTCTGAAAACAAAATGGTCTCTCTCAAAAACAGCAAAGTTCATTCTTCACAAGTAAATCGTTTCTTCTAAAAAAGAGTGTTTTCTTTTGTCTCTGCTGCATTTGGGGGAAGGATGCAGTAGCCCAGGAACTGGGTTTAGGGAAAGGAAGAGGTTCTCCAGTTCTGACTGAGAGCTGACTTTGAGTGTTTGAGGCAGAGGAAGGTTAGGGAGAGAGTCTGACAGTGGCCTTGCACACCCTCTACCATCTCAGCCACCTTCATTTGTGTCATGATGAATACAGCCCTTCACAAAGCAAATACAAAAGCATAGGAATTTGACAAATGCTGAGGGGCTTTACAAATTGAGAAAATCCATTAAAGAACGAGTCTCAGGAACTGGACTTCCCAGTCCTTCCCCTTCTCCATCATGATACTGATCTGTAAACAGCCGTGGGTTGGAATGTTTTGGGTTACACAGGCACATAGATTCCCAAATGTCCCAATCAGCCTCTAGGAACAGAGACAAGAAACTTCACATATTCCCCAAAACAGCACTGGAATTTGGCATTCCTGAGGTCTCAAGTTCAGAAGGAAATGGAACAAACCAGAGGACCCCAAATATTTTGATGGAGAATAACTTTCTTCTAACTCCAAGGCCTTCTTGCGTCCTGATGAAGGCTGGGCAAAGCAGCTCAGCTCCCCAGTTCTCAATTTAGCCTTAATGAAAGTGTACAGCTGAGGACTTTTCGCCTTTCCTTTCTCATGGGACAGGCACTGGAGCAGCAGGGATGCAGAACTCCTGGCCATGTTTGTGGTTGAGCAAGCAGGGACAAGAGGAGGCCAAAGGGGAGGCAGAGCAGTATAGGATCTTAGCAAACCTGGGAGTGGAACTGCATAGTCTTATCAGGCTTAGGAAAGAGATCTCCATCTACATCAGGTACCGTAGCACTCAGCTCACTCTCCAGCTACACTTCTTATTCCCACCCAGTAACCTGCACACTGTTAGGGACATCATTGGTCCTCAGAGTTGTTAATAAAAGTGATAAGTGTAATAAGCTGAACATAGTTGTGTCAGTAAAAGTGTTTGAAAATGACAGTTTTGCTGCATCTTCTCTTGTGGGTTACTCTTGTCTTCTCAGGTGACCAGTAAATTTGTTAGCTCGGCATCTCCTTATCTTCCTTTGGCTTTATGCATGATTTAGGGCAATTGTTTTCTTTTTCCTACAGTACAGTTTTCTCAGCTTTAGAATAGGGATAATGAGACTACTATATTCCATTCAACATACCATCGCATGTTATATGCTCTATATCATGAGAATATAACAAGTCATAAACTTATCTTAAGTGAGCAGATTATTTTAAGCACCAGGGACATATTAAACATAGCAATGATAGTTGTTATTGTGACAGGTATGCACAAAGGAGTAAAAGCCATTATTTCATGTCCACTCAAAAGACACATGTTTTTTTAAGATTTTTTTTGATGTGGTCCATTTTTAAGTCTTTATTGAATTTGTTACAATATTGCTTCTGGTTTTTTTTTTTATGTTTTGGTTTTGTGGCCCTGAAGCATGTGGGATCTTAGCTCCCCAACGAGGGATCGAACTCACGCCCCCTACATTGGAAGGAGAAGTCTTAACCACTGGACCGCCAGGGAAGTCCCCAGAAGATATTGATATAATGCCATATTTGTGCCTTACTGAGCTCATAATTTTGTTATGCAAAAATTCTACCTCTGTGAGTTAAAATAGGATCATCTTTTTAAGTATTGTGCAAAGCATACAAACACATTTTTAAATTCTACGAGCAAATGCAATATTCTCACAGATGTACCAAACACTAGATTGCAAATACCCATGGATCTCTAGGGGACATCAAAACAAAATGCAGTCAGTGCATTGGCACTGAAGATATTTATCAATATTAAGTAGAAAGTAATATATTAAATTTACATCATGCTGAAATTAAAAGCATTTTGATGCAGATTACAAATTTTTATGCAATTTATCCATAAAAAATGACATTTTCAAGTAGTGAATAAAACTCTCCAATGAAAAATCCTGATTAAATATATAAAGCTGAATGCTTTATCTATGAAGCCTTAAGGGTCTTCTAAGACCCTTGCTTAAAACAAATGAGAGGAAAAAAATATCTTGAAAATTGAGATTAATTTCTTAAGATACTTATTAGGTCATAAGATATTGCCAATAAGCTACATCTTACTGAGGTTAGAGATCAACGTGAAGCAGCCTTGGCTGACATGTGCGAAGCATCAGATACTTGTTATTATACCCGCCATTTTAAAGTCTGACGCTCGTCTGGTCTCCCTGTCACCACCATCCTCTGCTTTTCTGCCCCTCCTTCTCTCCTTCCTTTGTTGACTCCACACTCTCATCTTAGGGAATTGGTGTTCCTCAAAGATCTATGCTAGTCCCACACTTCATCCTCTCTGCGCATATAGTCTCAACCTCCCAAATAGTTCCAAACGTCCTCTCTATGATTGTTGACTTCCATATGCATGTCTTTACCCAGGGTCACATCTCCAAACAAATGTCATTAGCTCCAAACCCTCATATTTACCTGCTACCCTAGATAATCTCCACACATGGCCAAACTTGACCAGCATGTAATTACCTGGCAAACTCCTGCAGACCCCTGGGATGCCAGCTTACCAACTGCTCTTGCAGAAGCTTTCCCTGATCCATGCAAGCCCACATACTCCCAAGAACCTGTACTTTTCCTGTCACAGCATTAGCATTCCTTTCATTGAACACCTAGTTACCCATATCCCCACCAGATTGCAAGCTCTGTGACAGCAGGCAATGTGTCTACTATTTTCATTGCACCTGGCACCCACCACAGTGTCAACAATACAAGGGATAGTCACACTTCTTTGTTGAAGTTTAAATTCCATGATTCTATAATATATTTCACAGTTTATTGATCATGCAACTGCTGAAACTGAATCAGCAACCATTAGACATGCTTTCTCCAAGAAAGAACAAGTAAAAGAGAATAGCTCCAGCTGCTATAACCTGTCATAATGCCTTGTGCATCTCCCTCATAACCTAGAAAGGGTTTCAAGCGAATTTTTTACTCTTTAATGCCTGTCTTCTCTGACAGAGTGCTCCATTACGAAAGTAATATCTTTGTTTTATCTACCAATATATTAAAAAACACAAGTAAAAACCTTAAAGCAGAGATACTTCAAAATATTTTAAGGACCAATGAAATGAATAAAACTATTTATGTTCCTGTTGCATTTTAACGCAGATTAAAGGTTTAAGGACACTCTGATTTTCTTTAAGAGTATGAGTTAAACCTAACACTTAAAATATACCTTTTGCACCCCCAAAGCAAAGGAAAACAAGATACAAAGCTGACCATATCATAATATGAAGAATAAATTTGGTAAATATAACAATCATCATAGAGAAATAAATTCTAATTATTACAAATTAAAAATAAATTTTCTCTCCATTCAAAAGTATTGTTCCACTTACTGTTGAAAAACAATGTGCTGAGGTGACTCGATGTATTTACAACTGAATCAGAAGAAAAGTCATTGAAGGGAGTGAATATGGACGCGCTAGAGGCCACCTCTAAGCAGAGAAGACTCCATTGTAGAAGATTGGGTCCAGGTCTCCTTTTCCCACTCCTGCGTTCTCTGAGGTTGAACATACAGGGAAAGCACACTCTGATTTTCACGCCTTAACTTCCACTCTCATATTGTCCTGGGCACAGCAGCTGTGGACTTTCTTTTCAGATCGAGCCTGGTCCTTTGGAAGTTCTTCAAAGTCAGGCTGGAGTCCTCATTGCCCAGCAGGGTCTTTTCCTCTCCATCTCCTGCACCAAACTAGTCTCCAGATCTGCCCACTGTTGATCAAGCCCACTGAGGAATTTCAGCTCTTTGTGCTGAAGACGATGGAGAAGTGCTGTATCGTCTCATGGAGAATGAGGCGGCCTGAGCGTTTGGGAACTGGCTGTCAGCCAGCTGGTGCTGATGGAACCTGAAAACCTCCTTGTCCTTCAGGCAGGAAAACAAAGAAGATTCTCCCTGTTAGGGGCAGGACTGTGAGGGTCTCCTGCTTTGGCAGGCTGTGGTTCTGGGCCAGGTGACAGCTAAGGGTGCAGACAGGGCTGGAGAACATCATCCTGGGTGTCCTCAGTGAGGAGGGTGGCAGGCCCCGGTGAGCCTGGTGATGCAGGTGTCTGGCTGTGGGAGCCTGTATCCAGCTGCTGTGGGTACCTGCCTGCAAAGGAGATTCTTAAATAAGCCATTTATGGGCAACATAGAATGTCACAACTTCAATTCTTTTATTACACTGGAAATTAAACACACTCCTGGAACATGAAAGAGTATCAATCCAATAGGATGTATTCATCTAAATGAGACCCAAGGTTGAAATAAAAACCTGAGTCTCAATATATCTCTTTTTCAGTTCTAATACGAATACTTAGAGGTTTGACCCTGTACCTATTTTGCCACTTCTTAAATTGCACCAAAATACAACTAGCCTCACCCCTCTGCATTCTCCTCCTAAGGGACTCATACATCAGATTTAAATTCTTCCACATTTCTTTACAGGACCATAGCTCACATTTTCTGAAAGTTTACAGATAATTGTGACATAAAAATGAACAACAAGGGTGAATTCATGCAGTTCTCTTCATTCCGTCACCAGAAATGTTCTGACTGCGTATATATGTGACAATGCGCTTGGCAATGTGGATTCCAGGAAAGTGAGGCAGGGATGGTGACTGCCCTCCAGGGAGCAGGGAGGACAGACTTTAGAGGCAGGATTAGGATGAAGGAAGCACCACGTGCTCAGTGCAGCTGAGGGCCAGTGCTCAGAGCTGATGAAGACGAGGGCCTGGGAGCAGCAGAAGGCTCCACTCTGACAAAAATCTGGGGCTCCTGAATTTAAATGACATCAGATTTTCATTTCCTCTTTTAAAAAATGGAGACAACTTTAGTTGTGGTCACACAAGACATTGCCTAGATCAAATAAAATAAAGTTTGCAAAGTACAGGCTGAGAATTTGAACAGAGTGAATGATAGCAGCCTTTTGTATTAATATAACAAATGGTAACCTGTATAGTCCACCCTCAGCCCAGCCAAGAGAAGCTCTGACTACAGGTTCCTTAACACTCAGGGGTCTGCATGTTGAGGCCCCCAAATGCAAACTCTAGGAGAGGGATTGCCTGTAGGCCTGCGAAGGAATAGAGACCTAGTCTCCACCCTTAGAGCAGTGCCCCGTACAGTAAGGAGAGAAATCCTACGGCACCTAAAGGTCTTTGCAGCATCTAAGAAAGTGTTTTGACCTCCTCCCACAAAAAAAAAAGAAAAAAAAAAAAAAGGCTGCTCTGTGACTAGTATAAACGAGATAAATAGTCCTTTTCCTCACCTTATTTTGTTTCAGACCACCTCTGGTGTTAATTTTTAAGACACAGATTAAATTATACCTTAAAAACAAACATAACCTCAGAGAAAATGATCAGATTTGTGGTTACCATAGCCAAGGGGGTGTGAGTTGAGAAAATCAGAAGGCAGTCAAAAGGGTTTTTCCTTCCTTTCAAAAAAGACATTAAAATAATGTTGTAGAGACCAGGAAAATGGTAAGAAATATATATATGGGGGAGAGATGATGAGAATTAAAGCATTCCTAGATTTTCAGCCATGGAACAGCACAATACTCTAATTCAAAAGCTATTTCCTGGGTTAGCATTAGGGCAACGTTAAGCTAGTACTTCTCTTAAGCACGAATGGTAAGAAGGCACCAAATCTACGTCATCAAGATAAAGGATGTTTTAATGCAACATTTTAAAATGAAAATTAATACCAAAATATGCACGAGGAACAAAATATAAAACTTTTAAGTAAAGAAATGAAGCTGACTTCCATTTGCATGGCCCTGTCAGTCTTACAAAGTAAGCCTTCATGATGTAAATGAAATCTGGGCAAATTCCACTTAGTGTATAAAATTCTTACTAAAGAAAAATGAAAAAGTCTGACCTGCTAAATGTCCTCAATTGCTCGTACACACCAACTCTTCTTTCTAACCTTATAGTCAAGGTGAGGTCCTGGGAAAGACATTTCAGGAACGTGAGTTAAAAATCAGTTAAGACTATCACAGGGTCATTAGAAATTGTCAAACATGGTAATTCCCTCAATTAAAAACAAGTGAAAAAGTAATCTTGACAATATTAATGAGTTGGCTTCCATTAAAGATAGAAAAGTAAAACTATATTAAATACTTGGGGCTTCCCTGGTGGTGCAGTGGTTAAGAATCCGCCTGCCAACTCAGGGGACACGAGTTCGAGCCCTGGTCTAGGAAGATCCCACATGCCGTGGAGCAACTAAGTCCATGTGCTGCTACTATTGAGCCTGTGCTCTGGAACCCGCGAGCCACAAATAATGAAGCCTGCGCACCTAGAGCCTGTGCTCCTCAACAAGAGAAGCCACCACAATGAGAAGCCTGCGCACCGCAATGAAGACTGAACCCAGCCTAAAATAAATACACCCAGCCTAAAATAAATAAATAATTAATTATATGAAATACTTACTTTAGTATAAAGACAATATAGTTTAAATAAAGTTTAATAAAATGCTATATTTTAATATGAAAATATATTTTAATATTCTACGCTTAATATTGAAAATATTTTAACATAAATTTATAAAAATATGAAACATTTAAAATATTTAATTTAAATATCATATGAATTAAGTTAAATATAAAATTAATTTTAAAATGTAAAAAAAGGCTGTGAATTTTTTAATATTCCTACTTTTCAGATATTCAATACTTTCTCCCTCACTTTAACGCTGTATCCTTGAAAAACTCCATGAAGTCCCAGAGAATCTACAGGGGCGCTCAGCTCCCGCGTCCTCGGCCCCGGTGGTGGCCGCGCGCCGACTCACCCCTCAGGGCGTCCCCAACACCGTCCTGTCGTCCCATCGCCGCCGCCGCCTTCCCCTTTCTCTGGGCCTTCGCTGTCTCGCGCCAGAAACCAGCCCGAATCGGAAAAATCGGCTCCCCTTTCTCTGCGGCTGGGAATCGCTCTGATTTCCCACCTCAGACCGCTCAGAAAAAGGCTTCTTTCCCAAAAATTGCCTCGCTCAAGTTTCTGTGAGAAAATAAAGCGCAAAACTCAGGGGAAGCCTGAAAATGCAAAGTTCTTGTTCCCAGCCACACAAAAATTCTCTGGCGAGGCCGCGACAAGGCTTCCTCTTCAACACTCAGCACCGAGAAAACCAAGGTGTTTCGCGCACTATGCTGATTATTAAAGCAGCCTCAGGGACTACTTTTCGCCCTGTCTCTCGAGCTGCAGGAGACAGCTGCAGAAGGCAAACTCAACAGTCGGCGTTTCCCAAACAAACCCTGCGCCCTCTACCGGCCGCCTAGGGAAGGACGCTGTCCACAGTTCCAGGGAAGGAAGCTTCCCTCCAATTAATTGTTTGGCGGTGCCCACGCCTCTCCTGGCGGCCGTCTAGTGAATCACTCATTCTTAATGGCCCAGATCTATTTGCTAGTGGCAGGAGTGCTGCTCTGCTCTATCCCTGCTTACTCTCTTGGCTGGAACTTGCCTAGAAGCCATAGCCAGGAAAACAAGGACGTCTTCCAACATTTGGAACAGATGCAAAGGATCCCCTCTCAGTGGTGCCTAAAGGACAGAACCGACTTCAAATTTCCTTGGAAAAGAGAGAATATCACCCCAATCCAGGTGACTCAAGGCACCTGTCACCACCATCTGATGCTCCAGCAGATCTTCAACCTCTTCACCACAGAGGACAGCCGTGCTGCCTGGAACAACACCCTCCTCGATAAACTTCTCTCTAGCCTTCATCTGAGGCTGCACCGACTGGAGCAGATGAAAAAAGACAATCTGGATTGTCGAGATTTGGGACGTGCTGCCCGGGAGTATTTCCATGGAATCCATGTCTATCTGAAGGCAAAGGAATACAGCCCCTGTGCCTGGGAGGTTGTCAGAGTGGAAATTAAAAGGTGCCTTTCCCTTATGTAAGAATCCTCAAAGAAATGTCAACAAATACAGAATATTTTTTATACTCGTGACACTTCTCATTCAATTACATTAGTGTTCAAGTCCAAAGCAATCTCGACTTGTGTTTCCTCACAGGCTGAAAAATGTCTGAAAAGAAAATCATGATTTTAAAAAAGGTTTTGACAGAACACAATCTCTTTTCTTGTATAAATAATTTTATAACGTAATTTAAAAGATCACTTTAAGTTTTGGGAGAGGTATTTGCTATTTTCAACACATGAAGTATAGAAAGGTTTTTTGGATAGTGTGGTGTTAAAGATATTTGTCAGTTAACTTAATGCTGACTGCTGTAACGGGTAAAGAGAATGCTGTCAGGAATTTGATCATAATAGAATCTTATCTTTCCCTGGTATAAGAACACAAGGCAGGCATTCCTGATCAGATGGATGTTCTAAGTTGCTCTCCAAAGAGTGAGTCGGGGACATGGGTACCCCCTGTTTTGTGGATTTTTCCATCATCAACAGGTGACTGCAAATTTTTCTGCAGTATTTGAGTCTATTCCACTCAGTGGTAAAGGGAAAAAGTCCGGTGCATCACATGGGACGTTTTCAAGGGCCAGGACTATACAGGGCAAGAGCCCTTCTGCTCACAATACGTGGCCTGGATTTATCCTCGTGGAAATCTCACTGCAAGGAAGTTGGGAAATTATTGGATGATTAATAGACGAGGAGACAAGTTCAGTGCATAAGACCACTTTTCATCTTTACACTATTTGTCCTAATGAAGTTCTGGGTGGGGTGGAGGGGAACAACTAATGTTCTTGCTTGTACACACTTCATTAAAAAACAATCTGACCCACAGAGAAAGAGAAATATCATTTATATGTGGAATCTAAAAAAAAGGATACAAATGAACTTAGTTACAAAACAGAAACGGACCCACAGACCAACAGAAGAAACTTATGGTTACCGGGGGGAAGGGTGGGGGAGGGATAGTTGGGGAGTTTGGGATTGACATGTACACACTGCTACATTTGGGATGGATGGCCAACAGGGACCTACTGTGTAGCACAGGGAACTCTGCTCAATATTATGTGGCAACCTAGATAGGAGGGGAGTTTGAGAAAGAATGGATGCATGAATGTGTGTGGCTGAATCACTTTGCTGTACGCTTGAGGCTAGCACAGCATTGTTAATCAAATATACTCCCGTATAAAATAAAAAGTTAAAAAATATCTCATCCTCTAGTTCTGCCTTAAAAGAAAGAAAAGAGTCAAGTTTGAATATTTATTCTCAGACTCAGTGGTATTATGATTTCAGGTATATTTATTGTTCATTTGCTGAAATAAAGAAAATTTAAAAAAAGAAACAAACCCACGATCAGACCCAAATTCTTATTTCACAAGTTCAGCTTGAGGAAGATCACACGGATGTCACTCAGAGTTCACAGCATCATAGACTGTTGGAAAGAAGCATTCAAATTGATGCCCAAAGGCATAGCCTACGAGGAAAATATCCACAAATGTAGACACAAGTTGTTTCCTTATTGCCTGAGGGAGACGAGAAAAGTATGATCAGGCAGCTCCTTGTAAGTACTTGAGGATGACTGAGGAAAAAATGGAGAGCGACTCTTCCATTTGCGTCCAGGCCCATGATTCTCATCCTGATCTTCTAAATATTGAAAATACAAACTTGAAGAAGAAAATATTCCTGCAAATGATCTTTAAAAAAGTATCTCACACAATATTCCATTATCACTTCCCTTGTAGAACTATGAAGAATTTCCAAAGTCTCTGTAGATTATCGTCCTCTCATATCATATCTATCTAATATATGTTGGTATTGTTCCTTCTCCTATTACTATCATCACTGGTCCCTTCACGAGTATGGATTGAGCTCCTGAAATGACAGGGACTGGACTAGCTGTCTAAGAAATGGGGTTGGGTAAGATGGTGCCTCTTGCTTTAGGTATTTTACAGACTTCTGGGAGGTATTCTGAGGACACAATAGGTCAGGTCATGTCTTACTATTTGGGCTTCTTCAACAAAAGAGCATAGACTGGGTAGTTTGTAAAGAGCAGAAATGTATTGCTCACAGTTCTAGAGTCTGGAAATCTAAGATCTGGGTGTCGGCGTGGTCCAGTTCTGGTGAGAGCCTGCTTCAGGTCTCACGCTGCAGAGTTCTCCTTGTATCATCATACAGCAGGAGAGGGAGGCATTTATCTCTGACCTCGTTGATAAGGGCACTAATTCCATTCGTGAGGCCTCCATCTTTACGCCTTAATCAAGTCCCAAAGGGCCCGCCATCTGATACCATCACTTTGGGGGTTAGGACTTCCAAATATGAATTTTGTGGGGACGGGAACATTCAGACCAGAAAGGGCATTGAAGGCTACATGTCTTGGCATCCAGAAGAGAGAATATATTCATGTAACTAAAGAAGAATGAGCCATTTACCAGGCCAAAAGAGCAGACCGAGGACTCAGAATCCAAACACTTGATTTCCAACCTGCAGTAACGCTTTAATTATTATGTGTCAAAATTTGGAAATCAAACTGAAATGGACCCCATCGTCCCTTGAAAGGGAATGAAGACACAGGAGGAAAAGGATCATTCATCAGTCTTTGTGAGGAGTCTCCAAAGAATCTCAGGATATAGGTAGTCATTGCCACATCCGTAAAGATCCACCGAAGAGTAACGTGGTTAATTGTCTGGTTGCTGTGACCTGTGTGAATCAGGGAGACTTTGAGTTCAGAAACGTGGCTCTGTATGTGACATCAAGCTGGTTATTTTCTGTCATGACCTAGTAGAGGACAAATTAGCGACGAGGCCAACCTCCTGAGTTTAATAGAGTGCCGGGCAAAGGCTGAAAATTGTGCTGCTCTTACAACTTGAATCCCCAGAGCCATAGGCACCTTAAAGGAAAGAGAATCCTAGTGGTTTTAGCAACAAACTCAGTAGGCATGACTGATACCAGTAGGAGTAGAATGGGAATACCAGCCACTGTCTATTATAATCCCAGCAAATATGACCGTGATAAAGGAAAATAGCTTGGTCCTTCGTAACTGCCTTCCAGTGGGAGGAGAACATCTGAGAAACTGCTTTAGTTCAAAGTACCTTTTCGGGCTTCCCTGGTGGCGCAGTGGTTGAGAGTCTGCCTGCCGATGCAGGGGACACGGGTTCGTGCCCCGGTCTGGGAAGATCCCACATGCCACGGAGCAGCTGGGCCCGTGAGCCATGGCCGGTGAGCCTGCGTGTCCGGAGCCTGTGCTCCGCAATGTGAGAGGCCAAAACAGTGAGAGGCCCACGTACCGCAAAAACAAAAACAAAAACAAAAAAATTACCTGTTGTGTGATTACACTGGGAGTGGTGCCGAGGATACCACAGAGAATACGACAGAGTCCAGTTGCTACAGAGCTGATTTGCCAAAGATAGTCACATACCTATTATTTATTGAAAGATCGGAATTAGAGGGGGCTGCGGCCACAGAACATCCACTGCAAAATAAAAGAATTCATGATCAGAGTTGAAAGTGAATTCTTTCCATGATCCCAATCAATATTTATCCAGTTCTCAATTAATTACAAAGATGGTTTTCTTTTGTTTGAAAAGAATAGGCTTGGATTGGAACCTCTGACAGTCCTTTGGGGAATTTGAAATTCAATGCAAAACTACAGAGAAAGATTCAAATCGATGATGATTCCTAAATCATCTGGGAGCAGATCGCTCCCACGGGTGCAAACATTAGTTCTTAGGGGTGCGAACAAATCTTAGCTACTACAATGGTGGGTGGCACTCCAAAGCTCAACCCTATCCAACCCTATCCTTTGTATTCATTTTTCTCTTTGGGTTTTCTTGTGTATGAGACGAGAGGCATTGACATTGAGTGCGTGGAAGATACACAATATGCAGGATCAGTGCTACAAGCCATGGTGGCTTGATGTTTCATTACAGGACTTTCTCTCCATCATATGATTGAACTCAAAGTCATAATGCGAGAGGTGCCCTCTGCTTACTTATGAGGTGTCCTTGTCTGTCTTGTGGATTTTGCTTATGTTTGAGCCTCAGTGTGATGTGGGCATCGGGAATTAAGCACAAATAGGTTGTATTTTATTATTTAATTCTAAAAAAGTTATCTAGGAGATCAATAATTACGTCTAGTCCTAAAGAGAAAAAGTTGTTGACAATATCTAGAGGAATATCTAGCAGCTAGTGAAGTTAGAAATCATTTTATGATATGAATCAAAACTAAGAATTACTTAAAAATAAATGTTAAGAAAATCATTTAAATTTTCAATGGTTTTAGCAGTTTTGATAGATTTTTAAATATATCTATACATTGGTATTCTTATGAAGTATTTGTATAAATTTTTATTGAATATGTAATTTGATACATTCCTATTTATTAAGTAAATGTATTACATTAAAAGTCATTCTGCACACTTAACCAAAATGTTAAATTAATTGCAGTAGCTTTTACAGCTAATTTTTAGCCTAAATATTTTTGTCATACTCACCCCTGCATCGAATAAAAAGAAAAAACTTTTCACTTTCTTTTTCTATTTATAAAGTCGAGATATGCATGGAGTACATACCGATGTACACAGTATATCTGTGTATCAAAATTTCATAGGGGGGCCGTATGGAAAAAAAATATCTAGAAAGGTTCTGTGGGCAGGAGAAGGGGAGGCAAGGATGAAAAACAGCGGTTGAGAAACGCTGCCCTAACCTATCTGGAGAGTGCAAAATGAAAAGCAAAAACAGAAGTAGAAAGTAAGAGGGAACATCCAGAAAATGGAAACCAATTCGCTCCCATTTAAGACCCAGGCCTGAAGGAAGGTCTTCAGAGAACCTAGAGAGCAGGGTTCACAGAGTCCCCACCTCAGCCAGGCCGGCAGCATCTGCAGGGTCCCCGATGTCCCCAACCTTGTCCTTACTCCTGGCCCTGGTGCTGCTCAGCTGCAACTCCAACTGCTCTCTGGGCTGCGACCTGCCTCAGACCCACAGCCTGGCTAACACGAGGGCCCTGATGCTCCTGCAACAGATGAGGAGAATCTCCCCCTTCTCCTGCCTGAAGGACAGAAATGACTTTGGATTCCCCCAGGAGGCGTTTGGAGGCAACCAGTTCCAGAAGGCTCAAGCCATCGCTGTCGTCCATGAGATGATCCAGCAGACCTTCCAGCTCTTCAGCACAGAGGGCTCGGCTGCCGCTTGGGATGAGACCCTCCTGGACAAGTTCTGCACTGCACTTTATCAGCAGCTCACTGACCTGCAAGCCTGTCTGATGCAGGAGGCGGGGCTGGAAGGGACTCCCCTGCTGAAGGAGGACTCCATCCTGGCTGTGAGGAAATACTTCCACAGAATCACTGTCTATCTGCAAGAGAAGAAGTACAGCCCTTGTGCCTGGGAGATTGTCAGAGCAGAAGTCATGAGATCCTTCTCTTCATCAACGAACTTGTAAGAAAGACTCAGGAGGAAGGAATGACACACACCTGGTTCAACACCGAAATGATTCTCAGTGACTAACAAGACCACACTTCCACCTGTGCTGCCATGTCAAAGACTCTCATTTCTGCTCTCATCATGCCCTGAATTGAATCAATCTGTCACATGTTTTCAGGAATATTAAGCAACATCATGTTCAACTCTGCAGGCACTAGTTCCTTACAGATGATTTATTTATCTATTTAAAAATTTATTTATTTAACTATTTATAAAGTTTTAACTTATTTTTTGTTTGTATAATATTATGTGCACCTTTAAATTGTGGTTAAGAGAAAAAACACTTTCTTTGTATTTAGTCTATTTATTTTTTGCTTTGTGCATTAAGTAAATTTTCACCATAGAAAAATTTTTATATTTGTTTATTCTTAAAAAAGAAACACCAAACCTGAATGTGCAATCTGATTAAAGAATGGTGCAATTCATTTACATCATTATGTAAATGATATGATACACTAGTTAGAGTCATTATGATACTCTAGTTAGAAGTAAATATAAACATCGTCTAAGCCAGGTTGTATGTTGCCCTCAGGATATAGTGGTGACCATAATGAATGTCCTATGATTTTCTCCTCTGATTTTGTTAACCAGGTTATAATAGCCTTGTAAAGTGAATTGATCAAATTTCCATCTTTTCCATGTCTTATTAAAATAGGAACTAAACATGTTTTACTGAATAGTTTTATGACATAATTTCCCATTTTGCTCTCTCTTCAAGACACTTCAGTGAGCACCTATATTGTTCTTTAAAGACTTTTGATAATGAATTTCTATTTCTTTTGGACAGCACACCATGCTGAAAAGAGTCTAAGAAGATCCTCATGCACTGGAGCTAAACTTGTCTAAAACAGTATCTAAGTTTTATCAAAATAAATTGTATTCTATTTCTTTTTTGAATTTTATTTTATTTATTTTTTATACAGCAGGTTCTTATTAGTTATCTATTTTATACGTATTAGTGTATATATGTCAATCCCAATCTGTATTCTATTTTGATTTTTATTTTTCTCCCTTTGTTTACATTGCCTAGGAATGTGCTCAGGAATATATGAGGTGCTTGAATTCTTGTCAGGAGAACTTATGAAATGAACCCTCAGCAAACAGTGCTGAGACAACCCCTTGCAATTTGATAGTCAGAAGCTCATCAAACCACATATTCCTAGCATAGCATTTATTCAGTCAACAATACTTAAATTCCTACCATGGGCTGGGCGCTGTGCTAATGACTGGGCATACGAAATTCAGACTTAAAAGTCTAATCTGCTGGAGGAGACAAAAATTAGCTATCACTTACACAACAGAATGATAAGTGTTCTAAGGGAAGCACTGTATTTGCAAGGCAAACGCATAGGCCTGGAGCCACATTGTAAAATGGAGAGACATTATCAAAGAATGGGTACTCTAGGACTGATAGATGGATATAGAAAGACACTTAAAGAACTGGACAATGAGAAAAGGGCCAGAGACACTGTGCAGGCCATTTGGAAGCAAGAGCTAAATCAAAGGGTTGACAAAATTGGACATTTTTAGAAAATAAGAAATAAAAAAGAAATAAGGGCTAGGAGCAAGACCAGGTTTTCCTCCCTACCAGGGATCTTGAAATGAGAGATGGGAAAGTTACACCAGGCCTTGAATGCTCCTGCTGAAACTTGGAGACCAGGATGCTATTGTTAAATTTCGTACCAGAGGGAGGGAGAACTGGGTCCAGTTTCCTTAACTGTTAAACTGAGATCATCATAAAACCACTTCATAAAACTGTGGTGAGGATTAATTGCTTTAATTTATGTAAGGTGCTCAGAATGGTACCAGGCAGTTACTAAGTACTCCTTACTTATTAGCTCTTCTATTTGAACCTGGTTAGAAGATTAGTTCCTGATGTTCTGGGTCTGTGGTCAGGAAGATGAGGCAGTTCCAAGAGAGCTGTTCAGGAGGCATTTTAGTGCCAGGTCAACCACTGGACAAGGGAGAGGAGAAATAGCCATTCACTGGGATGACGGGGCCAAGTGCGTTGCAACAAATATCCCAGAGTTCCAGACAGAAGCATTCATACTTGGCTCACACGCCAGCTGTCTACAAGGACGCCCCTTCCTCCACTGGTTTCTTGCTTGAGTTTAGGAGCTAACAGTTTTGAGTTTAAACTCAAGTTTATCCCTTGAGTTTAGGAGCTAAAAGTTTCCACCAGAATGACGCAGGCATCTTGCAGGCAGTCGGAGGAATCCTCTGCTCTGTGCACTCAACTCAGCCAAGAAGCTAGGTCAGAGGGGAATCCCAACCTCAATTCTCCAAATCCAGTTTGGCAACTTGCATTCAGTTTCCTTCACTTGTTGCGGCAAGTTCGTTGCTATTTTTGCATTCCCCGGTTCATTACGCAATCTCTGAAGATGAAAGAAAGCTAAAGTTACTTGTAAGTTTGGACTATGTAGACGGTTTTGCTTTCGCTCTTTCACTTTAAAGAAGATTCGGAAACTGCTTCAGAGACAGGAAACTCACACACAACACATACAGTAAGACGTGCCCACGTGTTAGCAGAGGGAAGGCAGCTGATGCTTGTTCAGCAGCTGCTGGAAATGTGTTGCCCATTTAATTCTCTTCTCAACCTTAGGCTGGCCTGGCTCAATCCACCCTGAGAGTGATTGTAAGAATTAAGTAAGTCCAGCTCAGAGAATGGCCTGGTATTTGAAGGGAAAAGTAAATCCAGGCTTGATGCAGATGGGGGCATGTTCAGAGAGGGCCAATCTGGAGTGTCCAGCAGCAGCGGGGTCCTGGCAGCAAACAGTGAGAGACACGGGATGGGCAGCTCCTGCATGTTCCTGGGCCATGAACCTTTTGATGGGAGCATTCTGAGGGTGACGGGGGGTGCAGAGTGTAGGATCCTCTGGTTGTGCACGTGCTGGGGGAGTTTGCTAGAACTAGGCAGGGCCCCGAGCCAAGTGGCCTAGTCCCAGCTGCATGCTGAAGTGACCAGGACAAAAACTGTGGAATGAGTCTAGTCAAAGGCCTGTGACAAGACATCCAGGGTGTGAGAAAGGGGAAGAGAGAAGAGGCTGAAACCAGTGGCACTTAGATCTTATCTGCATATTCAACTTCTTCACACCAGGTTGGAGGCCTGAAGGTGGAGGTCTGTGTGTCACCAGCTGTTGGCTGTGGATACAGGGAAGCCCCAGCCTGGGCAGAATCAGCCTTGGGTGCTGAGTGAGGGTGAGAGCGAGGCCGCAGGTGGAAGACTGGGAAGACAGACTCTTCCCTCAGGCTGGATACGGACTTCTCCATCGTGGTCCCTAAGTTTCACGGGAACTCTAGGCCGCGGAGCAAAATTTCTCCGGTGAAATTAGGACTCTTGGTGAGATTACCACTGATGAGTGTGGAGAGCATTGTTTTGGAACCAAGCTCTTCCTCCTCTCCTGTGTCCTCGTTACCTCCCAGCCTCAGCCTTTTTTAATGGACTTTACTACTCCAAATGTAATTTCACACCACGGTTGCTACCCAAGGTCAGGAAAAAGTGTCACATTTGTTATCCTGTGATTTGAATACAACAACCAATAAAGAAAAAGATGAATGTTATTGTAAACCCATAATACTCATCTTTAGTTAACCACCCAAATAGGTACTTGTAAACATTATCAACGTCAGCAGTTTGCAAATGTTTTGGTCTCAAGACCCACTGATACTCTGAAAATTATTGAGACCTCAAAGAGATTGTATTTATGCAGGTTATATTCATTGGTATTTACCATGTTAGAAATTAAAACTGAGAATGCTTTAAATATTTATTCTTTTAAAAATAACAAAAACCCATTATATCTTAACATAAAAACATACTTTTATGAAAAATAACTACAGTTTCCAAAATAAAAAAAAATTAACAAAAAAGTCTTAAAGTTTTGCAAATCTCTTGAACGCCTGGCTTAATAGAAGGCAGCTGGGTTCTCATATCTGCACTGCATTCAATCTGTTGTGATGCATCGCTCTGATTCAAGTCTTTGAAGGAAATCCAGTCTCACACAGACGTGCAGTTGGAAAATGGATGATCTTGAAGACCTCAGAAAGAGTACTGGGAACCCCTGGGGTTCTCAGACCACACTTTGAGAGCCACTCATATACATTTATCATACCAGATTGAAAGGATACTTACTGCCCAGAGTGAGTTTGAATTTCTGTTCATCTTCTTCTTATTGTCCATTTCTGCTTATTTTCATTATAATTTAGACAAGTAAGAAGTATGGGAAAACATTATACTCTTGTGGTTGCTATTGTTCAGGATTATCAGCTAAATGATTTAGATAAGAGTAAGTATACGTGCACAGTTTTGATTGTTGTTTACTAACCTCTCTTATTATTAAGTATAACAATCATGAACAAAAGTGCACAGAACAGTAGCACAAATTTTAGAATAATTAAAGCAAATACTCATGTAACTACCAACCAATAAAAACAGTCAGATTTTGCAACATTCTGGAAGCCTCACCACCGATCACAATCCTGTGCACCCCTTCATGAACGTAACTCCTACCCTGCTCATTGCAGGTGACCACTATCCTGAATTTTATGGTAATCACTTCTTCACTTTTCTTTATAATTTTACCCTAAAATACAGTCTACTTTTGCCTATTTTTAAATTTTATATAAATGCAATATGTATGCTTTGGAGTTGAGTTTCTTTCACTCACCACTGTGTTTGTGAGATTTATCCCTGTTTGTGCAGACAGTTGTGGTTCTTACTTTTCACTGTTATTAACACCCCTATTATAAGCACAGATAACAACATATTTATCCATACAATTTTAAGGAATATTTGGGCTGTTTCTAGTTTGGGACTATTATGAATAATGCTGCTATGAATATTCTTTACTTATATCCTGATGCATATTTACATGATTTTTTTCCAGGGTAAGTGCTAAGAGTCGACTTACTGGGTCATAGGTCATGCATATTTTCAGCTTTGCTGATAATGTTTTTTAAGTAGTTGTACAAATTTACACACCAAACAGCAGTTGCTCCATATAGTCATCACACTTGAGATTTTCAGTCCTTTAATTTTTTTACTTGCAGGCAATGTATTTGTTTATCTAAAAATTTGAAAAAGCAACCAAAAACATTTAGACATAGTGTTTGCAAAGTTGGCTGGATAGAAAACCAGAATTAGTTATTTTCGTGTGTGTGTGTGTGTATGAAAATGTAACGAAACATTAGTCGATTAAAAATTAGAAAATGTAATGAAAAAATCATTTAATTCATACTTGCAACAATAATAAAGCATAAATATGTTGAAATAAACCTCAGAAATATTGTGTAAGATATATAATCAAGCCAGCAGCAAAACTTTACTGAGAGACATTTTTAAAAGTCCAATGAAATGGTAATATTTGCTTTTTTATTCTTTATGAAGTGGTTAAGAAATGTTTGCTAAATAAATATTTGTTCACTAAATGAATGTGTGTCTTTCAGGAGGCGGCTGGCCTTGGCAGTCTCCTATTGCAGACTCTGATTTCCCTTCTCACTGATACTCACCGCCTCATCACGTGCTTACATGTCCGTTGCTCACTTACAAAAAGAATAAGTTGGAGAAGTTGGTTAATCCTCATTGATGGTCAAGGTAAAAAAAAAAAAAACACAACCTCAGTTGTAACCTCAGTGTAAGAGAAAAAAAAGTTATATTTTTCATTGGTTTCTGGCCATCTTATTTGAATCAAAAATTCATCTATAAACTTGTACTTAGAGGCCCAAGGTGAAGATAACTTGCCCTGTCAATGCTAGTTTTTTAAATGATTAAAGTCCACACTTTATTCAGATCTCCTTAGTGTTTACCTAATGTTCTTTTTCTGTTCTGGGATGTCATTTAGAATATGCCGCATTACCTTTAATTACTATGTCTCCTTAGACTCCTCCTGACTATGACAGTTTCTCAGTAGTAGACGTTTTATGTTATTGTCAATGGTAACATTTTTATTTTATTTTTTAATATTTATTTATGGCTGCATTGGGTCTTCGTTGCTGTATGCGGGCTTTCTCTAGTTGTGGCGAGCAGGGCTACTCTTCGTTGCAGTGCGTGGGCTTCTCATTGTGGTGGTTTCTATTGCTGTGGAGCATGGGCTCTAGGTGCACAGGCTTCAGTAGTTGTGGCAGGTGGGCTCAGTAGTTGTGGCTCGTGGGCTCTAGAACAAAATCTCAGTAGTTGTGGTGCATGGGCTTAGTTGCTCCATGGCATGTGGGATCTTCCCAGACCAGGGCTCGAACCCGTGTCCCCTGCATTGGCAGGCGGATTCTTAACCACTGCGCCACCAGGAAAGTCCCATCAACGGTATCGGTATCATTTTTAAATGTCATTTTCCAATTTTTTATTGCTAGTATAAAAAGAGGTGATTGATTTTTAATATTGATCTTATTTTCAATGACATTGCTAAATTCATTTTTTAATTCTAATAGTTTATGTATTCTTTTGTAGTTTGTATGTACACAATTACATCATCTGTAGATAATGAAAAAAATATCTGAGACAGTCAGCAAGAGATTTGACTAGGCCCCTCACGAAGAAAATAGCCAAATGATCAATAAGCATATGAAAATGTGCTGAACCTTGTTAATAATCAGGGAATACGAATTAAAACTGTAATGTGATATCACTATGCATAACTAGAAAGGCCAAAATTAAGCAGACTGGCAATACCAAGTGTTGGCAAGAGTGTAATGCAACTGACATCCCATACATTGATAGTGAGAATATACATTGGTACAAACATTTGGAAAATATGTTTGTTATTAACTGCTAAATCTGAACATATGCGTATTCTATGACCCATTTACTTCATCCTAGGCATATAGCCAACAGAAGGCTGTACAAATGTGCACCGAAAGATACAAACAAGGTTTTTCATAGCAAAATCAATTATAATGACAAAATCAGGAGGAAAAAATTCCAAATGTTTATCAGTAGTGGAAAAGATAAAACACTGTGGCATTTCTACATGGATATGACACATTCCTGCAAATTAATGGACTATAACTGCACACAAAAACATAGATGAATCTCGCAGACATACTATTGAGTGAAAGAAGTCGTTCATACAAAGTTCAAAAACAGGCAGAATCTAGGCTGTTAAAAGGCAGTAGTGATGCTGGGGGAGGAGCTTAGTGATGGGGGAGGAGAGAGGGGCACTGGAATGTGATGGGGGAGGGGAAAAGGGCCAGGTAGGGTTTCTGTCTGTTGGTAGTGTTTATGTCTTCACTTAGTTTGTGGTTTCAAAGGTGTGCAGAAGTTTATATTTTATGATTTGTTGATTGTATACTTGACATTTGTGCATGACTTTCTATGTATATTATGTAAACTTTTTTTTTTCAGAAGGAGGAATGGGGAATTCTCCCCTTATGTATCAAAACACTCTCTTAATATACACGTTGTTGCCCCTTCCAAGATATCCCTGAAAGATTGTTTTTTGCCTTAATTTCTATTTTGCCACTGCTCACGAACTTCTTGCTAACTCTTCATCTTGTCTAATTTATCATCTTTTATAGGGCCGTTTTTTGTTGAAAAAATATTTGAAGAGATGAGGAAGAGAGAAGACAACTGTAATTTTGATTTCTAGAGACATAGTTTTCCTCCATAGATAATCGTTTCAAAAAAGAGAAGGAAACTCTTTCTGTCTCTGAGGTTTTTCTGTCTCTGAGGTTTATAGCAAAGCAGTTCCGAATTCAAAAGATTTCAAATGGCTAGAAACATCATTCAAGTTTTACTTTCTAAATGTCACTCTGCCTCTCTGAAAAACCTCATTAACCGGAAGAAACTGATACAGGGACTGGAAGTAGTTCTCTGGACCGCAAAAAGCTGGTAGGAGAGAATGCACAAAGAAAAGTCTCCACAGAGGGAGGAAGTGAAAAATGGCTTCCAACAACAGAGGACAAGATGAAAGAGAAGGGCCAGCGCATTCATTCTTGCAATGCAGGTATACAAAAATAGATCTCCCTGACAGAGATAAGGCTATATGAATTTTCCTGATTATTTTGATAAAACTCAAATAAATTAGGGGAAATGAAACAAACACAAACAGAAAGATGGTGTCTTCCAAAGGAACAGATTTTAATCCATTCATAAGTGGACTTCTGCAGTGAGTATCACCCGATCCTCAGGAGAAGCTTCATAAAGGCAATTGGAAGAGAAATATTAGGAAGCACCTCATGAACACAACAGCAGAAATTGGAAAGACGACAAAGGGAAGAAACCAGAAAAAAGAATTCTTTTTTTATAATTCTGTATCCACCCCCTTCTTCCAGTTCCTTAGCTATCATCTTTATTTTCAGCCTCTACAGCCATGAGAGCCCCTGGGTGGGACTTTTCCCTGCTTCAGTTCACCTCCAACATTTCTGCCTATTCTTCTGCCCAGAGCAAAACATAGTGCCCTCTATGCCCGAAGACCTCTTGAATTAAGTACAAACGCCACATTCTGGTATTCAAGAGCCTCCACAATACATCTCGAGCTGATTTTTCCACCCTCAATCCCCTTGACTCTTAGCACAGAGCTTGTCCACAATTTGAAGCTCCTTCTCTGTGCTCCCTGCAAACTCGTCCATTCTCCTGGCTCTGTTCGTGCTGCTCCCTCTGTCTTCAGCTGTGCTGTCCACCATGGTAGCCATCAACCACATGTGGCCAACTGAGCACTTGACTAGTCCCAACTGAGCTGTACTATGACTGTAAAAGTATTTTGAAGGCAGTGTGAAAAAGAAGAATGTAACTATCTCATTAATAATTTTATATTGGTACATGTTGAAATGAAAATATTTGGATATATGGTGATAAATAAAATATACAGTTAAAATTAACTTCACTTGTTTCTTTTTACTCTTTTGATGTGGATACTAGAAAATTTTAAATTGCATGTATGGGGGCTTCCCTGGTGGCACAGTGGTGAAGAATCGCCTGCCAATGTAGGAGACATGGGTTTAAGCCCTGGTCCAGGAAGATCCCACATGCCGCGGAGCAACTAAGCCCGTGCACCACAACTACGGAGCCTGAGCTCTAGAGCCCATGTGCCACAACTACTGAACCCACATGCCACAACTACTGAAGCCCGTGTGCCTAGAGCCCATGCTCCGCAACAAGAGAAGCCACCGCAATGAGAAGCCCGCGCACCACAATGAAGAGTAGCCCCCGCTCACCACAACTAGAGAAAACCCGCACACAGCAATGAAGACCCAACGCAGCCAAAAATAAATAAATAAATAAATTGCATATATGGCTCACATTATATTTCTTCTGGGCAGCGCTGATCTAGAGTGACCTCCACCATATTGCCTGCACCATGGCCACCATTTCTTAAGTTGCACTGCTTGCCTCCTTATCCTCTCCATCAGCTATAATTCCTTTTTCATTTGAGAGTTAGCGTTGCCACCACGGTTTGTACCATGTATCTATATGAAGGCACTGGCCATGGTCTGCTTCATATTCTAACTGTGGCATAAGGAAAGAGCACAGCTTTGACTGCAATCCGCCCATCTTATTAGCTGTGTGTATCTTGGGCACGTTACTTAGCCTCTCTGAGCCTCAGTCTTGCCCTTTTAAAATGGGGATGACAATAACCCATCTCAAAGGTTTACTATGAGGATTATTCAGAGAATGGCACATAGTAAGTGTTCAGTATATGGTAACTAATACTACTGCTACTAATGCCACTGCTATTATTTTTATTCCATTAGGGTATGAACTCTCTTAGCAGGGAGGATCAGAAGCTGTTGGATGTGCGCAGGATGAGCAGGCCCTTTGTCACACCTGGGGAGGTCAGCTCTACATGAATTTGCAAGTCAACCTGGAGGGGCAGGCCCCAGTGACCAGACTCCTCAGACAACCTCCCTTCCCTGAGTGCAGTGGACCACTTCTAGGTTGACTGACCTCTGTGACTCCTTGCATTGGCCTTTGTGTGTGAGCCATGGATGATTCCAGGCTAATCCAAGTATCCTTTTAAAAAAGAAGAAACCTTGAGGAATTATTCAATGACTGACACAACTGGGCATTTTAAAGTGGAACAGCTGAGGGGCTTCCCTGGTGGTACAATGGTTAAGAATCCACCTGCCAATGCAGGGGACACGGGTTTGAGCCCTGGCCCGGGAATATCCCACATGCCACGGAGCAACTAAGCCGGTGCGCCACAACTACTGAGCCTGAGCTCTACAGCCCGCAAGCCACAACTACTGAGCCCACATACCACAACTACTGAAGCCTGCACACCTAGAGCCCGTGCTCCGCAACAAGAGAAGCCACGACAATGAGAAGCCTGTGCACCACAATGAAGAGTAGTCCCTGTTCACTGCAACTAGAGAAAGCCCGCTCACAGTAACGAAGACCCAACACAGCCAAAAATAAATAAATAAATTAAAAAAAAAAAAAGTGGAACAGCTTTCTCCAAAATCCATTGTGCAGAACTCATGAGATGGTTGACATTCTGTTCAGAGATGGCATGCAAAGATTAAAAGGCCAGAAAGAATGAAACTCACATAAGATGCAGAGTAACCAGAAATGCTGGGTTTATTGTTTCTTTACTGTAGATTAATCAATAATGAAAGAATACATTCACTGTGGAAAATTGAAAAACCACGCAAAAAAAAAAATCATCCTTTAGTTTCATAAATCAAACATAATCACTATTAAAATGTTGGTATATTTCCTTTTATTTTTTTTCTGTACATACTTCTACATAGTTACATAGTATGTACAATTTTGTGTCCTGCTCTTCAATATAACTAGGTGCTTTTTGTTTTCTAATGGCACAAGTAACATATGGTCATTATAGAAAAAAATTTAGACGTGAATAAAACAAAAGAAAGGCTAAAAATTAAGTAACCTTAATTAAATTCTTTCAAACAAAGTGCACAAAATTTTGAAAATGCTTAATAATCCTGTCCCCCAGCTATCTTTTGTTTTTTAAACATCTTTATTGGAGTATAATTGCTTTACAATGGTGTGTTAGTTTCTGCTTTATAACAAAGTGAATCAGCTCTACATACACATATATCCCCATATCTCCTCCCTCTTGCGTCTCCCTCCCACCCTCCCTCTCCCACCCAACTAGGTGGTCACAAAGCACTGAGCTGATCTCCCTGTGCTATGCGGCTGCTTCCCACTAGCAATCTATTTAACATTTAGTAGTATATATAAGTCCGTGCCACCCTCTCACTTCGTCCCAGCTTACCCTTCCCCCTCTCAGTGTCCTCAAGTCCATTCTCTACATCTGCGTCTTTATTCCTGTCCTGCCCCTAGATTCTTCAGAACCATTTTTTTTTTTTAGATTCCATATATATGTATATATGTGTTAGTATACGGTATTTGTTTTTCTCTTTCTGACTTACTTCACTCTGTATGACAGACTCTAGGTCCATCCACCTCACTACAAATAACTCAATTTTGTTTATTTTTATGGCTAATATTCCATTGTATATATGTGCCACATCTTCTTTATCCATCCATCTGTCAATGGACACTAAGGTTGCTTCCATGTCCTGGCTATTGTAAACAGTGCTGCAGTGAACATTGTGGTACATGACTCTTTTTGAATTATGGTGTTCTCAGGGTATATGCCCAGTAGTGGGATTGCTGGGTGGTATGATAGTTCTATTTTTAGTGTTTTAAGGAACCTCCATACTATTCTCCATAGTGGCTGTATCAATTTACATTCCCACCAACAGTGCAAGAGGGTTCCCTTTTCTCCACACCCTCTCCAGCATTTATTGTTTGTAGATTTTTTGATGATGGCCATTCTGACTGGTGTGAGGTGATACTTCATTGTGTTGTTTTTTTTGTTTGTTTTTTTTTTTTCAGTACGCGGACTTCTCACTGTTGTGGCCTCTCCCGTTGTGGAGCACAGGCTCCGGACGCGCAGGCTCAGCGGCCATGGCTCACGGGCCCAGCCGCTCCGCGGCATGTGGGATCTTCCCAGACCAGGGCACGAACCCGTGTCCCCTGCATCGGCAGGCGGACTCTCAACCACTGCGCCACCAGGGAAGCCCCTCATTGTGGTTTTGATTTGCATTTCTCTAATGATTAGTGATGTTGAATATTCTTTCATGTGTTTGTTGACAATCTGTATATCTTCTTTGGAGAAATGTTTATTTAGGTCTTCTGCCCATTTTTGGATTGGGTTGTTTGGGTTTTTTTGATATTGAGCTGCATGAGCTGCTTGTAAGTTTTGGAGATTAATCCTTTGTCAGTTGCTTCATTTGCAAATATTTTTTCCCATTCTGAGGGTTGTCTTTTGGTCTTGTTTATGGTTTCCTTTGCTGTGCAAAAGCTTTGAAGTTTCATTAGGTCCCATTTGTTTATTTTTGTTTTTATTTCCATTTCTCTAGGAGGTGGGTCAAAAAGGATCTTGCTGTGATTTATGGTCATAGAGTGTTCTGCCTATGTTTTCCTCTAAGAGTTTTATAGTGTCTGGCCTTACATTTAGATCTTTAATCCATTTTGAGTTTATTTTTTTGTTCTCATAGCTATCTTATTATCATGGGGAAAAATCCAGGTACAAACATTCTCTGACCATCTCTGACTTGAAAATCACAGTGGTCTTCAGTCTAGTCCTTTACCTTACCATGCATCCTCCCACCACAGGGCCTTTGCATATGCAGTCCCATCTGATCTTCCTTCTGATTTTAGCTCCAGTGTCATTACCTCAGGGCAGTCTTCTCTGATTTCTTCTACTACATTATGTCCTTATATCATAGGTACACACAATATCACTTACCCCTCCTCTGTAACATTTGTTACCATTGCATTTTTAGTTTTGTGTATTTCTTTGATAAATGTTCTGTCCCCTGCTTAACTGTATGATCCATGAGAGTGAGGATTACAATCTGCAGCAGCTCATGCTACAGCTGCCCACAGTGTGGATTTAGTAAATTCAGGCTGAAAGATAATGCAAGGTTTCCTGAAAACTGAAAGTTATTACTTTAAGTATCATAATTATTAGAACTTATTTTTGTCTTGAAATCTTTAAAAATGTACTCTACATCTACCTGTCTATATAAGCAGGACAAAAAATCATAATTTGATTCTTTTTACTGAGTCCTCTCTTATCAAAATCAGTTACTAAACTCGAATTCAAAAACGGTCTCAGAAATATTGAGCTAGAACCACTTGTCTCAATAGTAAAATCCCCTGATTACTTGATTGTTTTCCTCCATTTTCCTTCTGGACCTTCTTTTAATATGAGGTATAGATTTTCATGCAAATGGAAAATCAGACACTTAGATTGTTAGAAGTATGTACAAAAAATACATTGGCCCTCAATAATGGTCACAAAGGCCCCCTAAAGAAGAACCATGGACTTTTATGCATGGCCCATGTAACATTCATTTTGCCTGCTTAGAGATATTACTTAATTTCTAGTTTTCAGTTATATTCTGGATAGCTGAGATTACCAGATAAAGCAATAAATTAAGGATGAAAAAGTTATGTGTTGTCTCGTTGCTTATGGTTAAGGCCCTACAAAAAAAATTCAGATCAACTTAATTTGACATCATTCTATTTTAGTTAGAAGAAAAATAGGTGTCTTTTTAAAAATAATAAACTGCATGTATTTATTGATTTGTAATAGTGTATTGGGAATTAAATCTAGTTGTTAGGAAAAAGAAAACTCTCTTACAAACAAAGACTACCTCCCAAATCTCAAAATATGCAAAAAGAAAAAGAAAACTATCCTTTCCAAATTAAAGAACCTTGTAATAGTCAAGTTCAAAATGATTTGGCTTATTTTTTTCTTTAGCATTTCACTGAAACTTTACAAAACATTAGAAATCCTCACTGTTTGTATATCTTTCCCCCCCTAATATAGATAAAAGAAAATAACAAGGAGCTTAAAGAAAAAGAATTTTAGAGACAACTAATAAGTTAAATGACATAGGAAAACTGAAAGGGAGAACTGAAAGTGGGAAATTCCTCTCCAACAGAAAGAGTGGAGGGCCATGCTGTATAAGTAGACCACACTCATGGAGAAAGGACATTCACACTGCAAACTCCTGAAGACTTGGCTTCAGCGTCTAGTAGTAGACCAGATAACGCTGTTCCTGTTTTCATCATGACCCACAGGTGCATCCTCCAAACTGCTCTCCTGTTGTGCTTCTCCACCACAGCTCTTTCCATGAGCTACAGAATGCTTCAATTCCAACAAAGGAGCAGCAATTTGGCATGTCAGAAACTCCTGCGGCGGTTACCTGGAATGCCTCAACATTGCCTCGAGGACAGGATGGACTTCAAGGTCCCTGAGGAGATTAAGCAACCACAGCAGTTCCGGAAGGAAGACGCCGTATTGGTCACCTATGAGATGCTCCAGCAGATCTTTGGTATTCTCAGAAGAAATTTCTCTAGCATCGGCTGGACTGAGACCATCACTGAGAACCTCCTTGTGGAAGTCTATGGGCAGATGAATCGTCTGGAGACAATCCTGGAGGAAATAATGGAGAAGGAAAACTTCACCAGTGTAGTGACCATTCTTCACCTGAAGAAATACTACTTGCAGATCATGCAGTACCTGAAGTCCAAGGAGTACAGCAACTGTGCCTGGACAGTAGTGCGAGTGGAAATCCTCAGGAACTTTTCCTTCCTTAACCGCCTTACAGATTACCTCCATAATTGAAGAACTCCCCCCTGTGGCTATGGGAACGGACAATGCTGCCAATGATGTCAGGCTCTTCAGCCAGGGGAGGTTCTTTAAGGAACTGACAGGCAATGCACTGGATTTGAAAGGACAGTTAAAGACTTTAAGCTTTTTTAAAATTAATTTATATATTATTTATTTATTTAAATTTTACCATGGGAAATAAACTTTTTATGAAACAAAAGTCAACATGGCAGTTTTCATTTCAATTTGATTTATGTAACCATCATATTAAAAATTGCAGATCACCTAGGAGACGTTCTTTTTAAAATAAGCCTGCAGAATAGTAGAATTTCCGGGCCCTACCTTCAAGGAATTTGAAATACAAGGAAGCCGTGTGGAATATACAAGGTAAAAGATGATAAGGGGATGGGATTTTAGGAGAAGAAATGTGGCCTGAGCCTCTACAGAATTAAAATGGGAGAGCCAGGTAAGTGACTGTGGAACTAGAAGCAGGGGTGCCTACTGCTTCTACACTGTGCCCCAGGCTCTTTGGCCCTAAAGTTAGAATTTGACTGGCTGTCAGGGTAACCAGGGGAATATTTCAGCTCTTGTGTTTGTCCTAAACTCATCCCTATTATCTGTGGGGTGCTCTGCTTCCCTCCCCATGCCCCACAGGATTTTAAAATATTTATGTACCCATCCCCCTCCTCTGGCCAAGCCTAAGAGTGAGAAGTCCCAGGCACTTCTGTGACACTGTTAAGTAGCATTCCCTTTATTTTACTCTTCATGTTACAGCCAAGATGTATGGGTGTCTTAGGAGAGCTGGGGTCTCTGTCGACTTCCAGGGTACAGACACCAGAGGGAGAAAGAACTCTGCCTGATACCCCTGCTGTCTGGCTAGGTTTTCTCCCCATTTTTTTTTTTCAGAAAAGCGAGTCTGCTTCTGGTTCCCCCTTCCCTGTTCATACAGAATTTCAGGACTATCCTATCTGTTTTTTCTGCTGCTCTGCATCTCTGAAGCTACATACTCTCTAAAGTCAAATCCAAGACAGGTGCAGCAGATTAAGTTGTTTTTAGGCCAAGTGAAAAACCAGGGAGCATGGGAGAAAGGGAAATTCGGGTGGGAGACAGGGGGCACTCACTTATTCCAGGGCTTACTCTGAGGAAATAAAGTTTCCCTAGGAGCTCTTTGGAACCTGGCCAGCATGGCTGGGTTTCTGTCTTTGTAGCGAACCCTTTGGGAATCTGAATTTTTGATTGTTCCTGTCATTAGCAGCTACCATCCAGGCACTGAGCTGAGCTCCTACCTATGTAACTGGATTTAGTCCTCTTCGAAGGCACCCCCCCTGGTGGCGCAGTGGTTGGGAGGTTACCTGCCAATGCAGGGGACATGGGTTCGTGCCCCGGAACGGCTGGGTAAGCGTCTGGAGTCTGTGCTCTGCAGCGGGAGAGGCCCCAATGGTTAATAGGCCAGCGAACCAAAAAGAAAAAAAAGCATCCCTCAGATAGGCATAATACTGTAATTGCTTTTTACAGAAAACCAAGTCTCCAAGGGGTTTAGTAACTGCCCCCGCTCATATAGCTAGTGAGTGGAGGTTAAAAAAGAATTACAAAGGTAAGAATCATATACAACATTATTTGTATCTACGAGCTTTCTCCTAGAGCAGCACAGAAGTCTGTGTTCCCTTTAAGGGATTCAGCTTTGAGAAGAAATGTTAGTCAAAAGTTTCAGAGCAGACACTATCGTGCAGACAATGAGCTCGGGGCTCCCCCTTGTGACTCAAGTTGGGTAAAACACCAGCTGTGGGACAGAGAAGTGCCATCCTGGTGGGTCTGCGGCTGTTGCTGTCCTCCCAAGCCAGGCAAGGTCCCGTAAAATGATAACTTTCCCTCTCCCCACAACTCCCCACAGTCTGAGACTCCACACCCCAGTTCTGCCAAAAGCCCTTCCACAGCCGTGCTTCCTTTTGCCTAGGAGTCAAAAACAAGATCCGTACATCAAAATGCAGAGTGAAAGGCATGCCTAGAGCAGCCAAGAGGATGCTAAAGAAGTTTGCCCGGTCTCCATTGTGAAAATGACTATACTACTCAAAGCAATTTACAGATTCAGTGCAATCGCTATCAAACTACCAATGGCGTTTTTCACAGAACTAGAACAAAAAATTTCACAATTTGTATGGAAACACAAAAGACCCCAAATAACCAAAGCAATCTTGAGAAAGAAAAATGGAGCTGGAGGAATCAGGCTCCCTGACTTCAGACTATACTACAAAGTTACAGTAATCAAGACAGAACAGTACTGACACAAAAACAGAAATATAGATCAATGGATATATTGGGGTTTTCTATCTTATCAATAGGATAGAAAACTCATAGATAAACCCACCTTATCTTTGATAAAGGAGGCAAGAATATACAATGGAGAAAAGATACCCTCTTCAATAAGTGGTGCTGGGAAAACTGGACAGCTACATGTAAAAGAATGAAATTAGAACACTCCTTAACACCATACACAAAAATAAACTCAAAGTGAAGTAAAGACCTAAGTGTGAGGCCAGACACTACAAAACTCTTAGAGGAAAAAACATAGGCAGAACACTCTATGACATAAATCACAGCAAGATCCTTTTGACCCACCTCCTAGAGAAAGGGAAATAAAAACAAAAATAAACAAATGGGACCTAATGAAACTTAAAAGCTTTTGCATAACAAAGGAAACCATAAACAAGACCAAAAGACAACCCTCAGAATGGGAGAAAATATTTGCAAATGAAGCAATTGACAAAGGATTAACCTCCAAAATATACAAGCAGCTCATGCAGCTCAATATCAAAAAAACAAACAACCCAATCCAAAAATGGGAGAAGACCTAAATAGACATTTCTCCAAAGATATACAGATTGCCAACAAACACATGAAAGGATGCTCAACACCACTAATCATTAGAGAAATGCAAATCAAAACCACAATGAGGTATCACCTCACACCAGTCAGAATGGCCATCATCAAAAAATCTACACACAATAAATGCTGGAGAGGGTGTGGAGAAAAGGGAACCCTCTTGCACTGTTGGTGGGAATGTAAATTGATACAGCCACTATGGAGAACAGTACGGAGGTTACTTTAAAAAGCTAAAAATAGAACTACCATACGACCCAGCAATCCCCCTACTGGGCATATACCCTGAGAACACCATAATTCAAAGAGTCATGTACCACAATGTTCTTGGCAGCTCTATTTACAATAGCCAGGACATGGAAGCAACCTAAGTGTCCATCGACAGATGAATGGATAAAGAAGATGTGGCACATATATACAATGGAATATTACTCAGCCATAAAAAGAAACGAAATTGAGTTATTTGTAGTGAGGTGAATGGACCTAGAGTCTGTCATACAGAGTGAAGTAAGTCAGAAGGAGACAAACAAATACTGTAAGCTAACACATATATATGGAATCTAAAAAAAAATATTCTAATGAACCTAGGGGCAGGACAGGAATAAAGACACAGACATAGAGAATGGACTTGAGGACACTGGGAGGGGGAAGGGTAAGCTGGGACGAAGTGAGAGAGTAGCATTGACATATATACACTACCAAATGTAAAATAGCTAGTGGGAAGCAGCTGCATTGCACAGGGAGATCGGCTCAGTGCTTTGTGACCACGTAGAGGGGTGGGATAGGGAGGGTGGGAGGGAGACGCAAGAGGGAAGGGATATGGGGATATATGTATATGTATAGCTGATTCACTTTGTTATACAGCAGACACTAACACACCATTGTAAAGCAATTATACTCCAATAAAGATTTTTAAAAAAATAAAAAGTAAAAAATTTAAAAATTAAAAAAGAAGTTCACCCGGACCGAACAGCTAAATTGGCCGAGAAAGTGAGAGGCTGGGGCAGCCCTAGAAAGGCCTTCTCCGTGTGTGTCCAGGGGACTAGAGGACAGAGGAGAGGCTTCTTCTGCAGAATTGTGAATAACTGTGCCACTGCTGAGCATTCTGGTCCATCCAGAATATCAAAAGTATGTTCATCATAGTAGAGGATAAATGACAATTAATATTAATTCTAATAAGAATGCCGGAGGTTAACCTAAAACCTCATGTTTGAGTATTTGCATATGTTAAACAACTATGCCACATATAAGGCAACATATCTTCATAGATAGCTACATATGAGGAGTGAAGTGATTATTTTAGCTGGCACCAGAATACCTCCCTAGAAAAGCACTTGTTTAGGAGAATATCGAATGGGCCCCTTGAGATACAAGGTGAGATCTTGAGGTTGTGGACGTGGCAACAGAAAAGACAGCACAACATCAATAGCATGTTTTTGGGTGTCTGTTTTTAAGGAGGAAAGAGAGAGAAACACAGCCGATGGTGTTGGAGTTCTGATGCTCCCTGGAATAAGGCAGCAGTGAAAAATTTCTGATGAGGGCAAACAAAGGACTTTTAAGAACAAGGATGTCTCACAGGCAACTTGAAATTCTGTGCACTGATGTGATGAAATCCTGTCCTCCATCTTCTTCAAACCTTCAGTAGAGGTGGCTACCCACACAAAGTCCCCGTGTTTGTAGAAATCATAGAGTGTCCAGGGTTGAAATGGTATGGGGAAACAAGCAGACGTTGGCTAGATGTCCATACGTGAACCAAATCAGTGGGGACAGCAGGCAGAGCCATGACAACAGAGCCACTTCCCACCTCCACCCATCTACCTCCCAAGGAAATCGTGGAGAGGACATGGATTAGGGGGTGGAGCAGTTTTATCTACTCTTAAGCCGTTCGAAGGGCCTGGTGAACATCTTGGTTAACATAAATATTACGTAAATATTGCCTAACCATATGGACATGTAGATACAGGGTAATATCAGTGCACATTTGTATGGTATTTTTCGCACTTAACAAAGCTGGTATTTAGGAATTTTGGGTGTCATTAGGCACTTTTAGGCCCTGAGATATATCTGATGCAGGACCTTGTTTATAAAATGCTCTGAAGAAAATGAAAATCACATGGGAGAAACTATTTACAAATCACATATCTGATAAAGGACTTGTGTCTAGAATATATTAAAAAATACTCTCAAAACTCAACAATAAGAAAATAACCCAATAAAAGTGGGTGATATATTTGAATGAATACTGTACCAAAGAGATAGATGAATAGTAAATCAGTACATGGAAACATGCAAGCCTTCTTCATAGGTTTTTTTGTGTGTGCTTGTGTGTATGTGTGTGGTTTAGATCAGATAATGAATGTGAAATGGTTTTTAATTACACAGGAACCCATTTGATTACATGAGGACCTACCATAGCCACTACCCTTCCTGAGGAATGTCCAGCAGCCATCCTGGTCCAGTTCTGTATGTGACACACTTGAGGTCTGTCCAGCAGAGAAGGCAAGGCCCTCACTGATACGGACTTCTGTGTCGACTAGTCTAGTTATGAGACAGAGAGTCAACAGCTGGTAGTGGAGTCGGAAGGTGAAGGGCACCCAGAACCAGGTCTTGCTAATTGCAAACATTTTCTCTAAATCTGTCGTACCGGTGCTTACTGAGCCTGAAAAAGAAATTGTTTTATGAATGTATCCTTTTTTTTCTCAATGTTAATTGTTGCTTTATAAATATGAGTTTAATTGTCTAAAATCTCTTAGAATAGTTAGTTTAAAACAATCAAACTCTGAGATAGGACTAGAATTGCCAGCACAGAAGTGTACTCTTAATTTAGCAGGACCACGTTAATCACTTAATTTGTTAATTGACTTGATGGATAGTACTCCAAACACTTGTTCCCATCAAACAATTATCACCAAATCAGCAAATTTGGCCTCAGTTGGCATTCTGTTTCAAAATTTTTGCTTTACTTTATAATTCTCTGTGTAGGGTGTTCTTAGGAAACTCAAAATGCATTATTTAAATTATATCCCCCAACAATTAGCCTAGGAATAAGAAAAAAATGGAGTTCCCTTCAAAAGACCTTCTTAAGAAAATTAAAAGACCTGTTACAGACTGGGAGAATATATTTGTAGTTCACATATATGATAAAGGACTTAACATCTGTGCATAAAGAACTCTCAAAACTCAAAAATGGTAAAACAACCCAGTAAAAGACTTGACTACATTTCACCAAAGAAGATACACAGATGACTAATAGGACAGGAAAAGATGATCAACATCATTAGGCATTAAGGAAATGCAAATTAAAGCCACAATGAGACACCACTGCATACTTACCAGAATGGCTAAAGACTGACCCTATCAATAATTGGTAAAGATGTAGAGCAACTGGAACTCTCATACACTGCTGGTGGAAATAAAACACTGTACAGTCTCTTTGGAAAATCATTCTGCAGTTTCTAAAAAAGGTAAACATACACCTACCATACGACCCAGCCATTCCACTCGGTTATTTACCAAAGAGAAAGGAAAGCATGTTTCTATGCATAGACTTGTATATGAATGTTTGTAGGAGCTTTACCTGTAATATCCCCAAATTAGAAACAACTCAAATGCCCATCACAAATGAATGATTATAAAATGATTGTAGTATATCCAGATAATGAATACTATTTAGCAATAAAAAAGGATGAATCCTTGATAAACATAATGGCATGGATAAATCTCGAAATTATGCTGAGTATAATAAGACAGACCAAAAAAAGGAGTACATTCTGTATTGTCCCATTCATACAAAATTCTAGAAGGGAAAACTAGTTTATAATGACAGAAAGCAGATCAATGGTTACCTGAGGATGGGGGTGGTGGGAGTGAGGAACGAGATGGAGGGAGAAACTACAAAGGGACATGAGGAAACTTTTGGGGGGACATGGATATGTTCTCTGTGTTGTTGTCAATGGTTTCAGGAGTGTATATATATGTCAAAACCAATCAAAGTGTTCACTTTAAATATGCAATTTATTGGATGTCAGTTACACTTCATTAAAGTTCTTAAAAATATATAAGAAAACAAATACAAAGTAAAATGGAGCCAAGGCATCGTGTGTCCCTTTGTCAGAATCAGCATACTTTGTTTGATGGCTTAAGATCTCTTAATAAGAGTCCAAGATAAGATTAAATTAATAGGCCCTCAGAAAGGAAAAATTATCTTATAGTCTAAGTTCAACATTGTCAGCAGTTAGATTGTAAGAGGCTTTTATGTCACACTGCAATAGTCTTTCATATTTTAAAAGGTTGCCCAAGAAGTTGGTCAATATCCTCTCATGCTAAAACTCTGAAAAAAAGCCTAGAGCACTTTATAAATAGTATAAAATTTACCATTTTAACCATTTCTAACTGTACATTTTTGTAGCAGTAAGTACATTCACATAGTTGTGCGACCATCACCACCATTCAACTCCAGAGCTTTGTTATATTCTCCAACTGAAACTCTGTACCCATTAAACACTAGTTCCCCATTTCCCCCTACCCCTACTCCTGGTAATCACCATTCTACTTTCTTTTTTTTTCACCATTCTATTTTCTGTCTCTATGAATTTGACTACTCTAGGTACCTCATATAAGTGGACTCATACAGTATTTATTCATTTGTGACTGACTTATTTCACTTAGTATACTGTCTTCAAGTTTCAGCCATGTTGTAGCATGTGTCAAAATTTCCTTCCTTTTTATGGATGAACAATATTCCATTGTATGTATATACCACATTTTGTTTATCTATTCCTCCATTGATGGACATCTGAGTTGCTTCCACCTTTTGGTTATTTTGATTAGTACTGCTTTGAACTTGGGTGTACAAATACCCGTTTGACTCCCAGGTATTTGTATTTTTTTCTAAATCTCTAATTGAGCATGGTAACCTGAATTTGTTGCATTAGTTACCTTTTAGACCTCAAGAGCAAAGTGGCATGGGGGTAATTTACATAAAGACATGAGTTTAACCAGAAGTGGAATTGCTGTATCAATGGTAATTCCATATTTAATTTTTGAGGAATCATCAAGGTAACTATATTTAAGTTGTCTCTTTAAGATGCAAACATCTGCTATAATAGCATAATGCAAACACAACAATAATAGCTACATTTCTTAAGGATATACATTCTGCAAGGGACTCTGCTAAATGTGTTACAAATATATACCATCTTATTTAATCCTTCTGAGAGGATTCCTCCCTAGGAGGAAAGTATTACTGTATTCTTTCTACACATAAGAAAACCAAGGCTCAGTAAGCTTAAGTAACTTGCCCAAGTCCACAGCTGGTAAGTACAGAGACATATTTGGAACCCGACACCATACTCTCAACTACCTGTAATCATCTACTACCTGCCAAACTGTTATTTTTATCCAAAAATATAGCACTGATCTTGTGGTTTAAAGAGAGCACGAGGAGCTCTATGGCCAAGTGGCTCTAGCTCCTGGCTTTGCTCCAAATGCCTATGAGGACCTTCTGCAGAAGGGGCTGCTCTCTTCCCTCAAGAAGTTTGTCTCCCTTCCATCCCCACCCTTTCATAAAAGGACTTTCTCTCCCTTGCTCTCTGGAGATTAGTAGGAAATTCCCATCTGCTCCCTTGCCAGACTCTACAGAGACTATTTTCTCTTCAGGTTTTAGGAGGCAATTGTCTGAACCATGAGTCATAGTTTTCCCTGGCAAGGCTGCATTTCCTTCTCTCGACCACTATGTTTTTATCCTTGTACCAGCAAGAAAGCTCTGTATGCAGTTTCCGTTTCAAGTCTTACACCAGCTGCTTTCGTTATCTCACAGGAATGTTTAAGAACAAAAAATGGCCTGTGTTTTTTTTTGTTTGTTTGTTTGTTTTAACATCTTTATTGGAGTATAATTGCTTTACAATGGTGTGTTAGTTTCTGCTTTATAACAAAGTGAATCAGTTATACATATACATATGTTCCCATATCCCTTCCCTCTTTGGCCTGTGTTGTTTAATGGAAATACCCAACAAATTTCTCTTTCCTTTCACTTTTTAATTTCTTGGCTCCTTTTCTTTTTTAAGAAAACCCAGAGGTAAAACAAATAGTTTTCAAAGCAGAAAATGACTTACTAATCCAGAAATGCAAGAAATGGAAATCTGTGAATTTGAAAGTCCAAATATTAAAAAAAAAAAAAAAAAAGTTTTCTGTAGTGGAAAAAGCACAGGACATGGAGTTTTTATAAACCTGAGAGCTAATGAGGGTTCTGACACGTTCTAGCTGTCTGATCTTGGGCAAGTTATGCAAACTGGAGATAATCATACCTCAAACTCTTGAGAAATTAATGTCCAGAATGTATGACTTGGTTTAGCACAGGGCCTTGCCTGTGGAAGATGCCCAATGTTTAACTTAATTAAACGTGAGTAAAAATTGTAGAAATTCCTTACATAAAATTAAGCAAGCTTAAGGAGCTCCCTTCCCAAAATCTCATACAAAAAGCAAGTCCTTTGGGATAAAAATGAATGTCATTTTTACCAATGTCATATTGACAGATATTGGAAAAGGATATTCAGCATCTCTGATTACAAAGTGTAAATAAGACACTTCTAAAATTCCAACTTCAACATTCTATAAGTGGCCTCTGCAAGGCTATTTAAGAAACAAGACCAATTGTTTTGCAAATCTTTGAAATGTCAAGAAAAAAGATGGGTAAAACAGATTGTAGGAAAGGGTGAATAGGAAGAAGAGTCAGCTTTGTTCATCTCCTGTGATGGGCCTGAACTGTGCTCAGCTGTTTATATGTTACACTGGACATCTGTTGTGGTCTGCTTAGCATCTAGGACCACCACTGACAGCTGTGGGATTGGGGCCATGCCCAACTCTGCGAATGGGCCTCTGACCCAAGCTGAGGCACTGAGAGCACTGGTATCTCCATGGCCACAGTGACTGGTCAGGAGGAGCTGAGTGACACAAGCAGAGGCCATGAGAGTGACAAGAAGAACTCTGGCTGGAACGCTGAGGAAAAAGGAGTCTCTGTCTGTGGAAGCAGGTGCCTGGTTCAGTGTAAGCTTGGAACCAGGACTGCCACGTCCGGCTGCACAGCTTATGTTCTGCACACCTTTAGATGGTGCTCTTCTCTGGGGAGCCTGACATGTCCCAACACTGGAAGAAATGCTGAGGAATAAAGCCAGAAAGGACAGCAGAAGGGAAAGATAGATGAAGACACATTCCTGAATATATTGCTTCAGCCATGCCTGAAGCCAGGTGAACTTCTAAAGTGTTTGTTATATGAGCCTTGAAATAGGGTTATAGGGAACTGGAAAATAAACTAGAAACCCACCCACTCCCTCACTGACCTCTCCTGCCTTTGAAAGTAACCCATGTACACATTCCTTCACGCTAACTTTCGTGAAGGTCTGCAGGTAGATCTGCCCATCCTTAGACGTGAGGAGAGGTACTTATCTGACTGGTTTTTTCCTTGTTCTTCCTGTGTGAGCTGTTGTTTACACACTAACCAAGGTCAGTGATTTATGAACTCTCCTACAACCTCACCACACCAGACACTGCTAAGCACTGGGCTTACATAGACAAACACGGTACAAATGTTATCCTCAAGAAGCTCATTTTCAAGGAAAGAAACAGATAAGTCTATGACTAAAAATGATAGCATGATGATAAATGTCATTTTAACATAATGAACAGTTTCCTATAGAAGCCCAGATTTGTCTGTCTGATGGTTTGAGCAGCCTTCACATAGAAAGTATTTGAACTTGGATTTGAAGAGATTGTAGCATTTAAAAATGAAAAGAATGGGAGAGAGAACATTTCAGAAAAGAGCCATCTGAACAAAAGAAGAGTCATGAAAACACGTGGCCTGTTCAGGAGATGTCATGAAGGACAGTGTAACAGGTATTGGGTAAGAGTGAGAAGGAAATGAAGCTGGAATTTAAGTTGGGATAGATGCTGAGGGCCTGGGGAGTCGGGTGTTTAAGGAGAGGAGTGGCCTGGTCAGATCTCTTTAAGACAGGAGACTCTGTCACAGCTGGAAGGGGTGGATTAGAGCAGGTTGGGGATGGAGGTCAAGAGGCTACTGAGGGTCTGAGCACGAGGGGATGTTGGCCTGAACTAAGACTGAGAAGGGGTCAGTTTATAGACACATATGGGAATTCAGTTCTGCATAATCCTCTCAGCCTTAATATGCTCTTTTCTCTTCATATTCACAACTTCAACATCACAGGGATTAATTTTTGAAATGAATGAAATTATAATTCTTAATCAGACTGAGAAACAACAGTTGGTGTTATTAATAAAACACCCCTATAACCCTAGAACCTCTTTTCAGCTCACCATAAAGCTAATGAGGAGTCTCTAAAGCAGGGACTATGGGTGACGGATTGGGCACAAGAAGTCATCTGAAGAGATTAACATCCTCTATATACATGCAAGGTATAAATCTATTTCTATACAAGACAGAGTATTGTTCCCGTCTGATTACATTTCAACTGCTTTTTCTAGGAGCACCAAGAAGCCTTTCCCATTCAGTGGCAGGTATTGCCAAGCTTTCAACTAATGGGGTAGGGCATGTACCCTGCTCTCTGGCTCATCCAGCGAGGCTGTGACAGTTCTATTCAATGTCCCCTCTCTCACCTGCAGATGACTATCTCTTAACCCTGGAGAAATTCAGACTTTGGTGGCAGGTTGTATTCGTTTGCTAAAGCTGCTGTACAAAGTACCACAAATCAGGTGGCTTAGAACAACAGAAATTTACTTTCTCAGTCTGGAGGCTAGAGGTTGGAAATCAAAGTGTTGGCAGGGTCAGTTCCTTCTGAGGGCTGTGAAAGAGAATCTGCCCTGTGCCTCTCTCCTAACTTCTCGTGGTTTGTAGGAATCTTTGGCATTCCTGGGCTTCTGCTGCATCACCCTGATCTCAGTCTTCATCTCTACATGCTGAGAGATCTGTGTGCATGTCTGTATCCAAATTTTCACTTTTTATAAGGACAATTAATCTTATTGGATTAGGGGCCCCACCCTATTCCAGTAAATGACTTCATTCCAACTTAGCTAATTATATCTGCAACAACCCTATTTCCAAATAAGTTCACATTCTCAGGTATTGGGGGTTCAGACTTCAGCTGGGGAGGGACATATTTCATAACATCATACAGGGGAAGATGAAATATCTCCTTGTCTTCTCCCCTAGGTACTTCTTTGTGTGGGGTGGAAGTTTATCAACTTTTCTGTCAGGTTTTGCCATGAAAGAGGGTCCCCTCTCCCACCTCAGCTTCCCCCAGCTGCAGTAGACAGGGGCACAGACAGCTTCAACTTTCCTTGAAATACTGCTATGAAGCCAAGATGAAAACCAGTCAACTAAAAATGCCATAAAGATCTTCATAGTCTGTTAAAATCATCCCTTCCATCATATTTGCTGTAAACTTTATAGTTTAAAAGACAAGAATATATTTGGGGAATGGGCCTCAGACCAATTGGCCTCTGTGTGGATCTCAGCATCTGTTGAGGAAGGGGGGCCACACTCGGGGAGGGAGATAATATTCAATATTAGCTTCTTCCCCTGGGCTGCAACTTGAGCTCTCCTAAAATCCAACATAGTTGAATCCCATGGATGAATTTTCTACTGTACACCCTACCCCTGAAATGATAAATGTGGTCTGCATGAGAGATTCATTTTCTTTCTATTTACTTAACTTTGTTCTTACTTCTTAGGGCCTAATAACATTGGACTTATTAAGCCAAGCGTGCTCAGCCTCTCTGGGCTTCATTATAATGCTTTCTATGATGATCAACAAAGAAGGTTCCATTTTTAAATTGCTTCACCCTAAACCCTTGGTTTCACCCCAGGGTCAGTTGTCTTGGGGAGGCATGTGTGAAGGGGCGGTTGTGGACAATTTCATTCTGCGTTGCTATCTGTGTAGGACTTTTTGGGCACAAGTAAGAGCTTAAGTATGGAAGGTGTTTTTTTTCTCTTTACAGACAATTACCATCTGTCTTCCCTTGCTAAAATATGGGAGTCTTTATTACAAAGCACTGCAATCTTTATGCCAAAGTAGAATTTCATAAAATTTGCACAAAATCCCAGATAGCTCAGTTACTCTCTTCTATGTCAGTAAAAACAAGAGCATGGTTGGTTGGCCAAAAAGACAGAACTTAGCATGAAGCCATGGCTATCTCAAATGTATTTCTAGAAAGAAAAAAATGGACTGAACACGTCATATTCTGACTCCATGTGCAATAAAGTTTCTGTCTTTCATCATACAGTTTCACAGACATTGCTGCCTGAACCCAGCCTCCCACCGGAAATCACTTTAGGTTTGGTGCCCCACACTGGACTTTTAGGCTGACTCTCATTTCCCATTCCCTAGTAGCTCAAGCAAATAAACACTACAGTGAAAAAGATGACAGGGACAGCATTCTATTTTTAGATGTCTTGTCAGAGAGCTGTTACCAGTTCCTAATGAACCTGTCTTCCCTCTTCTATCTTCCTTCCCTCTCTGATCATCACTTGGGAATAGAAAAACACAGTCAGCCCACAGGTGAGTGATTGAGAGACACTGAGACAGTACCAAAAAGACTTTTGAAGGTTCTGAGCAAGTGTGATGGACTATTAAGCTGTGATAACTTCCAAGGAGACATCATCTCACTCATCGATAACACATTTTTCATCAACAAGTCTAAAAACTCTCCTGATTTTTTCTTCTTCCTTTTTTTTCCTTTTGATTTGCTGAAAGTGATAAATGGTAATAACTCAGAGAAAATAGTAGTGGAGGGAAGCAGTGGGAGAACAATTTGCAACTCTGATTTGTTGATCTTAATAAACTGCTGTCATTGATCAACTTGGAGAACATTGTCCCAGTGGAACCCATTGTCCAAATGCACCTGGCTGTGATACTAAGTGGTAAACTACCTGTTTGTGTGTGAAACACATTTTGCCTCCAATAGAGGATGGCCTATCAGTGACCTTGCCCACCATTAACTGACCAAAATAGGAGAAAATATATTTTCGTAGATTTTCCCCCAGGTCTGATCATGCAGTAACAAGGTTTGCAGGTGCTCCAAAACAATGATCCTTAACTAGTTGTAATATTATTTCCCTCCTGGCCAAAATAACTAACCGTCTAGTTTTAATACCCTCTGCATATATCACATCTTTCTCAATACAGCATTTTAATTCCAAAAAATAGGTTCGCCATAGAGCAGATTAGAGATCTGAGTACTAAAAACTTCAATAGTTTACTCTAAGTCAGGTGGTTAATAAGTAGCAGAGGCAAGGTTCAAAGATATGCAAAACTTTAATAGGCTCAGACAATGGTATTATTTAGTAATTCTTCATTTCTTAACAGGGAGATGGGGACTGTATTTAGTACACATTCCTATGAGGGACAATGAGCATCCTCAACTCCCTGCACATTTCTTTATTCACTATTCATTCTATACATGTGAATTGGACAGCTTGTCATATGCAAGACATTCAAGACATTGTGCCTGCCCTTGGGGAGCTCAGTCTCATTGGAGAAGACAGCTAGAAGGCAAGATAATAACCGTAGTCACAGAGCTATGAGAGAGTGGCTGAAGTGCAGAGAATGGAGATGAGTCCTTCTTGAAGCCATGACTAGGTTCCCTATCTGGTGAAGCGAACAGAAGCGGCTTGAGCCTATGAATTTTAGTTCTATCACTCAAAGATTTCCCATTTTATCTGGTTTCCACCTCTCTTTAAAATTATAATTGAATGTAAAGGAGTTTTCGTGCTGTTTTTTAATAGATTTAAAGCAAAAGGTCTGGATTAAAATAAATATAAGGATATCTATATAAGAATCCTTATATTTATGTCAGCACATAAATTATGTGACTTTGGACAAATTTCTTAATCTCTCTGAGGTTCAGCTTCATCAATTTAAAAATGGGCTAATGATATATCACTTATATGTGGAGTCTAAAATATGAGACAAATGAACTTCTTTATGAAACAGAAACAGACTCACAGACGTAGAAAACAATCTTGTGTTACCAAAGGGGAAAGCAGAGAGAGGGATAAATTAGGAGTTTGGGATTAGCAGATACAAGCTACTATATATAAGATAGATAAACAACAAGGTCCTACTGAACAGCACAGGGAACTATATTCAATATCCTGTAATAAACCATAATGGAAAAGAATATGAAAAGGAATATGTATATAAATGTGTATAGCTGCATCACTTTGCTGTACACCAGAAATTAATACAACATTGTCAATCAACTATGCTTCAATTAAAAAAATAAAAATGGGCTAATGAAATGATTTATCTCTAAGATTTAAGGTATGAGATATTATATGTAAATCCCTAGCACAATTCCTCGTACATAGGAAGTGCCAGACAAATGTTAGCTATTGTTGCCATTGGCTACATCGGCTACTCACCTCTACTCAAACACAGATTAAGCCTTAGTAAAAAGAAAATACATAAGACTGAAAAGAGGAAAGCTAAAGTTTTCATTAGCACACATGTCTCCATTATGTTAAATACAAGCCGACTTTCATGTTGATGATAAGCAGGAATGAAGGAATTGATGGAAAAAAGAAGTTATTCTAAGATTAGAATTTCCTGGTACCATCAAAGGAATTCTTAACACGTAAGAACTTGAGAGTCATCTTTTCTTATCATTAGTAAAAAGAATTTGTTTTAAAATGTGTACCAGCAACCACAACTTAGAATGCTCTAATGAAATCCGCTCATTTCATAATAGTAGTTTAAGGATGATTTAATTACAGTGTTTATTTCAGTACAATCTTTAATGGAGAAAGAAATGGTTCCACTCAAAAGTCTTCCTCAATAAATTGCATTTAAACAGTCTTAATACTCACGCTCATACAAAGATTGCCTGTGATTTTACATAGACAGTTTTTTTAAAAAGCAGTACTTGAAAGTGCTCTTGTAATTTAACCCCCAAACTCTGATTTTCAAATGGAGAGCAGGGGATTTACCAAATATGTGATGAAGAATCATGTTTTCATGTTCTTTCGTTTTGGCAGGAACTCTTGTTTCAATTGAAAACATTCCCTTACCATCACGGAAACCCAGAAGGCAATCATGAGTTAAGACCTGAAAAATAAAACTGAGAGAAAAGACTGGAACAACATGTGGTCGTCATTTTCAAGGCCACAGAGAAGGGAAGTGGTTTTCCACTGCTAGCTAAGCAAAGGCAGGCACACGTATCACATTAATGTGGAGGGTAGACAGTAAAAATACAAAGAGATGGAAGTTCCCCTTTCATTCATGGTGAAGCAGGTGCTGACTTGCCCTGCAGTTAGGACTGCTTAGTTTAGGATCCTGATGTCATTTTATATTTGAGGTAAAGGTTTTCTGTTTACATTTGTGGTCTCTCACAACCACTTGAAAGATATGGCCATCTCACTCACTTGGGCTCCTCTTCCCTAAAGATGAACTTTCGTATGTCCCCAAGACCACAATTAGAAGTTTGATTGCAAATCACTACCCCTGAATTTTCAGCCTTACAAATTATTTTATCTGTCCATGTCTAGAAAGGAAGGAAGGAAGGAAGGAAGGAAGGAAGGAAGGAAGGAAGGAAGGTAGAAAGAAAGAAAGAAAGAAAGAAAGAAAGAAAGGAGAGAGAGAGGAAGGAGGAAGGAAGGAAGGAAGGAAGGAAGGAAGGAAGGAGGAAAAAGTGGTGTTTTTGTTTCAAAAATATATTTACAATGTCAGGTTATAAAAACAATATTAACTTAGAGAAATCACTATATCATTTTTCCAGCCTCCTTTATAGCTTGTGGTCACCTTTCTTGTTTAATCTCCCTTCAACCACCCCAGACTTAAATCCTGCTTCACTCATGCTCAAGCAAATAAGACACATACCTAAGGTATCATAAAATTTACAAGGGATGGCAACTCACCTTCCCCCCATCTCATGGCAGCCATTGCTAGCTGATTACAGTACCCTCACCATTCAGCCCAAATGAAGCCTCAGGATCCTTCTAACTCCAGAAGACTAAGACCAGTCGATTTGGCATGAAATTTTTTTGTCATCTCCAGTTTAGAGCACAGTCCCCCTAATCTTGCATCTCCGTCACCCAATAACATTGCCTCCACTAGTTAGTGATCCTTGGTACATTTAATCTTTCTGAGATTTGCTTTTCTTACCCATAAAATGACGATCATATAATTACCCCACATTGAGTCTGTAATAAGATTATGTATATGAAAATACTAAGCAAACATATACAATAGTTTGTTTTACTCTACTCCCTTTTTTTTTTTTTTTTTCACTACGCGGGCCTCTCACTGTTGTGGCCTCTCCCATTGTGGAGCACAGGCTCCGGATGCGCAGGCTCAGCGGCCATGGCTCATGGGCCTAGCCGCTCCGCGGCATGTGGGATCTTCCCGGACAGGGGCACGAACCCGTGTCTCCTGCATTGGCAGGCGGACTCTCAACCACTGCGCCACCAGGGAAGCCCTATTCTACTCCCTTTAATTGTTCCCATCATAATTGGCTTTCTCCTTCAAAACATTCTGGTTTGCCTTACACACAGTAGTGCACCATTTAGCACAGGACCTGCACATAATTGGTTCTCCATAAACATTAGCCCTGCCCCACCCCACTGTCCCTTTATGACTCACTCCTAGTAATGTTACTCATTCATCAATTGTTGGTGTTCACAGTGTTTTCACACTATAATCTGTCCCAGTTAAATAAATTCAAAGCATAATGTCTCAAAGAAGAATTTCAAAACTGTATCTTGACTGGTTTCACTAGTCATTCACCAGAAGGGTTTTCCGCCTTTAAGTAATTATTTCTGCTCTTATATCCAGTCACTGAGCACAGTTCACCCTCACTTTAACCTGTGGACCTCTCCATGCCTTTCCAATGTGGACCATTCCATGTCTTTGACAAGAATGTTCTCTCCACCTGGACAGCGTTCTCCAACTCACCTCCTGCAAGACCAACTACTCTCTGAGGATGTCCCTGGCTCTTCACTACCTTCCCCATTCCCAGAGGGATGACTCAGTCCTTCTAGATAACTCTTCACACTATATTATATTTAATGGCTCTTATCACGTTACTAGAGGTCCTTGCCCACTTCTTGGTCAAGATGTGAGCATCTTGAAGGCAGGGGTCCTAGCTCCTTTTCTTTGTTGTGTCTGTATCCCTAGTATTTAACACAGAGCCCTACACACGGTTAATCTTCAATACAATTAAAAGGAAGAGTGGGGACTGTTAGCATCTTGAGTCTTCATTAGTTCACAGCACAGAAGGAATCATGGCAGCCAGTGGAGAGCAGGCCGGTATGATAGAGCTTAATAATCACAAGCAGCTAAGTTTTACTGAATACCGACAGTTGCTGGCCACTGTCCTAAGCCCTGTGTGTGAGTAAGCAAAGACCTGAGGCCCAGGCAGTTAATTAGCTGCTTAAGTTTGTGGGGGGCACATCTGATCCAAACCAAGGCAGCCTGGCTTCAGCACTGGCACTCTCCATCATTCTGCTTTACTGCTGAGGGAAGAAAAGAGGAATACTGTGAGTAGAAATGACATGAGCACAGCTAAACGGGGAGATAGGAGAACAAAGACAAATTTCACACATTCCACAATTCTGATTTTGCTAGGAAAAAACTAAACAAAATCTCAATGTACATAATCACCTTAGAAGAACTTCAAAGTGCAAGTCTGTGATAAAGCACAATTAGCTAAAACGAAGTCTTGAAAACCATACCAGATACTGTATCTAAACAAGCATTTCACCCAGAGACAGTCATCTTGATTGGAACGAGCACAAGCAGCGTTAACTCGAGGAAGGAAAGCCACAATAGGCTATGCACAGAATAATTAAACTAAGGCAAAGACATTGTTTTGTTTTCACTTAACTGATTGTTGGTCTTTCATAGCAGATAGTTTATATTTATCATGATTCTAAAATAGAGCACGTGTATCACTGTCCAACGATGCTACAGAGTTTTGTATATTATTGAAAAATAGTAAACAAAAATCGGAAAAGACCACGAGAAAGTACAGGGACCCTGAAACGTCATGCAAAACAAAAGTTCCCACAGATATACAAATTCAGAGATGTTGAATCTATGCAATCAAAAGTGGTCCACAGCCAAGCTCTCTCCGAGGAAGGAGTACACAGTAAAGGGGCCCACGATGACCAGGTGGAGCTTGCCATATTTGTCCTTGGTGCTACTTCTATCCCCTACTGACTGCTCTCTGGAGTGTCACTTTTGAAGGAGGAGGAACTGGAAGATTTTACAACATTTAGAAAACCTGGGAGGAAAATTTCCTCTGAGATGTCTATAGGACAGGAGCAACTTTGGATGCTTCCAGGTTTCAAAAATTGACCAGTTTCCAAAGGAAAGTGCTTTCACTACCATCAAAGAAATGCTGCAGCAGATCTTCAACACTTTCAACCTGAATGTCTTCCAATCTTGAAATGAAAGCAGTTTAGAGAGACTCCGAAGTGGACTTTATCAGCAAATGGAGAAGGCAGGAGTGTGTCTGGAGCAGAAAATCAGGCAGGAGGGCCAATCATTCTCACAAAGGGAGGATATCAGACTTGGAATAAAGAAGTACTTCTGATGAATCCACAACTACTTGCAAGCCCAAAAGTATAACAACAGTGCCTGGCAGGTTATTCATGTAGAAATCCAAAGGCATTCTCTGTTCATTGAGCAGCTTACAAGAAGATTTCAGGACCAAGAAATACGTCACTTGCATAACTAATTTGGAGTTGATTACCAGTATCATTTTAGATGTCTCCTCAAATCAGTGTAATATTTCTGAGCAACTTTTATTTATTTTTTTATGAATTAGGGTAATATTTTCAGTCAGTTTTCTGGATTAAGATTATTTTGATCATTTGCAAATATTAGTTTATTAATGAATTTTTACTAAAATAAATTATTTACTTATTCTTGAAATATAAATATTATACTTGATTTATGTATAAAATTTTACTTTAAAATTAAATGCCTACTATCTTTTAGTTCACTTTTATAATCAATATCTCCCAAATTTAGTATTCTTTTTTTTTTAACATCTTTATTGGAGAATAATTGCTTTACAACGGTGTTAATTTCTGCTTTATAACAAAGTGAATCAGCTATACATATACATATATCCCCATAGCTCCTCCCTCTTACATCTCCCTCCCACCTTCCCTATCCCACCCCTCTAGGTGGTCACAAAGCACCGAGTTGATCTCCTGTGCTATGCGGCTGCTTCCCACTAGCTATCTATTTTACGTTTGGTAGTGTACATATGTCCATGCCACTCTCTCACTTTGTCCCAGCTTACCCTTCCCCCTCCCCACGTCCTCAAGTGCATTCTCTACGTCTGCGTCTTTATTTCTGACCTACCCATAGATTCTTCAGAACATTTTTTTTTTTAGATTCCATATATATGTGTTAGTACGCGGTATCTGCTTTTCTCTTTCTGACTTCACTCTGTATGACAGGCTCTAGGTCCATTCACCTCACTACAAATAACTCAATTTCGTTTCTTTTTATGGCTGAGTAATATTCCATTGTATAAATGTGTCACATTTTCTTAATCCGTTCATCTGTTGATGGACACCTAGGTTGCTTCCATGTCCTGGCTATTGGAAATAGAGCTGCAATGAACATTGTGGTACATGACTCTTTTTGAATTGTGGTTTTCTCAGGGTATATGCCCAGTAGGGGGATTGCTGGGATGTATGGTAGTTCTATTTTTAGTTTTTTAAGGAACCTCTATACTGTTCTCCATAGTGGCTGTATCAATTTACATTCCCACCAACAGTGCAAGAGGGTTCCCTTTTCTCCACACCCTCTCCAGCATTTACAGTTTCTAGATTTTTTGATGATGGCCATTCTGACTGGTGTGAGGTGATACCTCATTGTGGTTTTGATTTGCATTTCTCTAATGATTAGTGATGCTGAACATGCTTTCATGTGTTTGTTGACAATCTGTATATCTCCTTTGGAGAAATGTCTATTTAGGTCTTCTGCCCATTTTTTTGATTGGGTTGTTTGTTTTTTTGATATTGAGCTGCATGAGCTGCTTGTAAATTTTGGAGATTAATCCTTTGTCAGTTGCTTCATTTGCAAATGTTTTCTCCCATTCTAAGGGTTGTCTTTTCAACTTGTTTATGGTTTCCTTTGCTGTGCAAAAGCTTTTAAGTTTCATTAGGTCCCATTTGTTTATTTCCGTTTTTATTTCCCTTTCTCTAGGAGGTGGGTCAAAAAGGATCTTGCTGTGATTTATGTCGTAGAGTGTTCTGCCTGTGTTTTCCTCTAAGAGTTTGATAGTGTCTGGCCTTAAATTTAGGTTTTTAATCCATTTTGAGTTTATCTTTGTGTACGGTGTTAGGGAGGGTTCTAATTTCATTCTTTTACATGGACCTGTCCAGTTTTCCCTGCAGCACTTACTGAAGAGGCTGTCTTTTCTCCATTGTATATTCTTGCCTCCTTTATCAAAAATAAGGTGACCATATGGGTATGGGTTTATATCTGGACTTTCTATACTGTTCCATTGATCTATATTTCTGTTTTTGTGCCAGTACCATAGTGCCTTGATTACTGTAGCTTTGTAGTATAGTCTGAAGTCAAGGAGCCTGATTCCTCCAGCTCCGTTTTTCTTTCTCATGATTGCTTTGGCTCTTCAGGGTCTTTTGTGTATCCATACATATTGTGAAATTTTTTGTTCTAGTTCTGTGAAAAATGTCATTGGTAGTTTGATAGGGATTGCACTGAATCTGTAGATTGCTTTGGGTAGTATAGTCATTTTCACAATGTTGATTCTTCCAATCCAAGAATATGGTATATCTCTCCAACTGTTTGTATCATCCTTAATTTCTTTCATCAGTTTCTTATAGTTTTCTGCATACAGGTCTTTTGTTGCCTTAGGTAGGCTTATTCCTAGGTATTTTATTCTTTTTGTTGCAGTGGTAAATGGGAGTGTTTCCTTAATTTCTCTTTCAGATTTTTCATCATTAGTGTATAGGAATGCAAGAGATTTCTGTGCATTAATTTTGTATCCTGCTACTTTACCAAATTCATTGATTAATTCTAGTAGTTTTCTGGTGGCATCTTTAGGATTCTCTATGTATAGTATCATGTCATCTGCAAACAGTAACTGTTTTACCTCTTCTTTTCTGATTTCAATTCCTTTTATTTCTTTTTCTTCTCTGTTTCCCATGGTTCGGGTTCCAAAACTATGCTGAATAATAGTGGTGAGAGTGGACATGCTTGTCTTGTTCCTGATCTTAGAGGAAATGGTTTCGGGTTTTCACCATTGAGAACGATGTTGGCTGTGGGTTTGTCATCTATGGCTTTTATTATGTTGAGGTAAGTTCCCTCTATGCCTAATTTCTGGAGGGTTTTTATCATAAATCGGTGTTGAATTTTGTCGAAAGCTTTTTCTGCTTCTACTGAGATGATCATACGCTTTTTATTCTTCAGTTTGTTAATATGGTGTATCACATTGATTGATTTGCATATATTGAAGAATCCTTGCATTTCTGGGATAAACCCCACTTCATCATGGTGAATGATCCTTTTAATTTGCTGCTGGATTCTGTTTGCTAGTATTTTGTGGAGGATTTTTGCATCTATGTTCCTCAGTGATATTAGCCTGTAGTTTTATTTCTTTGTGACATCTTTGTTTGGTATCAGGGTGAAGGTGACCTCATAGAATGAGTTTGGGAGTGTTCCTCCCTCTGCTATATTTTGGAATAGTTTGAGAAGGATAGGTGTTAACTCTTCTCTAAATCTTTGATAGAATTCGCCTGTGAAGCCATCTGGTCTTGAGCTTTTGCTTGTTGGAAGATTTTTAATCACAGTTTCAATTTCAGTGCTTGTGATTGGTCTGTTCATATTTTCTATTTCTTCCTGGTTCAGTCTCGGAAGTTTGTGCTTTTCTAAGAATTTGTCCATTTCTTCCCGTTGTCCATTTTATTGACGTAGAGTTGCTTGTAGTAATCTCTCATGATCCTTTCTATTTCTGCAGTGTCAGTTGTTACTTCTCCTTTTTCATTTCTAATTCTATTGATTTGAATCTTCTCCCTTTTTTTCTTGATGAGTCTGGCTAATGGTTTATCAATTTTGTTTATCTTCTCAAAGAACCAGCTTTTAGTTTTATTGATCTTTGCTATTGTTTCCTTCATTTCTTTTTCATTTATTTCTGATCTGATCTTTATGATTTCTTTCTTTCTACTAACTTTGGGTTTTGTTTGTTCTTCTTTCTCTGTTTTAGGTGTAAGGTTAGGTTGTTTATTTGAGCTGTTTCTTGTTTCCTGAGGTGGGCTTGTGTTGCTATAAACTTCCCTTTAGAACCGCTTTTGCTGCATCCCATATGTTTTGGGTCATCGTGTTTTCATTGTCATCTGTTTCTATGTATTTTTTGATTTCCCCTTTGATTTCTTCAGTGATCTCTTGGTTGTTTAGTAGTGTATTGTTTAGTCTCCATGTGTACTGTAGTTTTTACAGATTTTTTTCCTGTAATTGATATCTAGTCTCATAGTGTTGTGGTCGGAAATGATACTTAATACAATTTCAATTTTCTTAAATTTACCAAGACTTGATTTGTGACCCAAGATATGATCTATCCTGGAGAATGTTCCATGAGCACTTGAGAAAAATGTGTATTCTGTTGTTTTTGGATGGAATGTCCTATAAATATCAATTAAGTCCATCTCGTTTAATGTATCATTTAAAGCTTGCGTTTCCCTATTTATTTTCATTTTGGATGATCTGCCCATTGGTGAAAGTGAGGTGTAAAAGTCCCCTACTATGAATGTGTTACTGTCGATTTCCCCTTTTATGGCTGTTAGCATTTGCCTTATGTATTGAGGTGCTCCTATGTTGGGTGCATAAATATTTCCAATTGTTATATCTTCTTCTTGAATTGATCCCTTGATCTTATGTAGTGTCTTTCTTTGTCTCTTATAATAGTCTTTATTTTAAAGTCTATTTTGTCTGATATGAGAATTGCTACTCCAGCTTTCTTTTGGTTTCCAATTGCATGGATTATCTTTTTCCATCCCCTCACTTTCAGTCTGTATGTGTTTCTAGGTCTGAAGTGGGTCTCTTGTAGACAGCATATATATGGGTCTTGTTTTTGTATCCATTCAGCCACTCTATGTATTTTGGTTGGAGCATTTAATCCATTTACATTTAAGGTAGTTATTGATATGTGTGTTACTATTACCATTTTCTTAACATTTTGGGTTTGTTATTGTACGTCTTTTCCTTCTCTTGTGTTTCCGGCTTAGAGAAGTTCCTTTAGCATTTGTTGTAAAGCTGGTTTGGTGGTGCTAAATTCTCTTAGCTTTTGCTTGTCTGTAAAGGTTTTAATTTCTCCATCAAATCTGAATGAGATCCCTGATGGATAGAGTAATCTTTGTTGTAGGTTTTTCCCTTTCACCACTTTAAATATGTCCTGCCACTCCCTTCTGGTTTGCCAATTTTCTGCTGAAAGATAGGCTGTTAACCATATGGGGATTCCCTTGCATGTTATTTGTTGTTTTTCCCTTGCTGCTTTTAATATACTTTCTTTGTTTTTAATTTTTGATGGTTTGATTAATATGTGTCTTGGTGTGTTTCTCCTTGGATTTATCCTGTATGGGACTCTGTGGTTCCTGGACTTGACTGAGTGTTTTCTTTCCCATATTAGGGAAGTTTTCAACTATAATCTCTTCAAATATTTTCTCAGTCCCTTTCTTTTCTCTTCTTCTTCTGGGACCCGTGTAATTCAAATGTTGGTGTGCTTAATGTTTTCCCAGAGGTCTCTGAGACTGTCCTCAATTCTTTTCATTCTTTTTTCTTTATTCAGCTCTATGTTAGTTATTTCCACTATTTTATCTTCCAGGTCACTTATCTGTTCTTCTGCCTCAGTTATTCTGCTATTTATTCTTTCTAGAGAATTTTAAATTTCATTTATTGTGTTGTTCATCATTGTTTTTTGCTCTTTTGTTCTTTTAGGTCCTTGTTAAACGTTTCTTGTATTTTCTCCATTCTATTTCCAAGATTTTGTATCATCTTTACTATCATTACTCTGAATTCTTTTTCAGGTAGACTGCATAGTTCCTCTTCATTTGTTTAGTCTGGTGGGTTTTTACCTTGCTCCTTCATCTGCTGTGTGTTTCTCTGTCTTCTCATTTTGCTTATCTTACTGTGTTTGGGGTCTCCTTTTCACAGGCTGCATGTTCATAGTTCCCATTGTTTTTGGTGTCTGCCCCCAGTGGCTAAGGTTGGTTCAGTGGGTTGTGTAGGCTTCCTGGTGGAGGGGACTGGTGCTCGTTTTATGGTGGATGAGACTGATCTTGTCTTTCTGGTGGGCAGGACCACATCTGGCAGTGTGTTTTTGGTGTCTGTGACCTTATTATGATTTTAGGCAGCCTCTCTGCTGATTGGTGGGGTTGTGTTCCTGTCTTGCTAGTTGTTTGACATAGGGTGTACAGCACCATGGCTTGCTGGTCGTTGAGAGGAGCTGGGTCTTAGCATTGAGATGGAGATCTCTGGGAGAGCTTTTGCTGTTTGATATTATGTGGAGCTGGGAGGTCTCTGGTGGAGCAATGTCCTGAACTCGGCTCTCCCACCTCAGAGTCACAGGCCTGACACCCGGCCAGAGCACCAAGACCCTGTCAGCTACATGGCTCAGAAGAAAAGAGAGAAAAAAAGAAAGAAAGAAAGAAAGAAAGAAAGAAAGAAAGAAAGAAAGAAAGAAAGAAAGAAAGAAAGAGAGAGAGAAAGAAAGAAAAGAAAGTTATTAAAAAATTTTAAAAAGTATTAAAAATAAAAAGTAAAAAGAAAAGAAAAGAAAGAAGAGAGCAACCAAAGCAAAAAACAAATCCACCAATGATAAGAAATGCTAAAAACTATACTAAGAAAAAAAAAAAAAAAAAGGACAGACAGAACCCTAGGACAAATGGTAAAAGAAAAGCTATATAGACAAAATCACACAAAGTCCACTACCCTGATTTTGGAATGATTTATTGTCTATTCAGGTATTCCACAGATTCAGGGTACATCAAGTTGATTGTGGGGACTTAAGCTGCTGCTCCTGAGGCTGCTGGGAGAAGTTTCCCTTTCTCTTCTTTGTTCGCACAGCTCCTGGGGCTCAGCTTTGGATTTGGCCCCGCCTCTACATGTAGGTCACCTGAGGGAGTCTGTTATTTACCCAGACAGGACTGGGTTAAAGGAGCAGCTGATTCAGGGGCTCTGGCTCACTCAGGCCATGAGGAGGGAGGGGTACGGAATGCGGGGCGAGCCTGCGGCAGCAGAGGCCAGTATGACGTTGCACCAGCCTGAGGCGCGCCATGCATTACCCCCGGGGAAGTTGTCCCTGGATCACGGGACCCTGGCAGTGGTGGGCTGCACATGCTCCCGGGAAGGGAGGTGTGGATAGTGACCTGTGCTTGCACACAGGCTTCTTGGTGGCTGCAGCAGCAGCCTTAGTGTCTCATGCCCGTCTCTGGGGTCTGTGTTGATAGCCGTGGCTCGCGCCCGTCTCTGGAGCTCATTTAGGTGGTGCTCTGAATCCCCTTTCCTTGGGCACCCCAAAACAATGGTCTCTTGCCTCTTCAGCAGGTCCATACTTTTTCCCGGACTCCCTCCCGGCTAGCTGTGGCGCACTAGCCCCTTCAGGCTGTGTTCACGCAGCCAACCCCAGTCCTCTCCCTGGAATCCGACTGAAGCCCGAGCCTCAGCTCCCAGCCCCCACCCGCCCTGGCGGGTGAGCAGACAAGCCTCTCGGGCTGGTCAGTGCTGGTCGGCACGGCTCCTCTGTGCGGGAATCTCTCCACTTTGCCCTCTGCACCCCTGTTGCTGTGCTCTCCTCTGTGGCTCCGAAGCTTCCCCCCCTCGGCCAACCCCTGTGTCTGCCAGTGAAGGGGCTTCCTAGTGTGTGGAAACCTTTCCTCCTTCACAGCTCCCTCCCAGAGGTGCAGGTTCCGTCCCTATTCTTTTGTCTCTGCTTTTTCTTTTTTCTTTTGCCCGACCCAGGTACGTGGGGAGTTTCTTGCCTTTTGGGAAGTCTGAGGTCTTCTGCCAGAGATCTGTAGGAATAGGTGTTCTGTAGGAGTTGTTCCACATGTAGATGTATTTCTGATGTATTTGTGGGGAGGAAGGTGATCTCCACGTCTTACTCCTCCACCATCTTGAAGGTCTCCCCAAATTTAGTATTTTTATAACTTTCTTCAAAGGGTAATCTTCCAACTGCTTCATTTGATAGAGAAAATAGTTATCTTAAATGATCTTTATGATAACCTCACAATGCAGAAGGAAGCTGATAGTAGGGCTATCAGCTGATAAAAGAAGATTGTGACCATGATGACAAAATTGGCAATTTCTGTTCTCAATAAGTCCTAAACTTAAGCTGGGACAGGAACACACCTTTCACCCTAACCATCATCCCAATCCTGAGCATGCCTTCCGTCTATTCTGGACATTACACGTGATTTCACAGGAGAAGGAGAACCAAGGAAAGCATTGGGATAAAGATGATGGCAGATAAGGAGAAGTGAGGGAAAGGGAGAAAGGTGGGGCAGGAATTTCTGAGATGCACTCCTACCAGACCTGACACACTGACAGGTACAGAAAGTCCTCCCCCTTCTTAGACTTCCTGCTCTCTACTTAAGCCCAGCAATGATAAATAATGCATCACTGATGTGTATTCATTCAGTGTTGTCTTCAAGTCTATGTGAGGCTTGGGGCCACATTATCAATATCACAGTTTATTCAGGGATTTGTACACAGAGAAGCAGGCCATGTGAAGGTGGACGCAGAGAGTGGAGCGATGTACCTACAAGGCAAGGATTGCCAGGAACCACCAGAAGTTAGAAAGGGGCAAGGAAGGAGACTTCTCTACAGTCTTCAGATAGAACATGGTCCTGCCAATACTTCGATTCTGGATTTCTAGCCCCCAGAACTGTGAGACAAAACATTTCTGTTGTTTTAAGTCACCTAGTCTGTGGTACTTTGTTACGGCCCTTGGAAAGGAATACAGTCACCTTGGTTCTCACGGCTCAGTGACCACACACTGACTCAGATCATCTCATGGCCAGTGGTGGCCTCCCTTCAATTGTGAACTTCTCCCACAGTCTGTAGTCTCCCCTATTCCCACAATCAGTTTTCTCTTTGTTCATCTCTCTCACTACGCTAAGAGAGCCAATGCATCTTACTGACCCTGTTGAGTGAAGAGAAAAAGAGCTTCTCAGAAAAGTTCACTCCTCAGAAATGGTACCCCTGGGAGTAGCCATTTCGTTTTTGTGATCTCTTAGCGCTTCCACCTTTCAAAAGTTCTGTTGCTAAATTAAGAGTTCACATCTCTCCTGTGTATACATCAAAAGCTGTATGTGTGGGCTTCCCTGGTGGCGCAGTGGTTGAGAGTCCGCCTGCCGATGCAGGGGACACGGGTTCGTGCCCCGGTCCGGGAAGATGCCACATGCCGCAGAGCGGCTGGGCCTGTGAGCCATGGCCGCTGAGCCTGCACGTCCGGAGCCTGTGCTCCGCCACGGGAGAGGCCACAACAGTGAGAGGCCCGCGTACCGCAAAAAAAAAAAAAAAAAAGCTGTATGTGTCCTCAGAAACATCTCTTGGCACTTTTTTTTTTTAACCATTCACTCTGCTCATTCATTCATCTTCAAGTGATCACACCCATTAATTTATTCCACAGATTTACACTTTACATGTGGAAAATCCTCCAGGTGCTAAGAGGCTCTAGTGAGGTGTGCATGGACCAAGGACAGGACCCCTAACTTGCAGAGTTTAGCCCACCTTTCATCTCCAGCATTATAGACTCAGGCACATCATCTCCCTCCACTTCCTTCCTCAGCTCCAGCCTCTTCTTCCAGTCCTCCTCATTAGGGACGACCACCACCACTTTCCAAGAGAAAGTCTTGAACAGCAATAGCTTCTGCCATTGGCCAGAGTTGTACACGTTACACTGATCAAGAACGAAGTTCCGGGCTTCCCTGGTGGCGCAGTGGTTGAGAGTCCGCCTGGCGATGCAAGGGACACAGGTTTGTGCCCCGGCCCGGGAGGATCCCACATGCCGCGGAGCAGCTGGGCCCGTGAGCCATGGCCGCTGAGCCTGCGCATCCGGAGCCTGTGCTCCGCAACGGGAGAGGCCACAACAAGGTACGTGAGAGGCCCGCGTACCGGAAAAAAAAAAAAAAAGAATGAAGTTCCTCTTTATCCGGGAAGCAATCTGGACCAGCTTACTAGGGCACTGGGAGGCTTGCTGAACTAAAAGGTCTCAGCTTTTGGGGTCCATCTGTGGCTCCTCGAGCCCCTTCATCCATATTTGATTGAGCACAGTCTCAGCTCCCAGGACATTGTATCTTTTCTCAGGGTTTTCTTTTGCATATTTCAGTGCCCACTGGGTCTTTCCAGATCCAGGCAGTCCCACCATCAGAATCACCTCACACTCCTCTATGGTCTTGGGAGGGACTGCAGTGAGCACGCGCTCCTCCACAGGCATGGCATGGATGAACACAAACTCTTCTGGCGGTGGGAAGAAAGGTTCCTCCTTCTGACCAAAATATAATTCTACAACACAATTTTTGCAGAGGACATGGGGTAGGAGGGCCCTGTCAGCCACGGATTCCTTGTTGATACGGAATGCCACACCAAGGTCTTCTCCATTCTTGGAAAAGGAAAGTTCTACTTCTTCAACCTCAAAATTGGCAAAGCAGCCAATGACATCATTCTCCCCAAAAGTCTGGCCAAATTCCTCAAACTGCCCATTCTCTGCCTCGAGTCCTCGTCCACTCAAACCATAAGAGAATCCATCCTCACCAAGCTGTGGATGGGAAAAATCAACAAACCATCCAACTCGAAGGAGAGAAACCTCTGTGCAGCCTTCTTTCATTGGGAGATTCTGGGTTACCTTGGCCTCAAAGCAGACTTTCCCCTTTGTCACTCCATAAGTACTTCTTGCCCCAGACCAAAGGGTGTGGAACTTCTCTGAGAAAAGTGGCTGCCCTCCATAGCGGTCTTTGCTCACCCGAAAATGGAGATCCGAGGTATATGTGTCCAGGTTCACAAGAGTCTGATCCTCTCCTCATCTTTTGCCTCTTCTTCCGGGGATGGTGGAGACTTTGAACCTGTTCCTCTGCGGCCTTGTCACCCGGCGATTCGGATCCCGGCGTCTCCTCTCCACTCTGATCCTCCGGCTCATCTTCCTCCCCTTTGCCAGTGCCCTGCTCTTCGCCACCGGTCACCCGACCTGACTCGGCTGTGACCTCTTCCGCCAGTTTCTCGGAAGCACAGGGCTCGGCCGTGGTCTCCACGGCTGCCGCCTCCGGGGGCTCCAGCGGTGGCTGTGTGGCCTCTCTTGGCACTTTTTTTTTTCCTCTCCCGTTGCGGAGCACAGGCTCCAGACGAGCAGGCTCAGTGGCCATGGCTCACGGGCCCAGCCGCTCCGCGGCATGTGGGATCTTCCCGGACTGGGGCACGAACCCGTGTCTCCTGCATCGGCAGGCGGACTCTCAACCACTGCGCCATCAGGGGAGCCCTCTCGTGGCACTTTTCAAAGGCTCTGAAAGCTTTTGTTTATTTGCCTAGTGAATTTAGTAGAGAATATATTCCACATATGGATTTATATACAGTATATAAAAATGCTTGGTGAAAAATTAAATACAATGTGAACCTGAAATATCCTATTAAAAATTACATTTCAAGCCAATTTAAGAAACTATTTTTGCATTATTTGCCACTTAGATTTTTAAAAGCATAACAAAACCTAATCAACTAAAACATTTAAAAAACAAGTGACCGGTTTATTTTAAGAAGGATGATGTTTATCTCACCATAACTTCTGTCAGGATAAGATAACACCTGTTAGATGAGGAAAGAGTTAACATGTCAATTCCTATTGATTAGCCGCAGAAATATTTTGTCACCAAAGTGGGTGTATCATACTTGTAAAGTATATATTTTAATAAATAATTTGTTGAATTTCATCTATAATATTGGGCCAGGCACTGGGCTAAGTGTTTATGTTTATATGCACAAATACACACCAAACAAAATCTAATTTATTCCCATTTCAGTGCTGTGAAGTTAGAACTTTACAGATCAGGAAACTAGAGCTTCAAGGGATGAGTTCCTTACCAAAAAGTTCTCTTGAGTACTAACTGCAACTTGACCATTGTATTTCTATGAGTTTTTGTTTGTTGTTTTGTTTTGTTTTGTATTTGTTGAAGTATAGTTGATTTACAATGTTGTGTTAATTTCAGGTGTACAGCAAAGTGATTCAGTTATACATGTATATATCTATTCTTTTCAGATTCTTTTCCCTTACAGATTATTATAAGAAATTGAGTAATCTTATCAATATCTAGTTCCCTGTGCTATATAGGAGGTCCTTGTTGGTTATCCATTTTATATTCCTATGATTTTAAAAAAGATATTTAACAAATTTTGACAATACATCATTATAGTTTAGTTATCATTTTAAAGGTTTTTCTGTTCAGTTCATTACCCATCAACATTATCTTCTTTTAAAATATACTCTCCCTGGTCTGGGAAGATCCCACATGCTGTGGAGCAACTAAGTCCGTGTGCCACAACTACTGAGCCTGTGCTCTAGAGCCCGTGAGCTACAACTACTGAGCCTGTGTGCTGCAACTACTGAAGCCCGTGCACCTAGAGGTCGTGCTCTACAACAAGAGAAGCCACCACAATGAGAACCCACACACCTCAACAAAGAGTAGCCCCTGCTCACTGCAACTAGAGAAAGCCCACATGCAGCAACGAAGACCCAAAACAGCCAAAAATAAATAAATAAAATAAATAAATTAAAAAATAAATAAATAAAATACACTGTGACATTTGTGAGGACTGTATCCTTAAGACCTTCAGCAAAACTCAAACACCAGTATCGTATATCTGTTCCCAGATACACACAAATGGCAGGTCCATACAATACGGTAAGCCCCCTTTGAGGCTGATGCACCTTGGGAGCTAAACTCACACAGCTCTGTCTGCACTCTAGCCTCCCAGCAGGTGGGTCCAATTCAGGTTTGCACCTTCCTGAGGTCACACACATCTTGAAGGCGAAATAATCCCATTTTGATGTAGCGCTCAAATCTCCAAAGCCAAAAATGTTAAAGCCTAATCACCAAAGATCTTCAACACAGTATGTTTTTTAAAGAGCTAATAATTTTCCTATTAAAATGTTTCTGACGTTCAAGGAAATTTTTTATCACATTTGTTCTCTGAGATAGAGGGAACTTTAGTTCAGGAAGAGTAGAGCTGAGAATGTGAGGTCACCTCCCTCTCCTGTGCATTCCCTGGAGTCCTTCCTACAATGCTGCTCCAGGGAGTTTCCTGTCTCCATTTCTTAAATAAGTTTAATCACTTGTGCTCCATAGCATTCTTCCCCTGGGTCTTTAAACATGCACAATCTCCCAGACATCGAGAAAAACTTCCCTTGATTTTCCTGGAATAGGATTCTTTACCATCCCCAAGGAGTCGTTATGGGATTACCTGCCAACATTCTCAATGGTAGCTGTTTCAAGTAACATTAAACACCATTTCCTGAGTAGCTACTCCTCACTTGATGTCCTGCCAGGTTGAGATGGTGGGGTGGGGGTGGAGGGCAGCGAAGGCACGGATTCCCATGTTCAGAAAGCTCAAAGTGTGATGGGGAGGCAGACATACAAACAATCACTATAGGTTATCGTAGATGTAAAGCGTGAAACGAAGATCCAAAGAGGGAGAAAGAGACAGGACAGAGGTAGAGGACAGCAGTGGCCACAGACGGTTTAAAGAAGCAGGAAGTGGTTAACGTCAAGTGAAGGAGAAAACCCAGGCAGAGAGGGTCTGAAAAGCATGCCAGCTTGGCTGCAAAGAGAAGGAGGCAGATAAGGCAACAGCCGGAGCAAAAGGCACAGTCAAGGGAGAGGGAGGGTCTGTTAGTTGCCATGAGTTGAGGGTGATAGATTCAACTGCTTTAATGTGACAGCTGTCTGGATAAATACGATGGTGATGGATAAATGTCGAAATAGCTTCAGATGTAATTAAATTAAGTTGGAGGGGAAAACATCTCCTCTGGAACCCAGGACAGATTTTAGATTTGTGTAAAGACCAGCCAATGTACTGTTTGTTTAGTAAATTCTGCCTCCCAAGATTTTGAAGCAAAATTTTAAATTCAGCATTTGAAAACCAATTATGTGTGTAAAGGTAGTTTTCAAGCACCTGAGTTCAAATCTTAGCTTCACTGCTTACTGGCAGTGTTAAAATCCTGGATAATTTACTAAAATTATCTGTATTCTAGTTTTCTCATCTGTAAAATGGAAATAATTAATATTACATCATCGTAGCTTTGCTGGAGGAGCAAATCAGTTAAATCACATAAGGTGTTTAGAATAGAGACTAGCAATAGTCAGCCCTGGATGTATTTAGCTATTATTGTAATTATTATAATTACGAATATCATTATCTGGTCTTATTTTGGTCACAGTTCTTATAAACATAAGTCAGTTTATTTACTTCATTTTACAAATGAAGCAAAATGGCTTCACGTGAGTAAATAATTTGCTTTGAGCTCTACACCTCATCAGAATGAGAATAAAACTCCCAAACCTTTCTTCATACACACCTTAGTGTCTGTTAAATATGAACAGATCTTTACACCAAGGGCACCACAATGGCAAGACAGTCTGAAATTATTTTATACCTAAGAAATGAAGTAATAAAAATATATATACATGTTTAGGCTCAAGTTCTTCTTATATCACACCTGCCCTGGGTCACAAGGTCCACAAAAATTAGATGCAATCTAATTGTATTAGAGCAAAAAATACTAACAGTAAAAGAAATTAAAAGGAGGAAATGTGGAAACATAGAATTTTATATAGAGTAAAAGTATCATTCAAAATAAGGTGAAATAGAGACAGAAACAGATAATTCATTGCTGTAAGCCCTGTATTAGAAGAAATACTAAAAGAAGTTCTTAAGCATAAAGAGAAATGATAGAAAATAGGAATCTATGTGAGGGAATGAAGAATTGCAAAAAATGGTAAATATGTAGTAAAGGTAAAGGTCTTTCCTCCTTATTTAAAATTTATTTAAAAGACAATTAACTTTCTAAAAAATGAAAATTTATTGTGGGATTTATAGTATATGTAGTAGTAAAATATATGGCAGAATACAGAAATAGCAGAACTAATGGAAAGGAAAAATGGAAGAATTCTGCTTTAATTTTTTTTATAATATATGTGATGTGCTATAATATTAACTCAATGTAGATTATAATAAGTTAAGGATGTATATGATAATTCCTAGAGCAACCACTAAAATATAAAACAAAACTATAGCTGAAAAGCCAATATAGGAGACGAAATGAAATTCCCCAAAGTACTTGATAATTCCAAAAATGTCAGGCAAGGAGGAAAAAAGATTGAAAAAGCAATTAGCAAGATGGGAGATATTAACCCAACCACAGCAATAACTGCATTAAGTGTAAACTAAATACTTTCATTAAAAGGCAGAGATTATAGACTGGATATAAAAGTAAGACCCAATGATATACTGTCTACAAAAGATATACTTTATTTTTTTAAATTTTTAAATTTTTGATTTTTTACACTTTAAATATAAAGAAAAAGATAGGCTAAAAGTAAAAGGATGGAAAAAGATGCACCATGCAGACACATATCATAAGAAATCTGGAGTAACTATATTAATATCAAAGCAGATTTCAAGCTTAACAAAATATTAGCAGACAAATCCACTAGCATATAAAAAGGATGATATATCATGACTAAGTGTTAGGTTCATCCCAGTAATACAAATATAATTTTAATCTTTTGGCACTGTTTTGATATCTTTTGCTATACAAAAACATTTTTCTATAATCCTGTTTTGGTGAACAGCTCTTCCTAACACCCAGGGTGTCCAAATAATCATCTAAATTTTATAAGTTGTTTTTACTGACTTTTTCTATACACTTAGTTCTTTAATCCACTGGGAATTTACTTTTGTATGTGGTGTGTGATAGCATTCCAACATTATTTTCCTCCAGATGGATTAAACAGGTGTACCAACTATTTATTAACTAAGTGAGCCTTTTCTCACGGAATTGAAATTTTAGTTTGTCAAACATTAAATTCCTATATATGTTGAAATCCATTCCTGGGATCTTGATTGTCTTCTATTGTTCAGTTTGTTTGTTCCTATATCAATACAATGTCTTGTACTTTATTGCCTAGTAATGCATATCCTCCTCACTATTCCTCTTTTAATTAATTTTTTGGCTAGTGTTAGAAATTTCTTTCTCTGTATGGACTTTAAGATTACTTCATTCAGTAAAAAATTTTTCTTATGATTCTAATTGTAATATCCTTCCATTCATAGATTAATTGGAGAAAATTTAAATTTGGAGGACATTAAGGACTCCATTCAACAACATGTTTCCATTTGTTTCATTTTTTAATATTTGACAATAAGATTTTATAACTTCCTTCTTAAAGAATCTGTATGTTTATTCTTTATTTCTAGGTATCTTTAGTTTTGTTACTATTGTGAATGAAATTATAATTCTATTTTGTTTTAAACTGATTATTGCTTTTATAAAGGATTTATAATTTTTTAAAAATTAAGGCTCATATCTGGACTTTTGGAAATGTGGGAGGAGATCACCCAGCCCTGTAAAGGCAAGCCTGAGCTAACAAAATCATCAGTTAGGATTAGTCAAGATCAGTCCAAATTTTGTTCTAAATTTCTGTCTCCTGGTGGCTCCCTTACCCGGCTATTTTCTGATTTGGGCACCAGTGAAGCAGTTTTTTCTGTTCTTGCTTGACTGAATTCTACTTGTCGTATATTCAGTGCCACCCTTGCCCCTCAGACTAGTCTGAGAGGATGCTCCTTCTTGGGGGCTGGGATCCAGCACAAGACCAGATTCACTCTATCTCACAGGTAATCTGATAGATATCACTCATGCGATGTCCAACCATATGGAATAAGACTTTTATACCAGCAATATAAAACAATTAACCATCTCTACAATGGTCTTAAAAGTTATCTATGTGGTAAAGATTATTTCTAATAGCAGATAAGAAATCATTACAAACTCTAAGGATGGCCATTTAAATGTGGTTATATCAGGCTCATAAACCTTATAAATTAAAAGACTAAATCTCAATGCAGGGTTAGCCTTCAACAACAATATTAAGTAGGGTAACTTTCCTTTATCTTCCCTTGACATCGGTATCTAGTGTACTAATGGTGCAATTTAGCCATCTTGTCTTCTCCCTACTTCTACACCCTACGAAGGCCCAATCTCCACCTACGCCCAATACCCTCACCCAGACACAGGGAAATCAGACTTCTGTCTGAACAACAGGCAAACGCAAGTACATCTGACCTACGACAGCACCCTGCTTCTGTCTAGACGGTCCTCATTTAGAGAACCAAGCCTTCATATCTGGGTTTAGCTCGGCTTTTTGACCTGGCTCACAACAGAACTCTCTACTTCTGAGTTGACCTCTGCTCCTCCCCTCAATCCTCCCCCCCCCCGACCCCACCGATCCACTTATTATCTCCTCTTCTATAACTCCTTCCCATTCCAAAACATATGCTGAACATTTTCTTGCTGGAGATCTAACTCTTGAATTTCATTTAGGATGATAATTCCTTTTAGTTCCTTTGTCTCCCGTAGCTTGACCCCTCTCCAACCACCACAACCCTCCCTCCTCTGTCCCCTTCTTCCTTCTTCCCCAGGCTTCTGCCCTATTTGACAGGCAACATCCAGGGCTCCACCTCTAACTGCTGGAGCAGGTTGTCACTGGGCTTTGGGGACATTGACCTCGTCTGAGTTTGAATTTGAAGCTTGACAGTTATCACATTTGAGCCTCATAGGGGAAGCAAGCTAGGGTCTGTAATTGTATTATCTTCATTTTAAAAAATAAAGGAGGGGCACAGTGGTTGGGAGTCCGCCTGCCAATGCAGGGGACATGGGTTTGAGCCTGGTGCAGGAAGATACCATATGCCGCGGAGCAACTAAGCCCATGTGCCACGACTACTGAGCCTGCGCGCTAGAGCTGGCAAGCCACAACTACTGAGCCCATGTGCCACAACTACTGAAGCCCGTGCACCTAGAGCCCATGCTCCGCAACAACAGAAGCCACCGCAGTGAGAGGCTTGCGCACGGCAACAAAGAGTAGCCCCTGCTCGTCGCAACTAGAGAAAGCCCGCGTGCAGCAACGAAGACCCAATGCAGCCAAAGATAAATAATTTATTAAAAATAAATAAATAAATGAACTGAGACTCAGAAAGGCATTATTACTTGTCCAACATCACACAGAAGTGAAATCTAGACTTGAACCCGGGTCTTCTGACTGAAAATTCCTTGCTCCCTGAAACTGTTCCTTTCTGTTTCTGAGCATAGTTTAAAAAAAAGAAACAACAACAGCAACAAATCCAGACATTTAAAAACACCTTGAGGGTGTTTGGCATTAGCAGATGCAAACTATTACATGTAACATGGATAAACAACAAGGTCCTATTGTATAGCACAGGGAACTATATTCAATATGTTGGGATAAACCATAATGGAAAAGAATATAAAAAAGAATGTGTATATCTGAGTCACTTTGCTGTACAGCAGAAGTTAACACAACATTGTAAATCAACTATATTTCAATTAAAAATTTTTTTTTTTAAATACCTTGAGGTTTAGAAACACCTTGAGGATGGAGAATGTGTCGTTTTGTCTTTAAATTCATCCAGTCTCCCAAACAGCCAATAAGAGCTCACATAGCACAAGGTCAAGCACAATATATTTTGATAAACAAACACTAATTCTGTGGAAAGTATACACAAACAGCAAAATGAAAGTATCAAACCAATGCATGAATAAAGAAGTATGAACATTGACATCACTTACAGCTGATGGCTTTTCTAAGGAGAGCATTTATAGAAAATATGTATTTGAGATACAGAATAAATTGTGAGTTTATAGAATATCAGAACCAGATCATGGAGATCTCTATGATCGTCTTATCTAATCCCACTCAACTAACAGAGTAGCCAACATTGAGAAGGCAATATGGATTAAAATAATCTGAGAAGCAAGACCTTTGTTTTTCTGAAACTCATTTTTCAAGGAAGGAATCTTTCTGGTCAGTTTTCTTTTGGGATCAGCATTTCCTACCATTATTAAGCTACATAAATGCACAGTATGAGCTATGTTTATCTATTTAAACATCCAGTAAAATTCAATAATTTTAGATGAATTAATAAGTGTTTAGATTGTTTATTTTGACTTTATCTCTTTTGTTTTGTAATTTCTTTATCCAAAAAATGATTACAAAAGATGTTGCCGTTTTGTTTCTTGACTCTGTGTACATATCGTACAGTCAAAAAGTCTTAAATTTTTAAAGCCTAATTCATTTTTAAAATCTCTTACCTTAGACTATCAACAAGCAACCCTGCCTTTAAAGTGATTTGGATATAATGGAAACAAAAATAATTTTATCTAAAGTGATCAATATAAAAATGATCTTGAAAGTATTTATATTTGTGACCCAAATAATGTTTCCATCATTATAAAACTAAATCTGATCTCAAAAATTACCATATTAAGTTGTTTTTCTGTGGGTGACTCCTCTAAGTAGTTTGTGAAGTGAATTATTCTAAGAAAAGCAGTTTTCAGTAATCATAGACAATGGCATGGAACAAGAATACATAGAAATGAAAATTGTATGTGAATTTAAATAAAACCTTAACTGTATATAACAAGAATAACAGTTTGGAATTATACTAATGTGACTTTCTCTTTTGCATTTCTTTGTATGTTACTTTCCTCCAAGCCTGCTAGAGGCATCCTTTTGCCTTAGGAGATTTGGGCTGGTTGTAGGAAGGCTGCAAAGGGATGGATTGAGTTCCCTCTCAGCCTTGGTATTGTGGGTCTTTTTAATTTTCGCCATTCTCATACGTGTGTAATGATATCTCTTTGTGGTTTTAATCTGCATTAAATGTATACATATATCCCCTATCTCCTTCCTTTAAAAAAAAAAAAAAAGAACAGTTCCCACCCACCTCATATGGTTGCTCTGAAGATTAAGTGAGATAACTCATAGAAAGCACTGTAAAACACATATAGCTTATAATCAATAATATAATCACGTGAACTAAGAGATTTTATAACGGCGCCTGCATGGCTGAATGAACCAATTACACACTTGAACACATTTGTCTTGGAATAAGACAGAGGATAGATTGGGGGATAATGATGACCAAGAAGTCCAGGGTTTGGTCTTCTAATTGGAGTCGCAAAGGAGGAAGACATTTAAAAGATGAATAGTTAAAGTTCTAGCAGAGAAGTAAAAGCAATGCTTCGGATCAGCTGAAAAAGAGTGGTAATAGAGGCTGAGAGCATGTCCAGGCAAAGATTACAATAGATGACTATTTATGATTAATGCCCAAGTAAGATAAGATAACTGGGCAAATACAGCTGAAATTTTGCACAATGCTGTGGAAAGAGATCTCAGCCTAGCTTTAACTAGAGTTTTGGTGCCTTTGAAACAAGAAGATTGGACAACATAATCTCTAGGGTTATGTATGGATCTAGCAGCTTGTGAAATTTCCAAACTGTGCTATGGGATTGGGAGTGGGAAGAGAGAGAGGTTGTGATCCCTGAAAATTCCAGGTGATTGAAATAAAAAGGAAATCTACAATTGAAAGTTATCAGAGTATAACTGTATCCTTATAGTGCCCTTTGTAGGTAATGGAAGAAGAAGGGGGCAATGGGGCACTTTTCCAGCATCTCTGCTCTCAGTGAATATCACATGAAGTATTGACATTCAAAAATGGGATTGCCAAGGAATGGGAGGGAAAAAAATGCAGGAACAGGGTGATGGATAGATGGATGGTTAAATGTCCAAACTCAGGATATTCAACCACTGGATTTAATTTCTCTGAAGATCATTATGAAATAGTGTAGCTTATTACATTTTATGTATGGTTTAAAAAATTCTTGAGCTAATCTGCTACTGCCATGAAATGTATTTCAAGGCTTTAGTTTCCCAAATGGTGCTCATAGGGATGAAAACAAATTTAAACATTTTCCCAAGGAAAACAACACTGACATATTCAAATAGTGTTAAAGTTCCTTCTAAAGGCAAGAACACGTTAATTTTGAGTTACTTGAACTATCCCGACCTCTGACTTCTCCTCTACAAGTAGATAATTGACATTTTTGGATACCTATCATGCCAAGCACTGTACTAGGTACTTTTACACATTTTCATCTATACATTTTCCTATTCAATCCTCCCAAGAATCATGTAGTTTTGGCAAAAGAGACTTTGTTCATAGAAGTTAAAGTATGTCAAATTCTTACTGTAAGTAAGAGGTAGAGCTCTCTGGGAATTCACAATTTAGTTGAGTAGGCAGGAACCCCAGTAAAAATATCTTAAGGTAAGTGCTATCATAGACATCCATTAGACCAGTGCAGCTCCCAGAAGAAGCTCTGGGAAGGGCTTTAAAGAATGAGTAGAACTTTGACAGGTAAATATTGGGATGAAGAGGAAGAAGTAGAAGAGAAATTCAAAGGAGGAGAAAAGTTTCACATAGGTACCCATGATGATCAGAAAATGCCTGGTGTGGTCATGGAATGGTGAGTTGCTGTAATTGGTGGGGGATAGGGTGGTATGAGATGTCAGTGTATGACTGGCTTAGAGGCAAGATGAGATATGACTGTAACAGGCAACAGAGAACCACAAAGAATTTTGACCAGAAAAAAATGGCTGGATCAGGACTGTGGTTTAAGAAAATACTTCCAGCAGGCTTCAACTAATGTATGGTAGTCTGGGTAGAAGGAGGAGAGACGGGAGGCAGGGAGGCTGGTGAAGTCTGCCTTGGTAATGGTGGCAGGACCTGAAGAGGACCTGCCCTAAGGCCCTGCCAAGGAAAAGGGAGAAATGCACTTCCTACTCAAAATGTTCTCTCATAAGCTCCCTCTGCACTGATTCCTTGGAAAACAACGTAGAATTCCCTAACTTCTTGATTTGAAAGGTTTTTTGTTTGTTTGTAGTTTGTTCTTTGGCAAGTAAAAAGGAGCTCTTTTTGGGTCTCCTTTACCCGGGTTCTGGGTATAAGGAACAGAAGTAGAATGCTAGTGATCTCAACAGAATAATTCTATCAATAGAATTAGATTGGATGGGGAGACTTAATGATGACTCCTAAATTTTAAACCCGAATGACTAGGAAAACCGTGGCCTCCCTGTAGGAAATTAGATAATGATATGGGAAGAAAGACAGTATGCTTATTTTAAATAGATTCAATTGGAAGTTACAATGGGATTTTCATGCAGAAATATCCAGAAGCTGCTGAAAGGCCAGAACTAGTGTTCATTAAAAAAAAAAACAACAGAGGCTGAAGATAATAGAGTTAGTCATTATCTGCGTGGAGATAAAGCCGTGTGGGGAGATGTCTGTGCTGAGGAATAATATGGTGGCAAAGGGAAAAGATGGCCCAGGGCAGACCTGCGAGGAAATAGAGCTGGAGAAGAGGAGGCGTCTAGAGAGAGAGAAAGGACAGAAGGCGAGAAAAGTCTAACATTCAGAGTTGCAGAGGCACAGGGAAGAGAGGTGAAGGTGGTAAATGCAGTAGACTTGTGGAAGGGGAGGAGGGGGGAGGATGTAGATGCAGGGTCCATGTTTTATGATAAAGGGTCGCTTTCTGCCTTCTCCTCTCGCCCCATTCCAGTCCATCCAGGACTTTATTCCTCTCTCGCTGCCTGGCCTGGGCACTGATGACATTGATGACTGCTTAGCCACCAGTGTTTGCTTGTAAATCAGTTTCCTCTTTACATCAAATTCTCCCCAAGAGCAAGAACTGTGTGGGGTCATCTACACAGTGGGTGCAGAATGGGGACTCAGGGAAGAAATCAAGGCAGCCTCCCTGAGAGAACAGTTTCTGGAGAGTGTTGGGAAGGAAAGTTAAATAGTAAGGTGTTATGGACCAGGAAGATGGTAAGAAATAAAGAAGCATCTGATTATGAGAGTGGGCAGGGAGTTATGAGAAAAAGGAGACGTCTGATTATGAGAGTGGGCAGGGAGTTATGAGAAAAAGGAGAGAGAAAACTACGTCCAGAGAGAAGCAGAAAGAATAAAATGTGTAATTCTAGGGTGGGAGAGATTTGAAGATGTTCCTAAACTGTGGTGAAAGCCAGTGGAAAGGACAGGATGGAGATGCAAGAAGAAGGTGTGGGTAATAACTGATGGAATGACTTTGAGAAGGGACTGGTGAATGCAGGAGAGGGATGAACTTCCGACCCAGGGCAGGGCGTGAGGGAAGGTGCAAAGAAATGGAGAGATGAGGTACCAGGTCAGAATAGACTAGGAGGAAGGAAACTATAGCTAGCCTAATGGAAAAACAAAAACAAAAAACCTTGAGGTTCTAATACTGCCATTTATCAGTCATGTGACCTGTGGCAAGCGCCTTAACATATTTTTGAAAGGTTCAACTCCCTTTAGCTAAAATGGGGATACTACCTTCCAACTCCCCAAATCGGGCATATGGTCTTGCTTACTTGCAAGTGCTTTCTCGGCTTTTTGTTTGTTTTGTTTTAAATTTATTTGGGGATATTTCCCTTAGAAGGCAGAGAAGCTGGAAGATGGTCTGGATCTTATCAGCAAAGTAGCAAGTGGGTCACCAGAGCATGAAGGAGAGAGTGATGCCATAGGCCTGAGTGATCAGGAGGTTTCTGAGGGCTGGGCAAAGGATAGGGAGATGAACAACACAACGTGAATAAAAGGATTTGCAAGCATCAGTGAGGACCCAGGAGAAATGAGAGGGCAAGGATGTCTGATACTGAGGAATCAGGCCTCTTGGCTGAAAAAGTGTTAGCGAAGGCCTGCTCACAATCATCCTAGCCTAACCGCTCTCACAGGTGAGGGTAATGAGAGGCGGCACCTGGGGCTCACGCATCCCAGCAGGCTTTGGGATGGCTTGACTGCGCGCTTCCGGGGTCAGGGGTTAGGGTCCGTTAGTTTCTACGAGGCTGCAACGGAGTCTCAACACAAAGATTAGGAAGCCGGGTAAGGAGCCTGGTGCACCTTACTTGGGACTGGGGTGTGTTAGGGCCCCCGCCAGGGCGGCCCAGCCCGGGCACCTGCCGCGCCTCGGCGTGCCAGTGGTGGTGCAGCTGGCTCCCGCCGCCGCAGGAACTTCAGGAACTTTTTTTTTTTTTGTAAATTGCTGCGTGAGGAGAGGCCCCGCCCTTCCGCGCCCGGCCGCCCGGCCTCCCCTCCGGCGCTCCTGGCGGGTGTTCGTTCCCGGTTGGCGTGGAGGGCCTGGAGACGGCAGCTCATGGGACCCGTGGAGCTGCCCGCCTGGCTGCAGCCCAGGTAGGACGCTCGGCAGAGCAGGGAGAGGAGGGGGTACGGGAGGAGGGGCCGCCGGGGGTGAGGGTGGGGAACGGGGCGGTGGGTGGTGCCGATACTGATGAGCTGGGGGAGCACCGGGCAGCGCCCGGGCAAACTTAGGCTCCACACTCCGTGGGGCTCTGGACAGGTATTAGCTAATTCAGTTGTCTCGACAACCCTAACAGTAACTGTTATTTCCCCCATTTTATAGCTATGGAAATGGAAAGGACGGGCTGCGTGTCCACCCTTCCTTTTGTGCTCTCTTGCCGTCTTTTTCTTTCTTCCCCCTCCGCCGACCTGGAGCCCTTCCCTTGACTTTCTCTACTTGCTGCAGGAACACCAATCACACGTGTAGATTTCAGGGCCCAGTTCCAGAAAAACTGATCCAGTGGTACGAGGGTAGAGCCTGGGATGTGTAAGTTTAACCCACGCACCATGTGATTCTGCTGTAGGTTTGAGGGAGGAATTCCTCTTCTCCACTCATTTAGTAGTACTTGAGTCATCTGTAGGGGTGCCCAGGTAAAATCATCAAGCTACACTGTATCTGCTTCCCAACGTATTTGCCTTATTTCCCAGAGGTTTCACATCTCCAACTAGGAGAAAAATCTTGTCTACCCTGGGCAGGGCCACTCCCACCGCTTTTCCGAACCAGAGGCAATGCTTCAAACGGTGCTTTCTCTAACTCCCTCAAACGTGTATCTGTCAGTCTTCTCTTAGTCATCTCCCCAGCAACCCATTTTAAAAGCCAGCTTGACTTACCATATCTGGCCCAAGTGACTAAACTGCTTTCTCTGTGTGTCTGGTGAAGGAAGCTATCTGCTCTTGCAAAATATAATAGGCAGTGGTGAGACACTGTCCGCAGTCACATAATGCATTCAGAAGTCAGGTGTGTCCCATGATTGAATTATCCACCACCTGGGAATGCCACCATTGCTACTCCCCTCTTGTAACTATAAACTAGTTATCAAGTTCAAGTTCTGCACTTAGCAGGGACACATATCGACCACATCAGCCCCTCTCCATCCATATTTTCTTTTCAAAAATATTCAAAGCCTACTTTGCAATGCTTTTATTCCTTGGGGAGCAGCAAGGTTAGAGGTTTATCAAAGATGAAAGTGGATTTTGAAATAGAACCATATTTGTCTTTAAACAAACTCAGGATGGTTACTTTAACAGATAGTGTGTGCTTTCAAAATCTGATGGGGTTTAGAGGGGTAACCAAATAAAAGACTCTGATATGGAATAGTTGTCTCTTGCTTGCTCAGATTGGCCAGTAAGTTAGTGAAAAGATGAGTATAATGCTGAAAGGGTGATTATAAAGGAAGTGTTTAATATGTTTAAATGAAGTATTTTCCTGTATTTATTGTAGGTATAGGAAGAATGCCTATCTTTTCATCTACTACTTAATCCAGTTCTGTGGCCACTCATGGATATTCACAAATATGACAGTCAGATTCTTTTCATTTGGAAAAGGTAAAAGCCCAAAACAGTTTTGGATTTTTAACTTTCAATCCTCGTTTTCACCTAGTCCTGGTTATAATAATTTTTTAACTTCTATGAACTGCACCTAATAGCCTTCACTTCTCTAAAATGTAGTGACCATATTTTTCAGTAAGCATACTTTGTTCTTACTGCAAAAACCAAAACCTTTTTGGAGGAGGGGGGGTAGGTAAGATGAGGGAAAGGTATGTGGCTTCCCCCTGAGTAGGCGTTTGCCCTGAAAACATAGACATGGCGTTGGAGTGGTGCCATTTCACTCTTCCTTTTTGGTTCTGCACCAAACCTTAGCAGATTTGGTGTGTGTTGTGGAAATCTGTAAATTCCAGTAAAACATTTTTTGCAGAGAAATCAGGAATTAACCAATTCTTCTCCTGTCTTTTATTCCCCAGGTTTCAGATAACTGGAAACTACTAACAAATGAAAGACAAACTTTATATTCCCCAGGCTTCTATTTGATCCCTTTAAAGGGCAGTGTGTCCATAAGAAAATGACACACTTTGTAGATGACTCATCACCTATATGGGAGTTAGCATTAACGGTTTAAGTCATAAGTTTCCTCCACTTTCCTAAAAAGTAAAGATTTTAAATGCATTTCAGTTTTCCAAGAAATGAATCACTGTCATTTAACATTCTGACTGTCAAAATAACATTCTTTTCACGTTCCATCCCCACATGGGTAAGTGTCATCACAGTTTACAACTGTTGCATGACTTGACAATTTGAGCAACTGCTGGTTTCAGCTAAAAACAAACATCTAGGATATATCTGGGAAAAGTCATGCTGTGCTCATCAATTCAGACTTCTGTATCCTCAGAAAATTAATCTACTTCTGTGGCACCATAAATGTTGCTTTTTCATTACTGCAATCTACAGATAAATTCTTGCCTTTGTTAAGAACCTCCAAAGATACAGCCTGAGGCTTGAATTTCAACTATGAGTTTTGGGAGTCCTCAAGCAGAGGAAAACACAGGGCTTAGGAAAACTTCCCTTATATTTTTAGGAAAAAACATAACTTCTAGACCTTGGAAGTTAGCTGTGGCTTTGAGGGCATATTATAGGTCATTCACAACATGAGTAACAAGGCATGAACTCTTTCTTATGCTGCCTGGCCTTTCCAGTAGGAAAAGTGCCTTAGTCAGCAGTGTACTTATTTCTTAATTGTTATCCTGCCGTTATAATTATAAAAGCTACGTATTATTAAAGAAACACAACCCATTCATATGGAAGGCAGGCTGAAAAGAACTATGTGGGGTTCAGTACAGTTCCTGAATCAATGTATAAATTAAGTAGCTCAACAGCACTCAAGCACCTGGACTAGTAACGTCTGCTACTTTCTTCCTTCAAGGAGCCGTGTGACTGATAATTCTCTTACAGCAAGTGCAGGGCCATGGATAAGAGCATGGACTGTCTATGCCTCAGGAATCATCTGTGAAATGGGGATGATAATTATGTCTATCTCATAGAGCTGCTGGGAAGAGACACCCTTTGTGGTTGATAAATTATTATCATGTGAATGATCACTAGGGAGTGAAAACAACAAAGACTTCCCTAGAAGATTCTTAACATGGCAGGATTTCAATTTAAAATTTAAACCAACACATTTATCCTATTTAGATGAACATTTGTTTGCCTCCCATTTCAGCTCTCTCCAAATGCAGTATTTGTTTTGGGCCCTCTGCAGTGGGCCCAAGTTCCAGTGTTTAAAACTCACAGAAATCCAGAAAGCACTAACTACATATATATGAGCCATAAATGCTAGATACACATAAGATGTTATTTGATATCATGGCATCATTAATCTCATTTCCATAAATCTTCTCTGAAATAGTATTTTCTCATCTCTGTCATTTTCCTGTCAATGGACAAGGTGTGGGCACCACAGCTTCTTTAATAAACTCACTTCCAGCCTGTTTTCACTGGTGTAGTCTAGAGTCTAGCTGTTTACTTTTATGCTGGGATTCCTTTAGAATCTCATAAATGGGAAATAAATGCTTTAGCTTTGGCCATGGAGCCTTCTTTTTCAAGTTTTAAATCCTTTCTGGAAGAGGAGCAATTAAAATGTACAATGATATAAAGTGCTTTCTTTGGTTACATAGTCTTTGTAATTTAGTAATCTATTTAGGAAATTTCTCACATGTACTGAGAAAAAGGAAATAAGGAGTCTCAACTGTATTTCAAAGTGCTTTATAGATTTGGGTTGTGATCTATGTTTTACTTACCATGTCTGTCTTTTTAATTCACTGGACGCAGATTCAATGGTTGACACTTTTTATGCAATTGGACTTGTCATGCGACTTTGCCAATCTATTTCCCTCTTGGAGTTGCTGCACATATATGTTGGCATTGAATCAGACCATCTTCTGCCTAGGTTTCTGCAGGTAGGTTTTAATCGCATTATTTGTATTATAGAATTTGTCGCATACTTAACTTTGTTCTATTTATAGCCTCTGTTGACTTTATGGCAGTGAAAAAGCCAACCTTTGCTAATTTGCAACCCACATCACTAACAAGGAGAATTCCATGAAAAACTTACCTCATCCTAAAACACTGCACACTTAAAAAACAGAAATATAGATCAATGGAACAGGATAGAAAGCCCAGAGATAAACCCATGCACATATGGTCACCTTATCTTTGATAAAGGAGGCAAGAATATACAGTGGAGAAAAGACAGCCTCTTCAATAAGTGGTGCTGGGAAAACTGGACAGCTACGTGTAAAAGAATGAAATTAGAACACTCCCTAACACCATACACAAAGATAAACTCAAAATGGATTAAAGACATAAATGTAAGGCCAGACACTGTCAAACTCTTAGAGGAAAACATAGGCAGAACACTCTATGACGTAGATCACAGCAAGATCCTTTTTGACCCACCTCTTAGAGAAATGGAAATAAAAATAAACACATGGGACCTAATGAAACTTAAAAGCTTTTGCACAGCAAAGGAAACCATAAACAAGATGAAAAGACAGCCCTTAGAATGGGAGAAAATAGTTGCAAATGAAGCAACTGACAAAGGATTAATCTCCAAAATTTACAAGCAGCTCATGCAGCTCAATATCAAAATAACAAGCCAATCCAAAAATGGGTAGAAAACCTAAATAGACATTTCTCCAAAGGAGATATACAGATTGCCAACAAACACATGAAAGAATGCTCAACATCATTAATCATTAGAGAAATGCAAATCAAAACTACAATGAGGTATCACTTCACGCCAGTCAGAATGGCCATCATCAAAAAATCTACAAACAAACAAATAAAAAAAATCTACAAACAATAAATGCTGGAAAGGGTGTGGAGAAAAGGGAACCCTCTTGCACTGTTGGTGGGAATGTAAATTGATACAGCCACCATGGAGAACAGTATAGAGGTTCCTTAAAAAACTAAAAATAGAGCTACCGTATGACCCAGCAATCCCCCTACTGGGCATATACCCTGAGAATACCATAATTCAAAAAGAGTCATGTACCAAAATGTTCATCGCAGCTCTATTTACAATAGCCAGGACATGGAAGCAACCTAAGTGTCCATCAACAGATGAATGGATAAGGAAGATGTGGCACATATATACAATGGAATATTACTCAGCCACAAAAAGAAATGAAATTGAGTTGTTTGTAGTGAGGTGGGTAGACCTAGAGTCTGTCGTACAGTGTGAAGTAAGAGAGAGAAAAACAAATACTGTATGCTAACACATATATATGGAATCTAAAAAAAAAAAAAAAAGGTGATGAAGAACCTAGGGGCAAGATGGGAATAAAGACATAGACTTTATGGACTTGAGGTTATGGGGAGGGGGAAGGGTAAGCTGGGACAAAGTGAGAGAGTGGCATGGACATATATACACTACCAAACGTAAAATCGATAGCTAGTGGGAAGCAGCCACATAGCACAGGGAGATCAGCTGGTGCTTTGTGACCACCTAGAGGGGTGGGATAGGGAGGGTGGGAGAGAAGGAGACACAAGAGGGAAGAGATATGGGGACATAAGTATATGTATAACTGATTTACTTTGTTATAAAGCAGAAACTAACACACCATTGTAAAGCAATTATACTCCAATGACGATGTTAAAAAAGAAAAAAAAAAGAATACAATACCTGGTTGCTATTGCTGTTATTTTAGGTATCATTTGTATCTAGCCCTAGATGACCATTGTTCCTTTTAAAGGCAGGTTGAAGGAAGGTGGGAAAGTCACTGGTAGATATTTAGTATACTAAATCATTGCTGAATTAAGGCAAGAAAAACAAAAAAGTGGTATTTTCCATAAGGAGAGATAAAGGTTAAGTGACTATATGAGCATATGTTTAAAATTTACATGAGTATAATATTAACTGTTTGCAAAATAAATTGGAAAAATGGATAACAAAATATGACCAATTTGCATTGTAAAAATATTTGAAATACCAGAATCTGATTGTATTGCCAGCACCTAGCAAAGTGCTTATAACAGAAACATACACCTTCAATTTTGTTGATTGGAGGAGTGGCATAGATCCTTGTATTAAAATTTGCTTAAAATACCATGAAAGTTTAAAAGATGGAAATCAGAGTATAAACTTGAGGAGCCTATCAACTCAGCATTGCAAGTTCATGGGAGATTTTTGTTTATTCAGTAAAAGTAGAGAAATAGTATTCATTAGGATGAAGACATTTTCAGTGTTGACATATCAAATGTAAAATAAAAATTGGGGCAATATTTGGAGTACAAACTAGTAACAGAGTAACAGAGCTAGCCAAAACCTAGATGGAAATGCCTTAAATGTATTTCCTTACAAAATAAAAAGGGGTACACATATGTCCCAGAAGAAGCATATTATTTAGGAAAAGATTTATTGGTATTTATTATTTGTTAACAACTAAGATGCATATAGCATCATCTAATGCTAATTTTAGAGAACAGAAGTAACAACCCACGTTAAATGAAAGTTGTATTCTGTCATATGGAATTATTTTGCTTGGAGTATGATCAAATTTATCTGAATCTAAGTCATGTTTTCTTTTGGCATACTTTTTTGGATTTTGTACTTTATTAGGCTAAATTGGATAATATTAATTTTATGGTAAAACAGCAGTTTCAAAGTTAAGAGCAGTGTTATTTTAGTTATTTCCAAAGAAGGAAATGCAAGTGAGAAGCAGGACAGTTAAATTTGTAAGAAAGAAGAGCATCTTGAATATGTCTAGAAAATATGCATATATTTTATGCTTTCCAAAAGTATGTAGACTTATCCAAAAATAGAAAGTATTATACAACTTAGAAATCTGATTTCTTGCAGTCCTAGAAATTCCAGAATATTTAAGTGTGATTTTAATCACTATTAATTGAAACTGTAGTGGCTTATGGAAGTATGATCACTGTAATCAGAATATATCCTGGTTTGGTAATTAAAAAATAATGGCAAGTATACACTGACACTTTTTATTTAAAGGTGAGGTGGCAAAGTCTACTGTTGTTGGAGCTCAAATGATTTTTAAGTTTCTGTTGTCAGGAGCAATCAGGGACCATCATAGTAGTGAAGACCGTTACCATTCTCATTCTGGGCTGATTATTGTTAATTTTTGTTGTGATGTTTAGCTTCCTCTTTTTATCTCTTTGAGATTCTACCTGTCCTCTGTTTCTTTTATTCATTTACTATCTTTTCTATGGTTTTCAGAATGGACATAGTATTGTAAAAAAGCTTCAAGAACACAGCATCGGGTCCAGAGTTTCATTTTCTGCCCCCTTCTTTTATTAGAGTTCTGCAGATAATTAGAAGAATTCCCTCATTATGAGATGACTCTGAGGCCCCTAACTTTAAAATAACCAAACGAAAGTCTAAAGTTGTGTAATTATTCTTGGTTTTCCTGTTTCCCCACTTTTAAGTGAAGAAACTAGTTAAGAATGTGGCTAAGCTACTCATACAGTAATCATAGCTGATTGCATATAGTATCTGGAAAAATGCATGGTGTCTAGCTGCTTTCAAGTAGGTTGAAAAACATGTCTACTCATTTGTGATGTTATTTTGACATTACCTTTGTGAGATTGCTAAGTCACAACGGAATTCTCTTTTTGGGAACTGGTCTTCCAAAATATCAAGATAAGTAATTCCCAAAAGAGGTAGGAACTCTTAGCTAGTTGAGCAATTAGAATCACATGTATCAAATGACGGTGGTGTGTGTTTAGGAGGGTATGTTTGTTTTCTGTGTTTTCTTCTGTACGTTTTTAAATGTTTTATACACATCTTTATTTTGACAGTTAGGGAAGAGCCACTTGATTTTCTAATATTACAATTGGTAAAAGAAAGTGGGGGGAACCCATTGACGATAAGACTATAATAAGTTAACACAGAGATGTATAGTTTATGTATTTTTTAAAGGTACAATTTAGAGGAAATGGGCAAAATGATAACATAAATAGTTGTTTATATACATCCATTTTTGGAAACAATTACATGCCAGTTAAAATTATATCAGGAAATAAAGTAAACTTTTGGTATTTTTAATTTTATAAAATGGGAAAGTAAAAAAGGTCCAAAAGTAGAATATAACTATAATTAAAAGTGATAAGTGAAAACTTGGCATCTCTCCTCTCTAACGCCTTGCTCCCAAATGAGCTTGCGTATTTTATTAGCTTGATTTTTAAAAAAAAGTTGAATTGGGAAACTATTTTAGTATATTTAATCAAAACAACTTGCTTTTATGGAGCGGAAGTACCACCAACCCTGAAATATTGATTTTGAAGGGCTTTCTTCTGACTTCGCTTGTGCAGAAGCCTGAGAAAGAGGTTTTTATTGATATAGCTTTAGGATGTTTCAACTCAGGGAGAGGGAAAATATCCACAAAACTAACCTTTGTATTATGACATTAGCCTGATGTGCCTTTAGGAAACCCTCAGAGTTATCCACTTTACTCCTTTACCTTTTGAGAAATGCAAAGACTTCATACATAACTGAATTATAACGGCTAAATTCTGCCTCCTTACCTTTGCATCCCAATAAACATAGCTGCACATGTCTTCATTTTACACAATTTTTTAAATCTATAAATCAAAACACTGGGAGTTATTACCCCCAAATTATCGTGCCTACAGACTTCCATTTGTGAGCCCAAATTGCCAGAACAATTTTTATTTTTACCGACATCACATCCTATTTCTGATAAGGACAAGCAGGGGTCTGCTTGTCAAAAATCATTCCAAAGATTTCACAGTCACAGATTCATAAGAACAAATATGAAGGATATACCCAAGGAGAGTGTCTTAAAATAAACCCTTTTAGGAAAACAGCAAAATTTCACCCTAATTTCTTTTAATCCGTGACGCAGGTGCTTCTTTGCATTGCTAGATTTAATTATTTTTTTTCCATAAAGTCATATAGATTTTCTCTCCAGTTTTAAGTTGGGAACAGGTTTATATTGTTAGAGATAAAACTGTACTGCAGATAGTGTTGTGCTATGAGATTCCCAAAACTTTGATGCTTCCTGAGAATGAATTATTCACTCTGTACATATGAATTATTACATACAATTCACTCTGTACGTAAGATTTTCGATTTTTCTGGTATTTTTTGCATTTGATCAGTGGAGTTCTTTAGTGTGATAGTTATAAATCTATATTCACAGTATAATTTTAAAGATGCTGAGATTAACTTTTTTATTCACTGATAGTCTTGATTATATAGAAAAATGTATTTTCCTGTAAATATACTAATCACTACATTAAATTATGCTTATTTTTATCTCCAGTATAATTACTTTACACAAAAGTTAAATAACTTATCCGCGTTCACATAAATTGTAAATGGTGGAGCAAAAATATGGATTTGGGCTAGTTTTCCTGAACACTCAACTATTATGCTACATTTGTTTACAGTGTCTATCTCACAAACTAGGACATAAACACCATGAGGGTTGAGACTTGGTCTTGTTCATGGTGTTATACCCCTCGGGATTCAGAATAGTGCACTCAATAAATATCTATTGATTGATGAATAAGTAAAAATATATAAATAGTATTTAGATGCTTTTGTCTTACAGAAGAATGTGGTGATTTGAACATTTAAGGGTATGTTTCTGAACTTCTCAGTAATATAATAGTCTTTGAGGCTAAAACTAATTTATTTTTAAGATTGTAGAAATTCTCTCTATAGTTGAAGTATGATTTTTTTACTCCTTCAGTAGTTTATAACTAATTTGCTAGATGCCATTTATAAAGTAACAGTTTTAGTCATTGCTTAATCTGGAGTTCAGGATTCCCAAATAGAACATAAAAATGCAAAATATTTTTATTTTGTAGTTACCAAATTTTTGAGTTAACCACATTACCAATATGTTTAATTTGGCCTAAGTTACAGTGTTTTTACTGTGCTTTTATTCTGCCTGCTTGAGTTGCACTAAACATTACAAGACCATTCATTAGTAATTGTCATGTTCTCATAGGATTTGTTTAAAATGACAAAGTGCTAAGTTTTCCCAAGTGTAAAGCTCTAAATAACTGGTCAAACTATTATATGTAAAGAAAAGTAATAAATTTTAAAAGTCTATTCTTCAAAATTATTTTGGTGTTGATTTAGAGAATCAAGTAAGTTCTTGTTTTAAGGTTTAACTTTTCAGGAGAGGCTTTTTTTTTCTTTTTTTGAGAATGGACTATAACATAGACATTATGCGAGGGTGTAGCCTATAAAATAACAAAGGTGAAAATGTCTTAGTGTTTCAGAACAAGGAATTTAGAATGACATTGTCTAGACTTTGATTTCATATCTATAGGCAAGTCACTTTCACTTTGTAAAATGCAGTGTCCTTTGTAAAAGGCAGATAATAACAATAGCACTTCTTAGGGTCGTTATGGAGTTTAAATGAGATGGCGTGTGTTTGGAACGTGGCACAAAGTAACTAATAAATATTGGCTTTTTACCAATTTAAGAATATCGCCCCCTAAATTCTCCCATTGTATTACCATTGAATGGTCAAGTTAGATTTAAATAACCATCAGATAATTTATTAATTAGACTGACATCGTATGGGAGGAGGACCTTCACATACCTTCCTGTATATATGTGGTTGTGTTTTGGGGGGCATGCTGATTGCTGATTTCTCCGCAGTCAGGTTACCATCACTAACATGCCACAGTCCCTCATGTGATGATTTTAAACAGCGTGAGTTTCTTTGTGCAACTCCAGTCTCTCTCTTTTAGGAGAGTTTTCCCTCCCTACTCATTAGTTGAGGGGCAGCCTGAAATCAGGGATTGCCTGCAGCTCTGGAAACCAGGAGACTTGGGATATATATGTTTCCAGGTCTGCCACTAGTATGGGCAAGTCACTTAATTTCTCTGGTTCCCAGTTTCCTTATTTGTAAAAAGGTGGGGTTGGGCAAGTATCTAGCAGGGCCCTTAGAGAGCCATCTTATCAAAAGGTAGCTTATGTTCTCTCTTTCAGTAGTCAGCCATGTAATTAGAAATATGTGTATATGCATTCATGTGTGTATCTCCTGAGATTTTTGTCAAAAATTAGATAATTTTCCTAATTAGCAGGCACTGATCAAATGTAGGATTAGGCAGTGCCTAAATACTTGTTTGCTGCTAAGATCTTGTATCCGAAGGCTGCCGGGTGTCATAGCAGCAAGCTTGGATCATTCGGTAATTATCATTGCAGTTAAGTCTAATTTGTTATATAAATATGGTTAAATCAGGAAACTAGGGCATTGTAAAGAAAGACAAAAGAAAAACAGCCATGTAGGTAGCTTCCATTGATTGACTAAGGTTTGAATCATATCTAATTTCCTTAGCCAAGCAAGGGCCCTCTTGACTCACCAATGTGGTTATAAACACGCTGATACAGCTTCTACATGTGGATTTCTGATCATGTGGCCCAATGTTGGCAAATCCTGGATTTCTCTGCACTAGGTGATTTTCCAGGACTAACAACCTATGATTCTAAGTCATAGATTATCCCAGTCTTTAGTCCTTGATCCGCTTTAAAAATAGACAGCTATTGAAAAATACAAAGCAGCCCTCATCTTCCTTTATCACTAACATGCTCCCTCAATCTCATGGATATTTTCCTTCGACCATTGTGAGGAAAGTAAAATGTTCTATTAAAAACAAACAAAAAACGCAGAGTGTACAAAGTATATTAATATGGCATAAGAAGGCACATTAGATTGGAAAGAGGAATGTATATTTTGAGGTCAGTAATGAGCTGAGCCATAAATGTGTGCATTCTTAATGATTTATAGATGCTTACTGACTTGGAAAAATATGAATTTGTTGAATTCTTTTCATTTTCCACTAGCTTATGTGGGTTAGGATTATATTATTTCGCATCCCCTTTCTCCCTTTCTCCCACCTCCCACCCACCCCCACCAAAAAAACCTAAAAACAAAGCAAACCCCCCCAAACCCCCAAAACTACAGGGGCTTCCCTGTTGGATGAAATGGAAATTTCTCAGCCTGTCATTCAAAACTCTTCACATCCCAGCCCCCAACACATTTTCAATTTTATCTCCTAGGATTCCCTTCTGTGCACCTCCTCTCTAGCCCCCAGGGGTTCTCCTTACTCCCCAGCACACTGTGTGTTTTCACACCTCTGCCTCTTTGCTCAGGCTGCTCCCTTGGCCTAGGATGCCCATTCTCCTATCCAGTCTACCTGACAAACCCCTGTCCATTCCTCAAGATCCAACTGAAATGTTGCCTGCCTCCATAAATCTTTTCCGCATCTTTTTCTCAGACAGGTATCTCCCTCCCCTGTGCTCCCATATATAGCCCTTTAAATGACAGCATTATTCACACTGTGTTACAGTTACTGCCCCACATTCTCCTACCATTGCTACCCTGTGTAGCAAGGACCATGCTTTCATTATATATGTAGTCTTAGCATCTGATACATAGTGGACACTCAATAAAAGCTTGTCAAAGTGAGTAAAAACCACGTGTGCATGTATCACAAGAAGGGACATGCCCTGATTCAGATGAAATGTTATCTTTTTATTCATTACATATAATTTGGAGAATGCAGAAAAACAAAAAGGAAGAAATGAAATTCATCTGTAACCCTGCTCCCTCAGAGATCATGTTAACTGTGTAGTATATATATTTATAGTTAAAGCATACTTTTTTTTTTTTCTTTTTTTGGTGGTACACGGGCCTCTCACTGTTGTGGCCTCTCCTGTTGTGGAGCACAGGCTCCGGGCATGCAGGCTCAGCGGCCACGGCTCACGAGCCTAGCCGCTCCGCGGCATGTGGGATCTTCCCGGACCGGGGCACGAACCCATGTCCCCTGCATCAGCAGGCGGATGCTCAACCACTGCGCCCCCAGGGAAGCCCTTAAAGCATACTTTTAAGAGGAACTCTGGTTTTTAAAATTAGAAAATTACCTACCCGCTTAACAGATGATCCTAATTCTTGACTTTTCTCTTTCTTTGTTAGCTCACTGAGAGAATAATCATCCTCTTTGTGGTGATCACCAGTCAAGAGGAAGTCCAAGAGAAATACGTGGTGTGTGTTTTATTCATCTTTTGGAATCTATTGGATATGGTTAGGTAAGGAGGCAAAATAATCTCTTAAAACAAAGCCAGATTGCTTTCTACAGTGAAGCCAGTAATAGCTGCTTACATTTGGTTACTCTGAATGAGAGAAAAATACATAACCCCTTTTCATATTATTTTATCTTGATATGGAAATGTATTTTTAGTGCTTTCCATAATGGGCATATCAAAGATAATGGAAACCTACCATGGTATCAAGAGCAAATCATTGCATCAGGTTCCCAGCAGAAGACTTGGCGTACACCAATTTGGAATAAACCTCGCAGCTGTTGCTAATGAAAGGCGTTCTTTGCAATTGCTCTGGTATGTGTTACTTTAATAAGCAAAGCAAGATTTTTATTCTATCATAGTCACAATTTACAAAGTTGGTTTCTTGGAATTCAAGAATATTATAAATATAGGGCCTTATCTCTCTGGGGAAAAAACACACCTCCACAAACATATTTGTATACAATTCCAGCGGGTTCAAATAACTGAAGTTCTTTCATGGACTCACTGGGAATCCTTGGACCTCAGGTTAAGAACCCTTGCTCCCGATGGTGTTATGTTTCCTTCTAATTCTAAAACTTTGTGTGTTATCTCTACCAGCAATGGTGTAAAATTGCTGAGCCCTTTGCTCAGTGGCTCACTTTGGAGAGGCTCCTAACTGCTACTTCAAGCTCTCACAAATGAGAACCGTCCCTCCTGCTTGAAAGATCTGGATGTGGATGGGTAACAGAAGAACCCTAGCATTTTAGCTGAGGTTATATAAATTCTTTATTATATTGTCAATAACTTGGCTGAGTTAAGATATTCTAAGTAGAATGAATTTAATGAAATATTTTGTTGAATTAAAGTGACTGTAATTCTTTGTTATATATAACTTAGTTATTTCTCACTTTTAACTGAAAGATTTGTGGACTTGGGGCAAACTTCAAGGAGTTTTGTAGCCCATGACTTTCTGTTTATGAGACATGGAGCCTCATTTGGGACTGTGGCTTTCTGATGTTTCATTCTCTGGTATGCCCAACTCTTTCAGTGTCGATTCAGTCTCAGATAAGCTCAGTAGACCCATTAGAGAACAAAGTGGTTTTGGCATTGAGAGTGGTATCGTGATGTGATGGAAAGAATTTTGGACATAGAAGTGGAAGATCTCAGTATGAACCTCACCTCCACTGCTATGTGATCTTGGGCAAATCACACAACCTTAAAAATAACAGCAATGCGATAATTCATGAACCTTAATATTCACCCTTTTAAAGTATAAAATTTGTCGATTTTAGTGTATTCAAAGACATGTGTAAAGACATCACCACTATCTAATTTGAGAACATTTTCATCACCCCCAAAAGAAGCCCCAAATCCATTAGCAGTCGCACCCAATTCCCTTTTCCTTCCAGCCCTGGCAGCCACTACCATACTGTCTGTATGGATTTGCCTATTCTGGACATTTCATATAAATGGAATCATATAATATGCACCTTTTGTGACTGGGTTCTTTCACTTAGCATAACGTTTTCAAGGTTCGTCCATGTTTTAACAGGTATCAGTATTTTATTTCTTTTTATGGCTGAATAATATTCCATTATATTGATATACCAATTTTTACTTATTCATTTATCAGTTGATGGACACTTGGGTTGTTTCTACTTTTTGGTCAGGAGGAATGCTGCTGTGAACGTCCATGTACAAGCTTTTGTGTGCACATATGTTTTCATTTCTCTTAGGAGTGAAATTCCTAAGTACTGAACCTTTTTAAAACTCATTTTTTTCTCTGTAAAATGGGGGCAGAATTATCTTCCCAATTTACCATAGAATGACTTTTTGAAAAGCAACTTCCTCAACCTGATAAAAGCATCTGTGAAAACTCCACAGCCAACATAATGGTTAATATGAAAGACTGATCTTTCTTCCAAAGATAGGAATAAGACAACAATGTCTACTCTTGCCTCTTCTATTCAACATTGTACTGGAAGTTCTAGGCACGGCAGTTAGGCAAGAAAATGATGTAAAAGCATCCACATTGGAAAGGAAGGAGTAAAATTATCTTTACTGGCAGATGACATGATCTTGTATATAAAAAATCATAAGGAATTGACTAAAAAATATTAGAATAAGCTAGTTCAGCAAAGTTGTAGAATACAAAATTAATACACAGTTGACCCTTGAACAACATAAGGGTTGGGGTGCTGACCCTCCGCACAGTTGAAAATCCACATATAACTTATAGTTGGCCCCTTGTATACAGGGTTCCTCTGTATCTTAGGTTCTGCATCTGGATTCAGCCAACCCCAGATAGTGTAGTACTGTAGTATTTACTATTGAAAAAAATCTGCATATAAGTGGACCCACTTAGTTCAAACCTGTGTTGTTCAAGGGTCAGCTGTACAAAAATTAATTGTATTCTACACATTTGCAATGGCCTATCCTAAAATAAAATTAAGAAAACAAAACATCAAAAAATAAAGTACTTAGACATAAATTTAACAAAAGATGGGCAGAACTTGTACACTAAAAACTATAAAATACTGTGCAGAGAAATTAAAGAAGATCTAAATAAGTGGAAAGATATTCCGTGTTTATGGGTTGAAGACAATGTTTTTAAGATGGAACACTCCTCAAGCTGATCTACAGATTCAATGCAATACCTATCAGAATCCCAGCTGGCTTCTTTGCAGGAGTTGAGAAGCCGATCCTAAAACTCATATGGAAACCCAAGGAACCCAGAGTAGCCAAAACAATCTCAAAAAAGAACATAGTTGGAAGATTCACACTTCCCAATTTCAGAACTTACTACAAAGCAACCAGAGTTGCACACATCAAGAGTGTGATAATGGACATAAGGATATATTGTGGAATAGAATTGACAGTCCAGAGATGAACTCTCAAATTTATGGTCAATTGATTTTCGACAGGATGCCAAGGTCGTTCAATGGGGAAAAATAGTCTTTTGGTCAAACGGTGCTGGGACAGCTGGATATCCACATGCAAAGGAATGAATTTGGTCCTTTACTTTGCACCATACAAAAGTTAACTCAATGGTTCGAAAATCTAAATGGAAGAGATAGAACTATAAAACTCTTAGAAGAAAACATAGGGGTAAATGTTTTTGATCTTGGGTTTGACAATGGATTTTTAGATTTAATACCAAAAACACAAGCAACAACAAAAAGAGATACATTGGACTTCATCAGAAGTCATTTTTAAACATATGAAAAGATTCTTACCTACTCTTGTAATAGAAAAAAATCAAAGCAGTGAGATACCATTTTTCCCTTATATTGGTAAAGAACAAAAAGTTTGATAACATGCTATGTTTGGTGAGTGCTTGCACTGCTGATGTATATTATATATAGTATATATACACATAGGTAAGTATATGCAAAAATATTTTGGAAAGAATATATGAGAAATTGGCATTGGTCATTGCCTCTGAGGAGTGGAATTAGGGTCCTGGAATGAGAGAAAGATTTACTTTTCTGCATTCATGTTTTCAAGGTTTTGAATTTTGTTTTGCCATATGTATGCACTGCCTATTCCAGTAGTTCTAAGTATGGTCCCTGGACCAGTGGCATCAGCGTCACCTGGAACTTGTTTGTAATACAGATTCTCAGGTCCACTGAATCAGACACTCTGGAGGTAGGGCCTAACAATTTGTGCTTTAGCAAGCCCTCTGAGTGATGCTGATGTATGCTTAAGCTTGAGAAATGAAAAGATTTTGATAACTTCATCTATTACATCATAAAGGCAGGTTTAAAACCAACTCCTGTACCCAAAACAAGCTCCTAAGGCCAGTTCTTTAATTATTCACACAAGATGGCACATATTTTTTTTATTTTTAAAATTCATTACCTAGATATTTACAAGTCTGTCTGTCTTAAAAACTTAGCCTGTGCATAAAATGGGCTTGGCTTCTGAGTGAAATTGAAGTCACTATTTGAGGAAACTTGTAACTGTAATTTGCTGGGGGATAAGATTTACATTTTTCTCTCTTCCCTCTATAATTATCCGTGATCCACCCCATAAGACAAGGCAGACTGACACGATTCCTCTCTCTCCATTATTTACCTCTTCTCCTGCTTACATCACAGGAAATAAAGTAAGGAATTTGCATACTCTCCAGTTTTATCTGTGTATTCAATTACACAGTAAGGTATTCTCCTATTTCCCAGACATCAGCAGCAAATGATGTTTATGAGCAAACTTGTCTCCTTTCAGGTACACTTACAGCATGTTATCAGTCATTGGAATATCCTATGCTGTCTTGACATGGCTCAGTCAAACACTATGGATGCCAATTTATCCTTTGTGTGTTCTCGCTGAAGGTAAGAAAAGAGTGACTTTTCTGTATTGCTTACTGGCAAAAGCAATCCTATTATGATGATTCACAAAACTTTTTGATGATTAAGTTACTATTTTTGCTACTGTTCAGCTGACTAGGTGTTATCTTTCCTGGCATACTTCCCTTGATGCAAAGAAGCAAAACATTAAAATGTCAAGTTAAGGGGGAAGCAGCTCTGCACAGTAGACAAAATATTGGATGAGGAATGAGGACATCTGAGGGCCTTTAACTTCATTAACTTGCTGAGTTTGGGTAAATCATTTAACCTCTCTAAGTCTGTTTACTCATCCAAAGGGGATTTAACATTTAGTGACTCAGTGATTATTTGTAATGCATAGAAATTCAGTTCCCCCTTGGCTGGACTAGCCTTCCCACTTACCGTCTACCATGCTGCCTACTCTCTGCCAGTGACAGTTAACTCTACCTTTAGATGAGTCATTGGTTTCTCAGGGAAGCGTTCCTCAATTTCCTAATCAGCATTAATTCCCCCAATGAATCTCTTTTGTAAGACCTATCTTAGTTGTAATTAGACATTTGTGTGATTCTTTGATTAATGTCTATTTCCTTGTCTAGCCTCTAAGCTCCATGGGGATCTGGGGTTGTCTTTGTTTCTTTCTTCCTTTGTCTTATGCACCCAATATACATGCTCAATAAACAATGAATTATTAAATACAATGTGAAGTAGGCTAATTACTTAGCCTAAATGTAAACCTAAAGCTTAAACTCAAATAATTAAAAGCATCAATTTGCAAAGAACTTGAGGATATTTGGGGAGTATATGCTTCCCTCTGTAATGGATTTAGCAGACTGGTAGGGAACTCTGAAACAGACATGATAAAAGTTTTTGAAAACCAAAGGCATAAAGAAATTAAGAGGGCACATGTTAAGTAACTAAGGGAAAACATACAGAAATATTTAACATAAAATGATGGTGATGTTGGCAGTAATTATAAAGTATATATGATATAACCACCCGTTGTCTATCTACCAGTGAGCAGAGAAAAGGAGGTTATATTATAGTAAATCACGTTAGACATAATTTTAAAATCTGTTTTGTTTCCAAATAGACTATGCCAAAAGAATCTAGGGAATAATCTTCTTGAAAACCATAAAAAATGGATTGGCCATTTATTTGAGAACAAAATCCATCTCTCATTGAAACATTTATTTATTAAGTACATTCATTTGTTAGATAATATGAAAACTACTATAAAGAATATATAAAGGAATAAAGTAGCAATATGACTAATATTTTCTTAAAAATAGGGATGAATAAATATATAGGAAACTTTTCTTTTTATTCCATAATTGTAAACATTCTCCTTTCTTAGGAAAGCCATATTTATATATAGTTGCCATAAAATGCATATTCTTTTATTAAAATTAGTTTCATAAACTTATTCTTGCAATTAAAAAACAAAGTCTATCCAGAAAAATTTTGAAAGCACATATAACAAAATATCAATAATGATTAATTCTGGGTGGTAGAGCGTAGTAATTTTATCTTTATATATTTCTATATATTTCAAATGTCCCAAAGTATAAAAACATGTAGTTAAGAAAACCTGCTTGACTTTTGATAATTCTAATATCTTTTAATAACTATAGTTTCCCATCTGATAATATAAGACAAAAACCAAGTTCATATTCATAATCAAATCCACTATACTAATAAAATGCCAGAGACTTAGGTGCTGCCCATGGAAATCTTAGATGGCATGCTTTAGTGTCAGTTGCAGACTCTGTGCCGATTCCACTGTCTGGTTCTAACAGCTGTGGGTGCCTGAGTTTTCCTCTGTCTTTTTAAAAAAAGAAATTAAAAAATAATAATTTTAGACTCACAATAAGTTGCAAAAACAGTGCATTGTTTCCATGTACCTTCGCTCAGTTACCCTGATGAGAACATCTTATATAACCATAGTACATTATCATTTTATTCCATGAAATGTTATACAAAGTCTATACATGGGACACAATTTCATAGAATGTCCATCTCTTTTTATTTGACATGAGCCTCCTCCCTCAAAATAATTTAGGCCAGCATTTCTCACATGATTCCTCAGAATTTTTATTAAGTACTGCTGGGATGGGGAGGAAGAAAGAGCTATTCCAAGACCAGTTAAGCTGAGGAAATGGGTGAAACCAGTTTCTTTATTGCAGAACTTGACAGAATCTCTGCTATACCAATGCGTGTTATGAAACTCCAAGAGGAGAATAGATGAAGCATTTTCCATGTTCATTCGTCTGTAACCCCTACTTGTGGCTAAGAGGACAGGTATTTTGAGATACAATTTTTGGTACGAACTACTATGTATAAAATAAATAAGCTGCAAGGATATATTATACAGCACAGGGAATATAGCCGATATTTTATATTAACTATAAATGGAGTATAGCCTTTAAAAATTGTGAATCACTCTGTTGTACACTGGAAGCTTATATTGTACATCAACTATACCTCAGTAAAAAAAAGAAACACTGTAAACTATTTTTGTGTAGGCATAATAAAGTAAAAAATGGACAAAATTCAACAAATCACACTGCTATAATGGCCTTGCCAATCTGATCAGCGGATTTCTATATCAAACTATAGCTTTGGCAAAAGGATTCAGCAATTATCACAAAATGGTCGTTATCAAATTCAGAATATCCTTCAACTATGCATACATATATACACATCTCTGTAGCAAGTTAAGGAGGGAAACCTTCATGATTCCTTTTTTCTTTAAACAGCATTTGCCATCTATCAGTCATTGCCTTATTTTGAATCATTTGGCACTTACTCCACAAAGCTGCCCTTTGACTTATCCATCTATTTCCCATATGTGCTGAAAATATATCTCATGATGCTCTTTATAGGTAAGTGGCTTTTCTGTTTTGTTTTGTTTTTGCATTCTTTCTGTGCTTTTTGGTTTGTGCTGCCATCTACCTTAGTAGAAAGGTCTGTAAACATGGGAGAGATGGAAAAAGAGGGCTGACATGACGAACTAGACCTTGTTAGTAAAATATCTAGAAGTTATAATGCTTTTTGCAGGTCATCATGAGATCAAATATATCACTGTTTGCAGTGTATGAACAAAAACAGTTTTACTAGCAGAAAATGTAACTGCTTTGTGTATGAAATATAAAAGTTTTCACCACAAACACAAGCATCTACAAAGAAAATCTAGATGTCAAACTAAGTGAACTTGGCTATTTCTGGATTTCCCATTTATATCTGTTTTGTTTCCTGTTTGCTTGCCCTTATGTGCTAGCATTTTCTAGCAGGCCAGTGGGAATAGGTGCTAAAGGCTCAAGAAAAATATATAGGACAAAAACTTACAGTTGAGAAAATCTAATCAATTAATTAATTTGTCCAGAAAATTGGGAAACAGACTTCTGTTGTTAAATTTTAGTTTCTCCAGCTCTAACCTTCACAAGTCCTTCACAAGTCCTTAAGGTAATTATTACCTCTAGAAGATAACAACTATCAGGTATGTAAGAACAACACATAAAAGAGAAGACAAATGTAAAACTTTAGGGGAAGTGGAGAGAGCTAAAGAAAAGTTCCTTCTTTGCAATAAACAGAACAGTAAGGTGGAAGTGTTTGCTTTACTTCTCCTTCTGCAGAAAATCTGGACACTCTTTAAATATTCCTTCTTTGAGTATCCTTTGCAAGTGCCTTCTCCCTGGACTCCAGGCAGCACTCTGTATTTCAAAACCATGGTTCTTTCCACAGAGATGGTTAATCAGTCTTAATTTTTGCCATTTCTTTCTCCACATCAGGTATGTATTTTACCTATAGTCATCTTTACTCAGAAAGAAGAGACGTCGTCAGAGTCTTTCCCATTAAAAAGAAGAAAATGTGAAGCATGGCACTCTGATGTGACATAATAAAGGAGAGGCTGTGGATTCAGCTGCAGTAAACACAACAGGTGGAAAAATACCTAGTATTTCATAAAAATCCATGACATGCAATAATTGCTCTCCTCCCCAAAACTCTGGACATATACAGCAGTCTGTGTTTCTTACATGTTGTTTTTAGTATGAATACTCTTCATGACCTGTTTCACCAAAGCTGTGAATTTTACACAAGTTAAGTTTATATTGTGTGAAACCTGATTATTTTCCTGTAAGGTTAATGAGAAATAGGATTTTAACTGGAGTAGATTCTGTTAAACCAAGAAACCAAAGTTGTTAACCTAAATTACATCTATTTACATATATTTCTTTTCACTTCTGAGTTCCCAAGCAGCAGCTGATCTGTGGGAGGGGAGTGATGTGTAATATGTTCTGTATTTTTCTAGAATAACTTATTTTATAGACAGATGTCCCTGTCCCCAGACCCACCTTAAACATTAGACACACTTAGAAATTTAAACATTTTTCTAAACCCTGAAAGAGTATTTGTTAATACTGCACAAGTTATTTGGACTTTGATGGTTTAAAAGAGAGCCCTGAGGAAAACAGAATAGACCTTCGTTTTCACAAATAATGCCCCATATTCCTTTTTAAAAAAATCTAATCAAGCCATATACATACCTTAAAGGAGATAAAAGGTACAAAAATATAGTAAATCATTTAAATAAGGCAAGAAAATTGAGAACCAGTGATGCTTCAGATTATTTATTACTGAATTATTATTGCTAATTGCTATAAATCATATATGTCATCACTTCTACTTTTGAAAAATGCTCCTTCCTTTGAAGTTCTAAAATATATGTGAATAATTGACTAATAGAATAATTTCTGTACCTTCAGTATATCATTCACTTTTCTTGAGAGAATTATAGAATCTCATTATCCAGTAAGTATATAAAAAGGGTACTAAATATTTTGTGACAATAAGAACCAGGTAATGGAAATGTAATTATAAAAGATGGGTAATCTTATTTCCACTAAATAAAACATATGAAAAGAAACAATTGAGTATTAATAAAGATAGCTGATATCTTTATAAAGTTAGTATATTTGGAACTTTAAAATAAGTATTAAAATTATCCTTTTAAGCTGTACATTTTATTTTGCTTTTGTTTTTATTGAAGTATAGTTGACTTACAATATTATGTTAGTTCAAGTGTACAGCATAGTGATTCAGTATTTTTGAAGATTATATGCCATTATAGGTTGTTATAAGATAATGGGTATAATTCCCTGTGCTATAGAGTATATCCTTTTTGCTTAACTATTTTATATATAGTAGTTTGTATCTGTTAATCCCATACCCTTAATTTGTCCCTTCTTCCATACCTCTCCTCTTTGGTAACCACAAGTTTGTTTCCTATGCCTGTGAGTCTATTTCTGTTTTGCATATACATTCATTTGGATTATTTGTTAGATTCCACATACAAGTGATATCATAGTGTTTGTCTTTCTCTGTCTGACTTACTTCAGTAAGTATAATATTCTCCAGGTCCATACACGTTGCTGCAAGTGGTAGAATTTCATTCTTTTATGGTTAAGTAATAGTCCATTTTATATGTATAGTGCATCTTCTTAATCATTTGTTGGTGGGCATTTGGGTTGCTTCCATGTCTTGGCTATTGTAAATAGTGCTGCCTGCTATGAACATTGGGGTGCATGTATTTTTTCGATTTAGTGTTTTCGTTTTTTCTGGATATATACACAAAAGTGGAATTGCTGGGTCATGTGGTAGTTCTATTTTTAATTTTTCTAAGGAACCTCCATACTCTTTTCTATAGTGGCTGCACCAATTTGCATTCCTACCAATGGTGTTCGAGGGGTTCCCTTTTCTCCACATCCTCGCCAACATTTGTTACTCGTAGACTTTTTGATGATGACCATTCTGACTGGTGTGAGGTGATGTCTCATTGTGGTTTTGATTTGCATTTCTCTAATAAGTAGTGATGTTGAGCATCTTTTCATGTGCCTGTTAGTCATCTGTATGTCTTCTTAGAAAAACCTCTATTCAAGTCCTGCCAATTTTTTGATTGTTTTTTGGGATGTTGGGTTGTATGAGCTGTTTGTATATTTTGGATATTGACCCCTTGTCAGTCACATCATTTGCAAATATTTCCTCCCATTGAGTAGGTTGTCTTTTCATTTTGTTGATGGTTTCCTTTCCTGTGCAAAAGCCTTTAAGTTTAATTAGGTCCCATTTGTTTATTTTTGCTTTTGTTTTCTTTGCTTTAGGAGAAAGCAAAAAATATTGCTATGATTTATGTCAAAGAGTGTTCCGCCTATGTTTTCTTCTAGGAGTTTTATGGTTTCCAGTCTTACGTTTAGGTCTTTAATCCATTTTGAGCTTATTTTTGTAATGGTGTGAGGAAATGTTCTAATCTCATTGTTTTACATGTAGCTGTCCATTTTCTCCAGCACCACTTATTAAAGAGAGTGTCTTTTCTCCACTGTATATTCTTGCCTCCTTTGTCATAGATTAATTGACCATAACTGCATGGGTTTATGTCTGGGCTCTCTGTTCTGTCCATTGATCTGTGGGTCTTTTTTGTGCCAGTACCATGAGTTTTTTTTTTTACATCTTTATTGGAGTATAATTGCTTTACAATGGTGTGTTAGTTTCTGCTTTATAACAAAGTGAATCAGTTATACATATACATATGTTCCGATATCTCTTCCCTCTTGCATCTCCCTCCCTCCCACCCTCCCTATCCCACCCCTCTAGGTGGTCACAAAGCACCGAGCTGATCTCCCTGTGTTATGGGGCTGCTTTCCACTAGCTATCTATTTTATGTTTGGTAGTGTATGTATGTCCATGCCTCTCTTGCTTTGTCACAGGTTACCCTTCCGCCTCCCCATATCCTTAAGTTCATTCTCTAGTAGGTCTCTGTCTTTATTCCTGTCTTACCCCTGTGTTCTTCATGACATTATTTTTCTCTTCTTAAATTCCATATATACGTGTTAGCATATGGTATTTGTCTTTCTCTTTCTGACTTAATTCACTCTGTATGACAGACTCTAGGTCCAACCACCTCATTACAAATAGCTCAATTTTGTTTCCTTTTATGGCTGAGTAATATTCCATTGTATATATGTGCCACATCTTCTTTACCCATTCATCCCATGATGGACACTTAGGTTGTTTCCATCTCCGGGCTGTTGTAAATAGAGCTGCAATGAACATTTTGGTACATGACTCTTTTTGAATTATGGTTTTCTCAGGGGATATGCCCAGTAGTGGGATTGCTGGGTCATATGGTAGTTCTGTTTGTAGTTTTTTAAGGAACCTCCATACTGTTCTCCATAGTGGCTGTACCAATTCACATTCCCACCAGCAGTGCAGGAGTGTTCCCTTTTCTCCACACCCTCTCCAGCATTTATTGTTTCAAGAGTTTTTGATGATGGCCATTCTGACTGGTGTAAGATGATATCTCATTGTAGTTTTGATTGGCATTTCTCTAATGATTAATGATGTTGAGCATTAATGATTAATGATTGAGCATACTTATACATTTTGGAGATTAATCCTTTGTCAGTTGCTTCATTTGCAAATATTTTCTCCCATTCTGAGGGTTGTCTTTTGGTCTTGTTTATGGTTTCCGTTTCTGTGCAAAAGCTTTTAAGTTTCATTAGGGCCCATTTGTTTATTTTTGTTTTTATTTCCCTTTCTCTAGGAGGTGGGTCAAAAAGGATCTTGCTGTGATTTATGTTATAGAGTGTTCTGCCTATGTTTTCCTCTAAGAGTTTGATAGTTTCTGGCCTTACATTTAGGTCTTTAATCCATTTTGAGCTTATTTTTGTGTATGGTGTTAGGGAGTGATCTAATCTCATACTTTTACATGTACCTGTCCAGTTATCCCAGCACCACTTATTGAAGAGGCTGTCCTTTCTCCACTGTACATTCCTACCTCCTTTATCAAAGATAAGGTGACCATATATGCATGGGTTTATCTCTGGGCTTTCTATCCTGTTCCATTGATCTATCTTTCTGTTTTTGTGCCAGTACCATACTGTCTTGATTACTGTAGCTTTGTAGTATAGTCTGAAGTCAGGGAGCCTGATTCCTCCAGCTCCGTTTTTCGTTCTCAGGATTGCTTTGGCTATTCTTGGTCTTTTGTGTTTCCATACAAATTGTGAAATTTTTTGTTCTAGTTCTGTGAAAAATGCCAGTGGTAGTTTGATAGGGATTGCATTGAATCTGTAGATTGCTTTGGGTAGTAGGGTCATTTTCACAATGTTGATTCTTCCAAGAACATGGTATATCTCTCCATCTATTTGTATCATATTTAATTTCTTTCATCAGTGTCTTATAATTTTCTGCATAGAGGTCTTTTGTCTCCTTAGGTAGGTTTATTCCTAGATATTTTATTCATTTTGTTGCAGTGGTAAATGGGAGTGTTCTCTTGATTTCACTTTCAGAGTTTTCATCATTAGTGTATAGGAATGCCAGAGATTTCTGTGCATTAATTTTGTATCCTGCTACTTTACCAAATTCATTGATTAACTCTAGTAGTTTTCTGGTAGCATCTTTAGGATTCTCTATGTATAGTATCATGTCATCTGCAAACAGTGACAGCTTTACTTCTTCTCTTCCGATTTGGATTCCTTTTATTTCCTTTTCTTCTCTGATTACTGTGGCTAAAACTTCCAAAACTATGTTGAATAAGAGTGGTGAGAGTGGACAACCTTGTCTTGTTCCTGATCTTAGTGGAAATGCTTTCAGTTTTTCACCATTGAGGACGATGTTGGCTGTGGGTTTGTCATATATGGCCTTTATTATGTTGAGGAAAGTTCCCTCTATGCCTGCTTTCTGCAGGGTTTTTATCATAAATGGGTGTTGAATTTTGTTGAAAGCTTTCTCTGCATCTATTGAGATGATCATATGGTTTTGCTCCTTCAATTTGTTAATATGGTGTATTAGGTCGATTGATTTGCGTATATTGCAGAATCCTTGCATTCCTGGAGTAAACCCCATTGGATCATGGTGTATGATCCTTTTAATGTGCTGTTGGATTCTGTTTGCTAGTATTTTGTTAAGGATTTTTGCATCTATGTTCATCAGTGATATTGGCCTGTAGTTTTCTTTCTTTGTGACGTCCTTGTCTGGTTTTGGTATCAGGGTGATGATGGCCTCATAGAAAGCGTTTGGGAGTGTTCCTCCCTCTGCTATATTTTGGAAGAGTTTGAGAAGGATAGGTGTTAGCTCTTGTCTAAATGTTTGATAGAATTGGCCTGTGAAGCCATCTGGTCCTGGGCTTTTGTTTGTTGGAAGATTTTTAATCACAGTCTTAATTTCAGTGCTTGTGATTGATCTGTTCATATTTTCTATTTCTTCCTGATTCAGTCTTGGCAGGTTGTGCATTTTTAAGAATTTGTCCATTTCTTCCAGGTTGTCCATTTTATTGTCATAGAGTTGCTTGTAGTAATCTCTCATGATTTTTTGTATTTCTGCAGTGTCGGTTGTTACTTCTCCTTTTTCATTTCTAATTGTATTGATTTGAGTCTTCTCCCTTTTTTTCTTGATGAGTCTGGCTAATGGTTTATCAATTTTGTTTATCTTCTCAAAGAACCAGCTTTTAGTTTTATTGATCTTTGCTATCGTTTCCTTCATTTCTTTTTCATTTATTTCTGATCTGATCTTTATGATTTCTTTCCTTCTGCTAACTTTGGGGGTTTTTTGTTCTTCTTTCTCTAATTGCTTTAGGTGAAAGGTTAGGTTGTTTATTCGAGATGTTTCCTGTTTCTTAAGGTAGGATTGTATTGCTATAAACTTCCCTCTTAGAACTGCTTTTGCGGCATCCCATAGGTTTTGGGTCGTCGTGTCTCCATTGTCATTTGTTTCTAGGTATTTTTTAATTTCCTCATTGATTTATTCAGTGATCACTTCGTTATTAAGTAGTGTATTGTTTATCCTCCATGTGTGTGTTTGTGTTTTTTACAGATCTTTTCCTGTAATTGATATCTAGTCTCCTAGCGTTGTGGTTGGAAAAGATACTTGATACAATTTCAATTTTCTTAAATTTACCAAGGCTTGATTTGTGACCCAAGATATGATCTATCCTGGAGAATGTTCCATGAGCACTTGAGAAAAATGTGTATTCTGTTGTTTTTGGATGGAATGTCCTATAACTATATATCAATTAAGTCCGTCTTGTTTAATGTATCATTTAAAGCTTGTGTTTCCTTATTTATTTTCGTTTTGGATGATCTGTCCATTGGTGAAAGTGGGGTGTTAAAGTCCCCTATTATGAATGTGTTACTGTCGATTTCCCCTTTTCTGGCTGTTAGTATTTGCCTTATGTATTGAGGTGCCCCTATATTGGGTGCATAAATATTTACAATTGTTATATATTCTTCTTGGATCGATCCCTTGATCATTATGTAGTGTCTTTCTTTGTCTCTTATAATAGTCTTTATTTTAAAGTCTATTTTGTCTGATATGAGAATTGCTACTCCAGCTTTCTTTTGGTTTCCAATTGCATGGATTATCTTTTTCCATCCCCTCACTTTCAGTCTGTTTGTGTTTCTAGGTCTGAAGTGGGTCTCTTGTAGACAGCATATATATGGGTCTTGTTTTTGTATGCATTCAGTCAATCTGTGTCTTTTGGTGGGAGCATTTAGTCCATTTACATTTAAGGTAATTATCGATATGTATGTTCCTATTCCAATTTTCTTAATTGTTTTGGGTTCGTTATTGTAGGTCTTTTCTTTCTCTTGTGTTGTTTGCCTTGAGAAGTTCCTTTAGCATTTGTTGTAAAGCTGGTTTGGTGGTGCTGAACTCTCTCAGCTTTTGCTTGTCTGTAAAGGTTTTAATTTCTCCATCAAATCTGAATGAGATCCTTGCTGGGTAGATCAATCTTGGTTGCAGGTTTTTCTCCTTCATCACTTTAAATATGTCCTGCCAGTCCCTTCTGGCTTGCAGAGTTTCTGCTGAAAGATCAGCTGTTAACCTTATGGGGATTCCCTTGTATGTTATTTGTTGTTTTTCCCTTGCTGCTTTTAATATGTTTTCTTTGTATTTAATTTTTGACAGTTTGATTAGTATGTGTCTTGGTGTATTTCTCCTTGGATTTATCCTGTATGGGACTCTCTGTGCTTCCTGGAGTTGATTAACTATTTCCTTTCCCATATTAGGGAAGTTTTCAACTATAATCTCTTCAAATATTTTCTCAGTCCCTTTCTGTTTCTCTTCTTCTTCTGGAACCCTTATAATTCGAATGTTGGTGCGTTTAATGTTGTCCCAGAGGTCTCTGAGACCATCCTCAGTTCTTTTCATTCTTTTTTCTTTATTCTGCTCTGCAGTAGTTATTTCCACTATTTTATCTTCCAGGTCACTTATCTGTTCTTCCGCCTCAGTTATTCTGCTATTGATCCCATCTAGAGTATTTTTCATTTCATTTATTGTGGTGTTCATCATTGCTTGTTTCATCTTTAGTTCTTGTATGTCCTTGTTAAATGTTTCTTGAATTTTCTGTATTCTATTTCCAAGATTTTGGATCATCTTTATTATCATTATTCTGAATTCTTTTTCAAGTAGACTGTCAATTTGCTCTTCATTTGTTAGGTCTGGTGGGTTTTTATCTTGCTCCTTCATCTGCTGTGTGTTTTTCTGTCTTCTCATTTTGCTTATCTTACTGTGTTTGGGGTCTCCTTTTTTCAGGCTGCAGGTTCATAGTTCCCGTTGTTTGTGGTGTCTGTCCCCAGTGGCTAAGGTTGGTTCAGTGGGTTGTGTAGGCTTCCTGGTGGAGGGGACTAGTGCCTGTGTTCTGGTGGATGAGGCTGGATCTTGTGTTTCTGGTGGGCAGGTCCACGTCTGGTGGTGTGTTTTAGGGTGTCTGTGAACTTATTATGATTTTAGGCAGCCTCTCTGCTAATGGGTGGGGTTGTGTTCCTGTCTTGCTAGTTGTTTGGCATAGGGTGTCCAGCACTGTAGCTTGCTGGTCGTTGAGTGAAGCTGGGTACTGGTGTTGAGATGGAGATCTCTGGGAGATTTTCGCTGTTTGATATTATGTGGAGCTGGGAGGTCTCTTGTTGACCAGTGTCCTGAAGTTGGCTCTCCCACGTCAGAGGCACAGCACTGACTCCTGGCTGCAGCACCAAGAGTCTTTCGTCCACATGGCTCAGAATAAAAGGGAGAAAAAGTAGAAAGAAAGAAAGAAAGAGAGAGAGAGAGAGAGAGAGAGAGAGAGAGAGAGAAAGAGAGGGAGGGAGGGAGGAAGGAAGGAGGGAAGGAAAGAAAGAAAGAAAGAAAAAGTAACAAGATAAAATGAAGATAAAATAAAGTTATTAAAATAAAAAAAAGAATTAAGAAAAACAATTTTTTTAAAGAAAGAACAAACAAAAAAAACCCCAAAAAAACAAAAACAAAAAAACGGATGGATAGAATCCTAGGACAAATGGTGGAAGCAAAGCTATACAGACAAAATCTCACACAGAAGCATACACATACACACTCAGAAAAAGAGGAAAAGGGGAAAAAATCATAAATCTTGCTCTCAAAGTCCACCTCCTCAATTTTGGATGATTCGTTGTCTATTCATGTATTCCACAGATGCAGGGTACATCAAGTTGATTGTGGAGCTTTAATCCGCTGCTTCTGAGGCTGCTGGGAGAGATTTCCCTTTCTCTTCTTTGTTCTCACAGCTCCTGGGGCTCAGCTTTGGATTTGGCCCCGCCTGTGTGTGCATGTAGGTCGCTGGAGGGTGTCTGTTCTTCGCTCAGACAGGATGGGGTTAAAGGAGCAGCTTCTTCGGGGACTCTGGCTCACTCAGGCCAGGGGGAGGGAGGGGTACGGAGTGCGGGGTGAGCCTGCGGCGGCAGAGGCCAACATGACGTTGCACCAGCCTGAGGCACGCTGTGCTTCCCCTTCTCCCGGGGAAGTTGTCCCTGGATCCCGGGACCCTGGCAGTGGCAGGATGCACAGGCTCCCCGGAAGGGAGGTGTGGAGAGTGACCTGTGCTCGCACACAGGCTTCTTGGTGGAGGCAGCAGCAGCCTTAGCGTCCTGTGCCCATCTCTGAGGTCCGCACTTTTAGCCGCGGCTTGCGCCCGTCTCTGGAGCTCCTTTAAGCAGCACTCTTAATCCCCTCTCCTTGCACACCAGGAAACAAGGAGGGAAGAAAAAGTCTCTTGCCTCTTTGGCAGGTCCAGACCTTTCCCCAGACTCCCTTCTGGCTAGCCGTGGTGCACTAACCCTCTGCAGGCTGTGTTCACACCGCCAACCCCAGTCCTCTCCCTGCGCTCTGACTGAAGCCCGAGCCTCAGCTCCCAGACCCGCCCACCCCAGAGGGTGAGCAGAGAAGCCTCTCGGGCTGGTGAGTGCCGGTCAGCACTGATCCTCTGTGCAGGAATCTCTCCGCTTTGCCCTCCGCACCCCTGTTGCTGTGCTCTCCTCCACGGCTCCAAAGCTTTCCCTCTCCGCCACCTGCAGTCTCTGCCTGCGAAGGGGCTTCCTAGTTTGTGGAAACCTTTCCTTCTTCACAGCTCCCTCCCACTGGTGCAGGTCCCACCCCTACCCTTTTGTCTCTGTTTATTCTTTTTCCTTTTGCCCTACCCAGGTACGTGGGGACTTTCTTGCCTTTTGGGAGGTCTGAGGTCTTCTGCCAGCGTTCAGTAGGTGTTCTGTAGGAGTTCCAAGTGTAGATGTATTTCTGGTGTATCTGTGGAGGGGAAGGTGATCTCTGCGTCTTACTCTTCCACCATCTTCCCCTCGTCCCCCATGATGTTTTGATTATTGGAGCTTTGTAGTATAGTCCGAAGTCCTGTGGAGTGATACCTCCGGCTTTGTTTTTTTCCTCAATATTGCTTTGGCAATTTGGGGTCTTTTGTCGTTCCATATTAATTTTAGGATTATTTGTTCTAGTTGCGTGAAAAATGTTATGGGTATTTTGATAGGGATTACATTAAATCTGTAGATTGCTTTGGGTAGTATGGCCATTTTAACAATATTCTTCTAATGTGAGAGTACAGGATATCTTTGTATTTCTTTGTATCATCTTCATTTTCCTTCATCAGTATTTTATAGTTTTCAGAGTATAGGTCTTTCACCTCCTTGGTTAAATTTATTCCTAGGTGTTTTTCTTTTTGATGCGATTTTAAACAGGATTATTCTTTTTGCTCTCTTTCTCATGGTTCATTATTGGTGTATAGAAAAGCAACAGATTTTTGTATATTAATCTTGTATCCCGCAACTTTACTGAATTCATTTATTCTAACAGTTTTTTGGTGGAGACTTAAGGGTTTTCTATGTATATAGTATCATGTCATCTATAAATAGTGACAGTTTTACTTCTTTCTTTACAATTTGGTTGCTTTTTATTTCTTTTTCTTGTCTGATTGCTGTGGCTAGGAATTCCAATACTATGTTAAATAGAAGCAATGAGAGTGGGCATCCTTTTCTTGTTCCTGAGTTTAAAAGGAATACTTGCAGCTTTTCACCATTGAGTATTACCATGGCTGTGGGTTTCTTGTAAATGACCTTTACTATGCTGAGATATGTTTCCTCTGTACCCACTTTGGTGAGAGTGTGTATTGAGAATGGTTGTTGAATTTTGTCAAATGCTTTTTCTGTGTCTATTGAGATGATCATGTGATTTTTATCTTTCCTTTTTTTTAATATGGTGTGTCACATTGATTTGCGTATGTTGAAACATCCTTGTGACCCTGGAAAAATCCACCTTGATCATGGTATATGATTCTTTCTAGGTATTGTTGGGTTTGGTTTGCTAATGCTGCTTTGTTGAGGATTTTTGCATCTATATTCATCAAATATATTGGCCTGTAATTTTCTCTGTTTCTTTTTGTAGTGTCCTTGGTTTTGATATCAAGGTAATGATGGACTCATAGAATGAATTTGAGAGTGTTCCCTCCTCTTCAATTTTTTGGAATAGTTTGAGAAAGAGCAGTATTAGTTCTTCTTTATGTGTTTGGTAAAATTCCCCTGGGAAATGGTCTGGTCCTGTACTTTCGTTTGCTGGGAGGTTTTTTTTATTACATATCCAATTTCACTTCTAGTGATAGGTCTGTCAGATTGTCTGTTTATCCTTGCCTCAGTCTTGGCAAGCTGTATGTTTTTAGAAATTTGTCCATTTCTCCTAGGTTGTCCAATTTGTTGGCATATAACTGTTCATAGTATTCTCTTATGATTTTTTTTGTATGTCTGTGATATGGGCTGTTATTTCTCCTCTTTCATTTTTTATTTTGTTTATTAGGTCCTCTGTCTTTTCTTCTTGGTGAGCCTGGCTTAAAGGTTTATTAATTTTGTTTATCTTTTCACAAAACCAGCTCTTGGTTTAATTGATCTTTTCTATTTTTTTTTAACTTCTATTTTATTTATTTCCTCTCTGATCTTTATTATTTCCTTCCTTCTGTTGACTTTAGGCTTTGTTCTTCTTTTTCTAATTCTTTTAGGTGGCAAGTTAGGTTGTTTATTTGAGATTTTCCTTAGTTCTGGAGGAAGGCCTGTATTGTTATGAACTTCCCTCTGAGATCTGCTTTTGCTGCATCCCATAGATTTTGTAAAGTTGTGTTTTCATTTATGTTTGTCTCAAAGTATTTTCTGATTTCCTCTTTGATTTCATTGTTGACCCATTGGTTTTTTAGTAACATGTTGTTTAGTCTCCACATCTTTGTTCTTTTCTCATTTTTCTTTCTGTAGTTAATTTTTAGTTTCATACTGTTGTGGTCAGAAAAAATGCTTGATATAATTTTTATTCTCTTAAATTTGTTAAAGCTTGTTTTGTGATGTAGTATGTGATCCATCCTGGGGACTGTTCCTTGTGCACTTGAAAAGAATATGTGTTCTGCTTTCTTCAGATGTAATGTCCTGTAGGTATCAGTTAAGTGCAACAGTCTATTGTATCATTTAAGACCTCTGTTGCCTTATTGATTTTCTGTCTGGATGATCTGTTTATTGATGTCAGTGAGGTATTAAAATCTCCTACTATTATTGCGTTACTGTTAATTTCTCCCTTTATGTCTGTTAGTATTTACTTTATATATTTAGGTGCTCTTGTATTGGGTATGTATATGTCAGTGAATGTAATATCCTCTTTCTGTATTGATCCCTTTATCATTATATAATGCCCTTCTTGATCTTTTGTTATAGCTTTGTTTTAAAGTCTGTTTTGTCTGGTATGAGTATTGTTCCCCCTGCTTTCTTGTCATTTCTGTTTGCATGAAATACCTTTTTTCATTCCCTCACTTTGAGTTTGCGTGTGTCTTTCACCCTGAAGTGAGTCTCCTGTAGGCAGCATATAGAAAGGTCTTATTTTTTATTCATTCAGCCACCCTGTGTATTTTGATCAGAGCATTTAGTCCATTGACATTTAAAGTAATTATTGATAGGTATGTACTCATGGACATTTTATTACTTTTTTCCAGTTGTTTTTGTAGTTCTTCTCTGTTCATTTCCTTTTGTTTCTCCCATTGTGGTTGGATAATTTTCTTTTGTAGTGTGCTTAAGTTCCTTTCTGTTTGGTTTTTGTGTATCTTTGGTAGGTTTTTGATTTGTGGGTACTATGGGTTCATTTATGTTGACTCATAATTATATCTACTTACTTTAAACTGATAGTCATTTAAGTTCAAACACATTCTAAAAGATCTACATATTATACTCCCCTCTCCCACATTTTGTGTTTTTGAAGCCATATTTTACATCTTCATGCTTATCCCTTTACTGTTTATTGTAGTTATAATTGCCTTTACAAATTTTTAGTTTTTAATCTACATACTGACTTATTTAAGTGATCTTCAGTCCTTATTATATATTTGCCTTCCTTATTGGGATTTTCCTTTTCCTATATATTCTTACTTCTTTTCCATTTAGAGTAGATGCTTCACATTTCATTTAAGGTGGGTTTAGTATTGCTGAATTCTTTTAATTTCTGCTTGTCTGAGAAGTTCTTCATCTCTCCTATTCTAAATGATAATCTTTCTGGGTAGAGAATCCTAGGTTGCAGGTTTTTCCCCTTTCAGGGCTTTGAATGTATCATGCCACTCTCTTCTGGCCTACAGAGTTTCTGCAGAGAAATCAGCTGATAGCCTTATTGGGGTTCCCTTGTATATGACTCTGTTTTTCTCTTGCTGCCTTTAGAATTCTCCCTTTAACTTTTGCCATTTTAATTATGTCTTGGTGTGAGTCTGTTGGGGTTCTTCTTGTTTGGGACCCTTTGTGATTCCTGTACAAGGATATCTGTTTCCTTCTTTAGGTTTGGGAAGTTTTCAGCAGTAATTTCTTTAAATATGTTTTTGATCCCCTTCTCTCTCTCTTCTCTTTCTGGAACCTCTGTAATGTGAATGTTGGCACTTTTTATGTTATCCCATAGATCTTGTGTGTTGCTTTGGTTTTTTTTCATTTGTCTTTCTGTCTGCTGTTCTGACTGGGTGATTTCCATTACTCTATCTTCCAGGTCACATATGCGTTCTTGTGTCATTTAGTCTGAGATTCAGTGCTTCTAGAGTGCTTTATCAAAAATAGGTAATTGAATTATTTATTTTTGATTGGATTTTTGATTGGGTCTTCTGTATAGTTTCTAGTTCCTTGTTAAAATGATCTGTGCTTAGATCAATTCTCTTTCCTAATTCAGTTATCATTTTTTATTACCAATGTTTTCAACTCATTGTGGTAGACTGATTATCTCTGTTTCATTATTTTTTCAGGGCTTTTTCAATTGAGTGTAGTTCCTCTTCCATTTCACTTAGCTATCTGTCTCTATGAATTTTGGTGGAACATTTACATATTATGGTCTTGAAGGGGCGTTTTTATGTGGGAGTGTCCCTAAATAGACTGTGTGTGCCCAGTGTCTTTGGTGTGGACACCAGTCACATCTTTCCTCAGGGTGTGCTTGTCACTATCAGCTTGGTAGGGTGTGTGGCTGGTGTTGAAGGAACTAGAGTCTGTGCAGGGTGTAAGACAGGACTTCCTCTCTGCTCATTGGCCTATCACGGGCAGGGTCTGCTCCCAAGTTGCTACAGCAGAAGCCCTAAGGGTTGGGCCTGAGCTGGTTCTGTTCTCTTTAAATGTTGTGTTTTTCCTTCTCCCTCCACTGGGGCCTTTGCCCCAAAGGAGGGGAGTGCTGAAATAAGTTGGGCTTATGTGCATACAGAGGTACAATGCACTACCTGTGTATGTGTCTCTGGCTCTGCTCAGACACAGCCCAAGGTTGCATCTTTTCCCCTCTTGTGGTAGTCCCAGATCTAGTGCTATGTTGTGGCATGGTGTGGGCAGTGTTAGAGCATTTGTTCAGCTGGACTGAGAATCATGGTGTCTTGGTCACAGGAATTCTAGCAGCTGCACTGCTGTCAGAAGCCTGGGCTTCTGGGGTGCTGTTTGAGTCAGCACCAACAATGGCTGCTGCTGTACCACCTGGACCTCATCCCATGCCCCCCAGTTCACTTCTGCATCCCTAGGTTGAGTCTTTTCCCAGGAACTGGCTGCCCTAGATCCAGTGCCAAGTTGTGTTGTGGAGTGGGTGCTACCTCACCACACTCCCCCCTCAGCTTGGACTGGGGAGTGTGGTGAGATCGCAACTACTAAGGCAGACCTCTCTTAGCTCTGTCTGTTGGCAAGCCAGCCCCTGTGTACTCCTCACGAGTGGAGTCTAGGCCTCTCCAGCTTTTCTATCTGTCTTAGCATTTCTCCAAGCAGCCAAGTGGGCTTGTATCCTCCATGTAGGACCTCAGGATTGGGACGCCCAGTTGTGGCTCTTCCATCTTACTCCCAAAGGTGAGCGTCTGCCTGTGTAATCTCCATTGTCCTCTTAGTCCCCTCCCAGGGGCACAGGTCTCAACCCAATGTTTTTCTTCCCATTCTATCCAATTATGTAAGTATCTTTCTTGCAGCCTTGATTGTATAGGAGTTTTTCTGCCAGTTTCCAGTTAGTTTTGCATGAGAATTGTTCTACATATAGAGGTATTTTTGATGTGTTTTAGTGGAGGGAGGTGAGCTCCACATCCTCTTACTCCACCATCTTGGTCCCCGTTCTCTATTTCACTTCTAATGTTGCTTATTTCATGCCTAAATTTAAAAAAAACGAAAGCTTTAGTGGGTAAAGAGAACAGAACCCCTTGGCAAACTTTAGATGACTTAGTCTAGCTTCCTTCCAATAAAGATGGTTACCTACATTGCTGAAATATATGATTATACATGAAATATATCTCACTAAAATGAAGAGAAAGAACTAGAAAAACTAAACTTTATGGGGTCATTATAAGAAATTAAAATTTCATTACTAAGTAATAACTTTACTTTTTAAACCAGGTTACCTTAAGAATCTTCCTGCTTCTTGAGGTAGAAAACCAAAATAAACAGTAAATTTATAATTTTGGTAATTTTGGAGTAGAGATGATGATTCACAATAATTTGAGATATGTGCAACAATTGTAACATTAAAAAATCTGTGATTTCGTTTGGTGGCAGAGTCCCAATTGTTATTATTACTGTGGCTGGTTGACTATATTCATTATTGAAAGAAATACATTCTGATAGAGATTGGTGAAAATAAGAATGCAATTCCTTTTCTCCCTCAAGTTCGTGTTCTCCAGATTAAGAAGCTGAGACAGTAAACATCTAGTTAATCGGGTGTTACCCAGATTGCAAAGCTGATGTCTTTGGCTATCTTTTTTAACCATGTCCACCAATTCTTCATTTCATTTTGTTCAGAGTCATCAAAGGCTTACTTTCTGAAATCTAATTAATATAGATGAAATATGAACCATTAGATATTTGGAAAGCATGAGACATAACTTTTTAAATTATCTGTCTCTGGAGTTTCAAATGCCAAGTTGCATTGCCTGAAGTTCCAAGTTACACTAGCTAAGGAATACTGATTACATCAGCAGTGCTTCTGGTGCTGAGAAAAAAGAAAGAGTAAAACTGAACTGAATCAAAACTGCTCTGGAGAATTTATTTCATCACTCAGCAGAAGTCTAGCTAAGAATACAAGTAGAACACACAAGTAATATCATCAGAGTCAATGAGATTTTCCTTTAAGAAGGTACTTGAATGAAAACCAATAACTAGCACTTCAAAACACATCTGTTCGGTATAGATGTGTTTTATTTTACTCCAGTATGCTTTTCGGGAAACATTCTTATCTTCGTCTTAGATTTTCATTCAATTAAAAGGTTAACCTTAGTAGAATGAGTTGGTTCCTAGTCGGCTGTATACACATCCCTATGAAGAAACTTATTTTGTGCCTGCAGTATGTCAGGCACAGAGCAACATTATAGAACCTTTACCAGGCTTCGTGTATACAAGTTTGTTGTCAAAAAATGTACCATGTCTCACTGAGCTCCCTAAGATAAGTTAACTTTTTTTGTTTGTTTTTCAACTACATCTGCCTATCTTGAGCAGATTATCACTTACAAGAATCTGCATTTCTTTCAAAAGTTGAAGGAGATAATATCAACATCTGTTTCTCCAGAGAAAGAATCTTACATTTATTTAAATTTATGTACAGAGAAAACACAGTCACATTTTATTTTATTGTGCTGACGTATTAAAGTGACTTAAAATTAAAAGCTATCTCCCCTTTCCCTAACAACTTCCTCTCATTGGTTTATTTTTTGCTTTGAAAACATCATGTGGTCCTTTGTTCAGATAATTTTTACTTTCTTCTTCTGGGTCTAAGTGATAAGCTGATTTTGATATGGCACTTTTCTCCAGGGCAGTTTTTCTAAGTAATTCCAGGGAGCAACAGTCACAGAATTAACAAGAGTGCCTATTTAGAATCCAGATTCCTGGGCTCCACTAAAGAGCTATTGAATCAGAAGCTTTGGTAATTAGCTCAGGAGCCTGCATTTTGACAGGCTCCTCAAATGAGCCTCATTTTCACTACAGTTTGACAACCACTGCTTTTGACTATAAAGTATTTCAGCTTTGGACAGAAAACTGCTAATAAGAACTATTTATATAAAAGCCACCATACAATATAGTTCTCTGTAGAACTGAGATAATGGCATTCATTTTTTCTTATATTTATATAGTTTTAAACCTACTAAATAGGAATTATTAACAAATTAGTCTATCTTTGCTAAGTGTAGCTGGAATTTTAAATCTCATCTTAAAAAGGGTTCCAGTCAATTCTATATGAAAATCAACTAGTAAAAATATGCTTTAATTCGTCAGATAGATGTAGGCATCCATTGTGTACTTACTTTGTGGTATTCAGCTGAACCATGGGGTCCTGTGATACATAATGTGTTTTGGAGGTAAGAGCACTCTTGTTATTGTCGTTACTGTTATTGAAGTACAGTTAATGTACACTCTCAGGTAAACAATATAGTGATTTAAAGTTTTTAAAGGTTGTATTCCACTTACAGTTATAAAACACTGACTATATTGCCTGTGTTGTACAATATATCCTTATAGCTTACTTATTTTATACATAGTAATTTGTACCTCTTAATTCCCTACCCCTATCTTGCCCCTCCCCCTTCCCCTCTCCCCACTGGTAACCACTAGTTTGTTTATCTGTGAGTCTGTTTCTTTTTTGTTATATTCACTATTTTATTTTTTAGATTATATATATAAGTGATATTATACAGTATTTCTTTCTCTGACTTATTTTTAAAAAATATTTATTTAATTTATTTTGGCTGTGTTGGTCTTCATTGTGGTGTGCGGGCTTCTCTTTAGTTGTGGTGCACATGCTCCAGGGCACGTGGGCTCTGTAGTTTTTGTGGCACATGGGCTCTCTCATTGAAGCACGCAAGCTCAGTAGTTGTGGCGCATGGGCTTAGTTGCCCCGTGGCATGTGGGATCTTAGTTCCCCAACCGGGGATCAAACCTGGGTCCCCTGCATTGGAAGGCAGATTCTTTACCACTGGACCACCAAGGAAGTCCCGCTGACTTATTTCACTTAGCCTAAAACCCTCCAGGTCCATCCATGTTGTTGCAAATGGCAAAATTTCATTGTTTCTTTCAATGTTTCTTCATTGTTTCTTATCTCTGTATAGAATTCCATTGTGTGTGTGTGTGTATGTATATATATGTAGATGTATATATATGTATATATACTGCATCTTCTTTATCCATTCATCTGTTGTTGGATACTTAGGTTGCTTCCATATTTTGGCAATCATAAATAATGCTGCTTTGAACATTGGGATGCATGAATCTTTTTGAATTAGTGTTTTCGTCTTTTGGGGGATAAATACCCTAGAGTGGAATTGCTGGGTCATATGACAGTTCTATTTTTAGATACACTGTTTTCTACAGTGATGCACCAATTTACATTCTCACAAAGAGTGCATGAGGGTGTCCCTTTTCTCCACATCCTTGCCAATATTTGTTTGTATTCTTTTTGATGATAGCCATTCTGACAGATGTGAAGTGATATCTCATTGTGGTTTTAATTTGCATTTCCCTGATGATTAATGATATCGAGCATCTTTTCATGTACCTGTTGCCCCTGTGTATGTCTTCTTTGGAAAAATGTCTATTTAAGTTTTCTGCCCATTTTTAATCATATTTTTTTTGATGTTGAGTTGTATAAGCTGTTTATATATTTTGGATATTAACCCCTTATCGGTCATATAATTTTCGAATATTTTCTCTCATTCCGTCAGTTGTCTTTTCGTTTTATCAATGGTTTCCTTTGCTGTGCGGAAGCTTTTAAGTTTAATTAGGTCCCATTTACTTATTTTTGCTTCTGTTTTCTTTGCTTTAGGAGACAGATCCAAAAAAATATTGCTACAATTTATCTCAAAGAGTGTTCTATGTTTTCTTCTAGGAGTTTATGGTTTCCAACCTTACGTTTAGGTCTTTAATCAATTTTGAGCTCCTTTTTGTAATAGTGTGAGGAAATGTTCTAATCTCATTGTTTTACATGTTGCTGTCCAGTTTTCCCAGCACCACTTATTGAGCAGACTGTCTTTTCTTCATTGTGTATGCTTGCCTTCCTTGTCATAGATTAATTGACCATAAGTACATTAATTTTTTTTCTGGGCTCTGTATTCTGTTCCATTGATCTGTGTGTCTGTTTTTGTGCCAGTGCCATACTGTTTTGATGTCTGTAGCTTTGTACTATAGTCTGAAGTTAGGGTGTGAGATTCCTGCAGTTCTGTTCTTCTTTATCAAGACTGTTTTGACAATTTGGGGCCTTTTGTGTTTCTGTACAAATTTTAAAATTATTTGTTCTATTTCTGTGAAAAATGTCATGGATATTTTGATAGGGATTGCACTGAACTGTAGATTTCCTTGGGTGGGTAGTATGGTCATTTTAACAATATTAATTTTTCCAAAACATGAACACAATATATCTTTCCATCTGTTTGTGTCATCTTCAATCTCTTCATCAGTGTCTTATAGTTTTCCAAGGTCTTTTATGATACTTCCTTAGGGAGATTTATTCCTAGGTATTTTATTCCTTTTGATATGATTATAAATGGGATTGTTTCCTTAATTTCTCTTTCTGATAGTTCATTGTTAGTATAGAGAAAAGCAACCAATTTCTGTATATTAATTTTGTATCCTGTAACTTTACCATATTCATTGATGAGCTCTAGTAGTTTTTTGATGGTGTCTTTAGGATTTTCTGTGTATAGCATCATGTCACCTGCAAATAGTGAGTTTTGCTTCTTTTCCAAGTTGGATTCCTTTTATTTCTTTTTCTTGTATGATTGCTGTGGGTAAATTGCCAATACTATGTTGAATAAAAGTGGTGAGAGTGGGCATCCTTGACTTCTTCCTGATCTTAGAGGAAATGCTTTCTGCTTTTCACTGTTGAGTATGATGTTAGCTGTGGGTTTGTTGTATACGGCCTTTATTATGTTGACATATGTTCTCCTTGTGCCACCTTTCTGGAGAGTTTTTATCATAAATAGATGCTGGATTTTTAAAATGCGTTTTCTTCATCTACTGAGATGATCATGTGGCTTTTATTGTTCAATTTGTTAACATTGTGTGTCACATTGATTGATTTGCAGATATTGAAAAATCCTTGCATCAAGTGGGTTAAATCCCACTTGGTCATGGTGTATGATCCTTTTGCTGTTTTGCTGGATTGGGTTTGCTAATATTTTGTTGAGGATTTTTGCATCTGTGTTCATCAGTGATATTGACCTTGTAATTTCCTTTTTTATGATGTGTTTATCTGGTTTTGGTGTCAGGATGTTGCTGGCCTCATAGAATAAGTTCAAAAGCATTCCTTCCTCTACTATTTTTTGGAAATTACCAGTAATGGGTCTGTTCCTGTTTTCTATTTCTTTTTAGTGCAGGAGATTGTATGTTTCTAGGATTTTTTTCATTTCTTCTAGATTGTCCATTTTCCTGGCATGTGGTTGTTTATAGTACTTTTTTATGATTTTTTGTATTTCTGTGGTGTTGGTTGTAACTTCTCCTTTTTCATTTCTGATTTTATTGATTTGCACCCTCTTTTTTTCTTGATGAGTCTGGCTAAAGGTTTATCAATTTTGTTTATCTTTTCAAAGAACCGGCTCTTAGTTTCATTGATCTTTTCAATTGTTTTTTTAGTCTCTATTTCTGCTCTGATCTTTATGATTTCTTTCCTTCTACTACCTTTGAGTTTTGTTTGTCCTTCTTTGTCTAGCTCTTTTAGATGTAAGGTTATGTTGTTAATTTGAGATTTTTCTTGTTTCCTGAGGTAAGCTTGTATTGCTATAAACTTCCCTCTTAGAATTGCTTTTGCCGTGTCCCATAGATTTTGGATTGTTGTGTTTTTGTTTTCATTTGTGTCCTGATATTTTTTAATTTCCTCTTTGATTTCTTCTGTGATCCATTAGTTGTTTAGTAGCATATTGTTTAGCTTCCACATGTTTGTGTTTTTTGCAGTTTTTTTTTCTTGTAATTTCTAGTCACATTGTATGTGGGTGTTATGGTCAGAAAAGAAGCTTGATATGATTTCAGTTTTCTTAAGTTTACTGAGACTTGTGGCCTAGCATGTGATCTATCCTGGAAAATGTTCCATGTGCACTTGAAAAGAATATGTATTCTACTGCTTTTGGATGGAATGCTCTCTCTATATATTGATTAAGTCTATCTGATCTAATGTGTTATTTGAGGCCAGTGTTTCCTTATTGATTTTCTACCTGGATAATCTGTCCATTGATGTCAGTAGCGTTTTTTTCTTAATTAATTAATTAATTTTTGGCTGTGTTGGGTCTGTGTGAGGGCTTTCTCTACTTGTGGCAAGCGGGGGCCACTCTTCATCGCGGTGTGCAGGCCTCTCACTATCGCAGCCTCTCTTGTTGCAGAGCACAGGCTCCAGACGCGCAGGCTCAGTAGTTGTGGCTCATGGGCCTAGTTGCTCTGAGGCATGTGGGATCTTCCCAGACCAGGGCTCGAACCTGTGTCCCCTGCATTGGCAGGCAGATTCATAACCACTGCACCACCAGGGAAGCCCTAAGTAGCGTTTTAAAGTCCCCAACTATTACTGTGTTACTGGCGATTTTTCCCATTATATCTGTTAATACTTTTTTTATGTTTAGGTGCTCCTATGTTGGGTGCATATGTATTTACAGTTGTTATATCTTCTTCTTGGATTCAGCCCTTCATCGTTGTGTAATGTGTTTCTTTCTCTCTTTTAACAGTCCTTATTTTAAAGGCTATTTTTTTTCTGATATAAATATTGCTACCCCAGCTTTCTTTTGATTACCACTTGCATGGAATGCCTTTTTTCCATCCCCTCACTTTCAGATCTGAAGTGAGTCTCTTGTAGATAGCATATATACGGGTTTTGTTTTGGTGTCTTTTGATTGGAACATTTAGTCCATTTACATTTAAAATAATTATTGATATGAATGTTCTCATTGCCAATTTTTTAATTGTTTTGGGGTTGTTTTGTAGGTCTTTTTTTATTCCTTTCTTCTTTTGTTCTCTTGTGATTGGATGACTATCTTCAGTGTTATGTATAGATTCCTTTTTTGTATGTGTATCTATTATCAATTTTTGGTTTATGGCTAACGTGAGATTTATATATAGCAAACTATATATACATGTGATTGTTGTAAGTTGCTGATCTCTTAATTTCAAATGCATTTTAACAATCCTGGATTTGTACTCTCCTCCCCTCAAAATTACTCTTTTTGATATCGTATTTTACATATAATTGTTTTGTATATCTCTTACCTGCTTATTGAAGATATAGATGATTTTACTACTTTTGTCTTTTAACTTTCCTACTAGCTTTTTGCATGGATGATTTCCTACCTTTACTATATGTTTGCCTTTACTAGTGAGCTTTTTCCTTTCATGGTTTTCATGTTTCTTGTTGTGTCCTTTTCTTTTTTACTTAGAGAAGTTCCTTTAACATTTCTTGTAAAGGTGGTTTGGTGGTGCTGAACTCTTTTAGCTTTTGCCTGTCTGTGAAACTGTTGATCTCTCCATCAAATATGAATGAAAGCTTTGCTTGGTAGAGTATTCTTAGTTTTTCCTTTCATCACTTTAAAATATATTGTGCCAATCCCTTCTGGCCTACAGAGTTTATGTGGAAAAATCAGCTGATAGTGTTATGGGGGTTCCCTTGTATAGTGTTATGGGGGTTCCCTTGTATGTAATGTGTTCCTTTTCCCTTGCTTCTTTTAATATTCTCTTTTTACCTTTAATTTTTGCCATTTTAGTACAGTGTGTCTTTTTAAAAAAGTTTATTGGATTATAGTTTGTTTACAATGTTGGGTTAGTTTCAGGAGAACAGTAGAGTGATTAAGTTATATGTATACATATATTCATTACTTTTCAGATTCTTTAGGTTATCACAGAATATTGAGTAGAGTTTCCTGTGCTAGACAATGGGTCCTTGTTGGTTATCTATCTTATATATAGTAGTGTGTGTACGTTAATCCCAAGCTCCTGATTTATCCCTCCCCCTTCACGTTTCTGCTTTGGTAACCATAAGGTTTTTTTTATATCTGAAAGTCTGTTTTTGTTTTGTAAATAAGTTCATTTGAATCATTTTTTAAAATTACATTCCACATATAAATGATATCATATATTTGTCTTTCTCTGGTTTTTTTTTTTACATCTTTACTGGGGTATAATTGCTTTACAATGGTGTGTTAGTTTCTGCTTTATAACAAAGTGAATCAGCTATGCATATACATATGTTCCCATATCTCTTCCCTATTGCATCTCCCTCCCTCCCACCCTCCCTATCCCACCCCTCCAGGTGGTCACAAAGCACCGAGCTGATCTCCCTGTGCTATGCGGCTGCTTCCCACTAGCTATCTACCTTACGTTTGGCAGTGTATATATGGCCATGCCTCTCTCCCACTTTGTCACAGCTTACCCTTCCCCCTTCCCATATCCTCAAGTCCATTCTCTAGTAGGTCTGTGTCTTTATTCCTGTCTTACTCCTAGGTTCTTCATGACATTTTTCCCCTTAAATTCCATATATATGTGTTAGCACACGGTATTTGTCTTTCTTTTTCAGAATTACTTCATCTGTATGACAGACTCTAGGTCTATCCACCTCATTACAAATAGCTCAATTTCGTTTCTTTTTATGGCTGAGTAATATTCCATTGTATATATGTGCCACATCTTCTTTATCCATTCATCCAATGATGGACACTTAGGTTGTTTCCATCTCCTGGCTATTGTAAATAGAGCTGCGATGAACATTTTGGTACATGAGTCTTTTTGAATTATGGTTTTTCTCAGGGGATATGCCCAGTAGTGGGATTGCTGGGTCATATGGTAGTTCTATTTGTAGTTTTTTAAGTAACCTCCATACTGTTCTCCATTGTGGTTGTACCAATTCACATTTCCACCAGCAGTGCAAGAGTGTTCCCTTTTCTCCACACCCACTCTAGCATTTATTGTTTCTAGATTTTTTGATGATGGCCATTGTGACTGGTGTGAGGTGATATCTCATTGTAGTTTTGATTTTCATTTCCCTAATGATTAATGATGTTGAGCATTCTTTCATGTGTTTGTTGGCAGTCTGTATAACTTCTTGGAGAAATGTCTATTTAGGTCTTCTGCCCATTTTTGGATTGGGTTGTTTCTTTGTTATTTAGCTGCATGAGCTACTTATAAATTTTGGACATTAATCCTTTGTCAGTTGCTTCATTTGCAAATGTTTTCTCCCATTCTGAGGGTTGTCCTTTGGTCTTGTTTATGGTTTTCCTTTGCTGTGCAAAAGCTTTGAAGTTTCATTAGGTCCCATTTTTTTATTTTTGTTTTTATTTCCATTTTTCTAGGAGGTGGGTCAAAAAGAACCTTGCTGTGATGTATGTCATAGAGTGTTCTGCCTGTGTTTTCCTCTAAGAGTTTGATAGTTTCTGGCCTTACATTTAGGTCTTTAATCCGTTTTGAGCTTATTTTTGTGTATGGTGTTAGGGAGTGATCTAATCTCATACTTTTACACCTACCTGTCCAGTTTTCCCAGCTCCACTTATTGAAGAGGCTGTCCTTTCTCCATTGTACATTCCAGCCTCCTTTATCAAAGATAAGGTGACCATATGTGCGTGGGTTTATCTTTGGGCTTTCTATTCCTGTTCCATTGATCTATCTTTCTGTTTTTGTGCCAGTACCATACTATCTTAATTACTGTAGCTTTGTAGTATAGTCTGAAGTCAGGGAGCCCGATTCCTCCAGCTCCGTTTTTCATTCTAAAGATTGCTTTGGCTATTCTGGGTCTTTTGTGTTTCCATACAAATTGTGAAATTTTTTGTTCTAGTTCTGTGAAAAATACCAGTGGTAGTTTTCTGTGAAAAATGCCAGTGGTAGTTTCTTCCCAAAAGAGGGAAGAAAACGTCTCTGGCCTCTTCGGCAGATCCAGACTTTTCCCCGGACTCCCTCCCGGCTATGCATGGTGCACTAACCCCTTCAGGCTGTGTTCATGCCGCCAGTCCTCTCCCTGTGCTCCGGCTGTGTTCATGCCGCCACTCCTCTCCCTGCACTCTGACTGAAGCCCGAGCCTCAGCTCCCAGCCCCACCCGCCCCAGAAGGTGATCGGACAAGCCTCTCGGGCTAGTGAGTGCCGGTCAGCTCCGATCCTCTGTGCGAGCATCTCTCCGCTTTGCCCTCCGCACCCCTGTTGCTGTGCTCTCCTCTACGGCTCCAAAGCTTCCCTCCTCCGCCACCCGCAGTCTCTGCCCGTGAAGGGGCTCCTAGTGTGTGGAAACCTTTCCTCCTTCACAGCTCCCTCCCACTGGTGCAGGTCCTGTCCCTATTTTTTTCTCTGTTTATTCTTTTCTCTTTTGCCCTACTCAGGTACGTGGGGAGATTCTTGCCTTTTGGGAGGTCTGAGGTCTTCTGCCAGCGTTCAGTAGCTGCTCCGTAGGAGTTGTTCCACGTGTAGATGTATTTCTGATGTATCTGTGGGGAGGGAGGTGATCTCTGCGTGTTACTCTTCCTCCATCTTCCTGGGCTTTCTATCTTGTTCCATTGATCTATATTTCTATTTTTGTGCCAGTACCATACTCTCTTGATTACTGTAGATTTGTAGTATAGTCGGAAGTCAGGGAGCCTGATTCCTCCAGCTCTGTTTTTCGTTCTCAAGATTGTTTGGGGGCTTCCCTGGTGGCGCAGTGGTTGAGAGTCCGCCTGCCGATGCAGGGGACGCGGGATGGTGCCCTGGTCCGGGAAGGTCCCACGTGCCGCTGAGCAGCTGGGCCCATGAGCCATGGCCGCTGAGCCTGCAGGTCCGGAGCCTGTGCTCCGCAACGGGAGAGGCCACAATGGTGAGAAGCCCGCGTACTGAAAAAAAAAAAAAAAAAAAGATTGTTTGGCTATTTGGGGTCTTTTGTGTTTCCATACAAATTAAAAAATTTTTTGTTCCAGTTCTGTGAAATATGCCATTGGTAATTTGATAGGGATTGCATTGAATCTGTAGATTGCTTTGGTAGTATAGTCATTTTCACGATGTTGATTCTACCAATCCAAGAACATGGTATATCTCTTCATCTGTTTGTGTCGTCTTTGATTTCTTTCATCAGTATCTTAAGGTTTTTTGCATACAGGTCTTTTGCCTCCTTAGGTAGGTTTATTGCTAGGTATTTTATTCTTTTTGTTGCAGCAGTTAAATGGGAGTGTTTTCTTGATTTCACTTTCAGAGTTTTCATCATTAGTGTATAGGAATGCCAGAGATTTCTGTGCATGAATTCTGTATCCCGCTACTTTACCAAATTCATTGATTAGCTCTAGTAGTTTTCTGGTAGCATCTTTAGGATTCTCTATGTACAGTATCATGTCATCTGCAAACAGTGACAGCTTTACTTCTTCTCTTCCGATTTGGATTCCTTTTATTTCCTTTTCTTCTCTGATTGCTGTGACTAAAACTTCCAAAACTATGTTGAATAAGAGTGGTGAGAGTGGACAACCTTGTCTTGTTCCTGATCTTAGTGGAAATGTTTTCAGTTTTTCACCATTGAGGAGGATGTTGGCTGTGGGTTTGTCATATATGGCCTTTATTATGTTGAGGAAAGTTCCTTCTATGCCTACTTTCTGCAGGGTTTTTATCATAAATGGTGTTGAATTTTGTCAAAAGCTTTCTCTGCATCTATTGAAATGATCATATGGTTTTTCTCCTTCAGTTTGTTAATATGGTGTATCAGGTTGATTGATTTGCGTATATTGAAGAATCCTTGCATTCCTGGAATAAACTCCACTGGATCATGGTGTATGATCCTTTTAATGTGCTGTTGGATTCTGTTTGCTAGTTGTTTTTTTTTTTTTTTAACATCTTTATTGGAGTATAATTGCTTTACAATGGTGAGTTAGTTTCTGCTTTATAACAAAGTGAATCAGTTATACATATACATATGTTCCCATATCTCTTCCCTCTTGTGTCTCCCTCCTTCCCACCCTCCCTATCCCACCCCTCCAGGAGGTCACAAAGCACGGAGCTGATATCTCTGTGCTATGCGGCTGCTTCCCACTAGCTATCTACCTTACGTTTGGTAGTGTATATATGTCCATGCCTCTCTCTCGCTTTGTCACAGCTCACCCTTCCTCCTTCTCATGTCCTCAAGTCCGTGCTCCAGTAGGTCTGTGTCTTTATTCCTGTCTTACCACTAGGTTCTTCATGACATTTTTTTTTCTTAAATTCCATATATATGTGTTAGCATACGGTATTTGTCTTTCTCTTTCTGACTTACTTCATTTTGTATGACAGAATCTAGGTCTATCCACCTCATTACAAATAGCTCAGTTTAATTTCCTTTTATGGCTGAGTAATATTCCATTGTGTATATGTGCCACATCTTCTTTATCCATTCATCTGATGATGGGCACTTAGGTTGTTTCCATCTCCAGGCTATTGTAAATAGAACTGCAATGAACATTTTGGTACATGACTCTTTTTGAATTATGGTTTTCTCAGGGGATATGCCCAGTAGTGGGATTGCTGGGTCATATGGTAGTTCTATTTGTAGTTTTTTAAAGAATCTCCATACTGTTCTGCATAGTGGCTGTACCAATTCACATTCCCACCAACAGTGCAGGAGTGTTCCCTTTTCTCCACACCCTCTCCAGCATTTATTGTTTCTAGAGTTTTTGATGGCCATTCTGAGTGGTGTGAGATGATATCTCATTGTAGTTTTGATTTGCATTTCTCTAATGATTAATGATGTTGAGCATTCTTTCATGTGTTTCTTGGCAGTCTGTATATCTTCTTTGGAGAAATGTCTATTTAGGTCTTCTGCCCATTTTTGGATTGGGTTGTTTGTTTTTTTGTTATTGAGCTGCATGAGCTGCTTATAAATTTTGGAAATTAATCCTTTGTGAGTTGCTTCATTTACAAATATTTTCTCCCATTCTGAGGGTTGCCTTTTGGTCCTGTTTATGGTTTCCTTTGCTGTGCAAAAGCTTTGAAGTTTCATTAGGTCCCATTTGTTTATTTTTGTTTTTATTTCCATTTTTCTAGGAGGTGGGTCAAAAGAATCTTGCTGTGATGTATGTCATAGAGTGTTCTGCCTGTGTTTTCCTCTAAGAGTTTGATAGTTTCTGGCCTTACATTTAGGTCTTTAATTCATTTTGAGCTTATTTTTGTGTATGGTGTTAGGCAGTGATCTCATCTCATAGTTTTACATGTACCTGTCCAGTTTTCCCAGCTCCACTTATTGAAGAGGCTGTCCTTTGTCCACTGTACATTCCTGCCTCCTTTATCAAAGATAAGGTGACCATATGTGCGTGGTTTTACATGTGGGCTTTCTATCCTGTTCCATTGATCTATCTTTCTGTTTTTGTGCCAGTACCATACTGTCTTGATTACTGTAGCTTTGTAGTATAGTCTGAAGTCAGGGAGCCTGATTCCTCCAGCTCCGTTTTTCGTTCTCAAGATAGCTTTGGCTATTCTGGGTCTTTTGTGTTTCCATACAAATTGTGAAATTTTTTGTTCTAGTTCTGTGAAAAATGCCAGTGGGAGTTTGATAGGGATTGCATTGAATCTGCAAGATTGCTTTGGGTAGTAGAGTGATTTATAGAATGTTGCTTCTTCCAATCCAAGAACATGGTATATCTCTCCATCTATTTGTATCATATTTAATTTCTTTCATCAGTGTCTTATAATTTTCTGCATAGAGGTCTTTTGTCTCCTTAGGTAGGTTTATTCCTAGATATTTTATTCTTTTTGTTGCAATGGTAAATGGGAGTGTTTTCTTGATTTCACTTTCAGAGTTTTCATCATTAGTGTATAGGAATGCAAGATATTTCTGTGCATTAATTTTGTATCGTGTAACTTTACCAAATTCATTGATTAGCTCTAGTAGTTCTCTGGTAGCATCTTTAGGATTCTCTGTGTATAGTATCATGTCATCTGCAAACAGTGACAGCTTTACATCTTCTTTTCTGATTTGGATTCCTTTTATTTCCTTTTCTTTTCTGATTGCTGTGGCTAAAACTTCCAAAACTATGTTGAATAACAGTGGTGAGAGTGGACAACCTTGTCTTGTTCCTGATCTTAGTGGAAATGCTTTCAGTTTTTCACCATTGAGGATGATGTTGGCTGTGGGTTTGTCATATATGGCCTTTATTATGTTGAGGAAAGTTCCCTCTATGCCTCCTTTTGTAGGGTTTTTATCATAAATGGGTGTTGAATTTTGTCGAAAGCTTTCTCTGCATCTATTGAGATGATCATATGGTTTTTCTCCTTCAGTTTGTTAATATGGTTTATCAGATTGATTGATTTGCGTATATTGAAGAATCCTTGCATTCCTGGAATAAACCCCACTGGATCATGGTGTATGATCCTTTTAATGTGCTGTTGGATTCTGTTTGCTAGTATTTTGTTGAGGATTTTTGCATCTATGTTCATCAGTGATATTGGCCTGTAGTTTTCTTTCTTTGTGACATCCTTGTCTGGTTTTGGTATCAGTGTGATGGTGGCCTCAGAGAATGAGTTTGGGAGTGTTCCTTCCTCTGCTATATTTTGGAAGAGTTAGAGAAGGGTAGGTGTTAGCTCGTCTCTAAATGTTTGATAGAATTGGCCTGTGAAGCCATCTGGTCCTGGGCGTTTGTTTGTTGGAAGATTTTTAATCACAGTTTCAGTTTTAGTGCATGTGATTGGTCTGTTCATATTTTCTGTTTCTTCCTGATTCAGCCTTGGCAGGTTGTGCATTTCTTAGAACTTGTCCATTTCTTCCAGGTTGTCCATTTTATTGTCATATAGTTGCTTGTAGTAATCTCTCATGATCTTTTGTATTTCTGCAGTGTCGGTTGTTACTTCTTTCTAATTATATTGATTTGAGTCTTCTCCCTTTTTTTCTTGATGAGTCTGGCTAATGGTTTATCAATTTTGTTTATCTTCTCAAAGAACCAGCTTTTAGTCTTATTGATCTTTGCTATCATTTCCTTCATTTCTTTTTCATTTATTTCTGATCTGATCTTTATGGTTTCTTTCCTTCTGCTAACTTTGGGGTTTTTTTGTTCTTCTTTCTCTAATTGCTTTAGGTGCAAGGTTAGGTTGTTTATTCGAGATGTTTCCTGTTTCTTAAGGTAGGATTGTATTGCTATAAACTTCCCTCTTAGAACTGCTTTTGCGGCATCCCATAGGTTTTGGGTCGTCGTGTCTCCATTGTCATTTGTTTCTAAGTATTTTTTAATTTCCTCTTTGATTTCTTCAGTGATCACTTCGTTATTAAGTAGTGTATTGTTTAGCCTCCATGTGTTTGTGTTTTTTACAGATCTTTTCCTGTAATTGATATCTAGTCTCCTAGCGTTGTGGTCGGAAAAGATACTTGATACAATTTCAATTTTCTTAAATTTACCAAGGCTTTATTTGTCACCCAAGATATGATCTATCCTGGAGAATGTACCATGAGCACTTGAGAAAAATGTGTATTCTGTTGTTTTTGGATGGAATGTGCTATAATTATATATCAATTAAGTCCATTTTGTTTAATGTATCATTTAAAACTTGTGTTTCCTTATTTATTTTCATTTTGGATATCTGTCCATTGGTGAAAGTGGGGTGTTAAAGTCCCCTATTATGAATGTGTTACTGTTGATTTCCCCTTTTCTGGCTTTTAGTATTTGCCTTACGTATTGAGGTGCTCCTATATTGGGTGCATAAATATTTACAGTTGTTATATCTTCTTCTTGGATTGATTCCTTGATCATTATGTAGTGTCCTTCTTTGTCTCTTGTAATAATCTTTATTTTAAAGTCTATTTTGTCTGATATGAGAATTGCTACTCCAGCTTTCTTTTGGTTTCCATTTGCATGGAATGTCTTTTTCCATCCCCTCACTTTCAGTCTGTACGTGTCTCTAGGTCTGAAGTGGGTCCACGCTGTTAGCTGCGGCTCGCGCCCATCTCTGGAGCTCCTTTAAGCAGTGCTTTTAATCCCCTCTCCTCGCACACCAGGCAACAAAAGAGGGAAGAAAAAGTCTCTTGTCTCTTCGGCAGGTCCAGACTTTTCCCGGACTCCCTCCCTCCCGGCTTGGCGTGGTGCACTAACCCCTTCAGGCTGTGTTCATGCCACCAGTCCTCTCCCTGCGCTCCGACCGAAGCTCGAGCCTCAACTCCCAGCCCTGCCTGCCCTAGCGGGTGAGCGGACAAGCCTCTCGGCTAGTGAGTGCCGGTCAGCTCCGATCCTCTGTGTGGGAATCTCTCCGCTTTGCCCTCTGCACCCCTGTTGCTGTGCTCTCCTCTGCGGCTCCAAAGGTTCCCCCCTCTGCCACCCGCAGTCTCTGCCTGCGAAGGGGCTCCTAGTGTGTGGAAACCTTTCCTCCTTCACAGCTCCCTCCCACTGGTGCAGGTCCCATCCCTTTTCTTTTGTCTGTTTATTCTTTTTTTTTTTTTTGCCCTATCCAGGTACATGGGGAGTTTCTTGACTTTTGGGAGGTCTGCGGTCTTCTGCCAACGTTCAGTAGGTGTTCCGTAGGAGTTGTTCCACGTGTAGATGTATTTCTGATGTATCTGTGGGAAGGAAGGTGATCTCTGCGTGTTACTCTTCTGCCATCTTCCTGGGCTTTCTATCTTGTTCCATTGATCTATATTTCTATTTTTGTGCCAGTACCATACTCTCTTGATTACTGTAGATTTGTAGTATAGTCTGAAGTCAGGGAGCCTGATTCCTCCAGCTCTGTTTTTCGTTCTCAAGATTGTTTGGGGGCTTACCTGCTGGCGCAGTGGTTGAGTCCGCTTGCTGATGCAGGGGACGCGGGTTCGTGCCCCAGTCCAGGAAGGTCCGACATGCTGCTGAGCGCCTGGGCCCGTGAGCCATGGCCGTTGAGCCTGCGCATCCGCAGCCTGTGGTCTGCAATGTGAGAGGCCACAACAGTGAGAGGCCCACGTACCGCAAAAAAAAAAAAAAAAAAAAAAAACATTGGCTATTCGGGATCTTTTGTGTTTCCATACAAATTAAAACATTTTTTGTTCCAGTTCTGTGAAATATGCCATTGGTAATTTGATAGGGATTGCATTGAGTCTGTAGATTGCTTTGGTAGTATAGTCATTTTCACAATGTTGATTCTTCCAATCCAAGAACATGGTATATCTCTCCATCTGTTTGTGTTGTCTTTGATTTCTTTCATCAGTATCTTAAAGTTTTCTGCATACAGGTCTTTTGCCTCCTTAGGTAGGTTTATTGCTAGGTATTTTATTGTTTTTGTTGCAATGGGAAATAGAATTGTTTCCTTGATTTCTCTTTTTGATCTTTCATTGTTAGTGTATAGGAATGCAAGAGATTTCTGTACATTAATTTTGTATCCAGCAACTTTACCAAATTCACTGATTAGCTGTAGTAGTTTTCTGCTGGCATCTGTAGGATTTTCTGTGTTTAGTATTATGTCATCTGCAAACAGTGAGAGATTTACTTCTTCTTTTCCAATTTGTATTCCTTTTATTTCTTTTTCTTCTCTGACTACCATGGCTAAGATGTCCAATACTATGTTGAATAATAGTGGCAAGAGTGGACACCCTTGTCTTGTTCCTGATCTTAGAGGAAATGCTTTTTGTTTTTCACCATTGAGAATGATGTTTGCTTTGGGTTTGTCATATATGGCCTTTATTATGTTGAGGTAGGTTCCCTCTATCCCCAGTTCTGGAGAGTTTTTATTATAAATGGGTGTTGAATTTTGTCAGAAGTTTTTCTGCATCTATTGAGATGATCATATGGGTTTTATTCTTCAGTTTGTTAATGTGGTGTATCCCAATATTTGATTTGTATATATTGAAGAATCCTTGCATTCCTGGAATAAACCCCACTCGATCATGGTGTATGATCCTTTTAATGTGCTGTTGGATTCTGTTTGCTAGTATTTTGTTGAGTTTTGCATCTATGTTCATGAGTGATATTGGCCTGTAGTTTTCTTTCTTTGTGACATCCTTGTCTGGTTTTGGTATCAGGGTGATGGTGGCCTCGCAGAATGAGTTTGGGAGTGCTCCTCCCTCTGCTATATTTTGGAAGAGTTTGGGAAGGATAGGTGTTAGCTCTTCTCTAAATGTTTGATAGAATTCGCCTGTGAAGCCATCTGGTCCTGGGCTTTTGTTTTTTGGAAGATTTTCAATCACAGTTTCAATTTCAGTGCTTGTGATTGGTCTGTTCATATTTCCTATTTCTTCCTGGTTCAGTCTTGGAATGTTGTATCTTTCTAAGAATTTGTCCATTTCTTCTAGGTTGTCCGTTTTTTTTTTTTTTGCGATATGCTGGCCTCTCACTGTTGTGGCCTCTCCTGTTGTGGAGCACAGGCTCCGGACGTGCAGGCTCAGCGGCCATGGCTCACGGGCCTAGCTGCTCCGTGGCATGTGCAATCTTCCCAGACCGGGGCACGAACCTGTGTACCCTGCATCAGCAGGCGGACTCTCAACCATTGCGCCACCAGGGAAGCCCAAGGTTGTCCATTTTATTGGCATATAGTTGTTTGTAGTAGTATCTTATGATCCTTTGTATTTCTGTGGTGTCAGTTTTTACTTCTTTTTCATTTCTAATTTTATTGATTTGTGTCCTCTCCCTTTTTTTCTTGATGAGTCTGGCTAAAGGTTTTTCAATTTTGTTTATCATCTCAAAGAACCAGCTTTTAGTTTCATTGATCTTTTCCATTGTTTTCTTCATCTCTAATTCATTTATTTCTACTCTGATCTCTATGATTTCTTTCCTTCTACTAGGTTTGGGTTTTGTTTGTCCTTTCTCTGGTTGCTTTAGGTGTAAGGTAAGATTGTTTGAGATTTTTCTTGTTTCCTGAGGTAAGATTGTATTTTTATAGACTTCCCTGTTAGAACTACTTTTGATGCATCCAGCAGGTTTTGGACCATCGTGTTTTCATTAGTTACTTGGCCTGAGGTGTCTCAGCACTGGTGTGTACAGACTATTGGGCAAGGGTGGGGTGGGTCCTGGGGCTAATAAGCTGGAGGGAGGATTCCACAGTGGTGCCTGCCAGCACCAGTGTCCACATGGTAGAAGGAGTTCCCACAAATGGCTTCCTACAGTGTCTATGTCCCCAGGGTGAGCTGGAGTTGCCTACTGCCTTTCTGCAAGGCTCTCCAAGATTAGTAGGTAGGTCTGACCCAGGCTTCTCTCAAATTACTGCCTCCGCCCTGGGTCGAGGAGGGTGTCAGATTTTGTGTGAGCCCCTAAAGGGTGAAGTCTTTATTTCCCTCAGCCCTCTGGGACTCCTGAAAGTAAGCCCTGCTGACCTTCAAAGCCAAATGCTCTGGGGGCTTGTCTTCCCGGTGCAGGACTCCTGGGCTAGGGAGCTCACTCCTGCGGGAGAAACTCTGCAATTGTTATTATTCTCCTGTTTGTGGATCATCCACCTGGGGTTATGAGATTTGACTATATCACAATTCTGATACCCCTACTCATCTCATTATGGTTCCTTCTTGATATATTTAGTTGTAAAAGATCTTTTTTGGTAGGTTCTGGTCTTTTTCATCAATGGGTGTTCTGCACATAGTTGTAATTTTGGTGTGCATGTGAGAGGAGGAGAGCTCAGGGCCTTTCTACTCCCCCATCCTGTGCAGTCCTCTCAAGAATGCTGGCTTTGATTTCAACTCCAGCCCCAGTATTTCCTAACTGAATGACTCTCTGAGTCCCAGTTTACTTAACTGCCCAAGGCTGTTGTGAAGAGCAAATGAAATATGGTAAAGTAAACCTCTGTAAATTATAAAGGGCCATACAGAAGTAGGAATGCTTTTCTTTATTACATGATGGTTTACTGATTTATATTTTCTGAATGTAAGCTCCACAAGGGCAAGAATGTCATGTCTTGTTTACTTTGTACCCCAGAACCTTGTATGGTGGTACATAGTAGACACTCAGAGTTGTTGTGCAACTCTGACTTTATGGATTACTACTACTACATCCAGAAAAAAAAAACTATACTTTAAGAAATATATCAGATTAACTAGGTGATGTTTCAGTTATTTTGGATTTATCTCAAAGGGTGCTTCATGTTCAGAAGACACATATATATAGGTTTTTTTTAAAAAACTTACATAAATATCTTTCCTTAGTGTGCTACTTGCTTCTAGAATGTAGATAATAATTTTTTACTTAAGAAATTTCCATTATCTTCCCAAGTCCTGACATACATGTTGTCAGGCCTGTTTCAAGCATTATAGCTACTATTTATTGTTAGTGAAACATACAAAAGTGAAAGCATTTCTTTTACATTTTAGAATTTATACAGCATATTTCTTTATTCTTTAAACTCTCACAACTACTTTGTTAGGTAGGTTATTTCTTTCATACAAAAAATAAAACCAAAGTCAGGGAGTCATCAATGTCATTTTTATTCAGTTCCATTTCTAATAGTTTGGCTGGACATTATTTCACAACTTCATAAATATTTTATGTGTCATACATTAAAAAGATGAGACTTTAAAGTTACTAGGAGTAGAATAAAGTGTTTCCTTCCAGAAAATGTAAAAGCATATATCCAGCACCAGAGCAGTGATGATATACATTTATACATGACGATGATGCTGTGAGGTATCTTTCCATAAGAGTGGTGAAGGATGTGAACTGTCCCAGCCACATTCTGTCCTCTGGTTCCATTTGAAATGCCTGCAGCTATGAATAGGCTGGTTGAGGTCAGAGGCCTAAAGACCCAGCTTACAACTCTGGCCTTAATGAAGGCCCCATCCTCTTAACCACATGGTCAGATTTCTCTTCTAAAACAGCAATTTGCTAAAATGTTTACCAAAAATCTAAAACTACTACTTACTTTCAAAGTGACTAAGATGTTTCAAGACAGTAGTTAAGTCAAGTCCTTAAAGTTTTACTCCTTATATTATTATAATATCATCTTTGGTTGAAATCATTTTGGAGAAGTTAACTTGTGGCAATTAACTTCAAAAAAAAAAAAACGGTGATTAACCGCCTCTTGGTTACCATGGAGCCATTACATTACAAATAAAGCACAAAGATTTTAGGCACTTGCATGGATCTCAACATCTGTTCCAAATGTACACTCTTCAAGTGAAGAGTCACAGTGTTTGGACACATCTGAGACACACAACATAGCCTTAATCCCACACATTGATTTGTTAGTATACCCTAGCATGCTATTTGTCTTGGCAACTTGTGATTTCAAAAACTAACAGAAGATGACTTATAAGGAAACTTTTCCTTTTGTATATAGTTTGGAACGTCTGGTCTCAAAAAAGCAGAGACTTCTGGTTTCTGGAGAACAAACTGAAATATCCCAAGGGAATATCTTAATACTTACTGGAGCTCAGGTAACCAGGAGAAAGGGTCTTATTATGCCAGTAACCTACATCTTAGAATAATTAGAGTTTAGAACCTTTACAGCTTCAAATTTAGATTTTGACATTTTGGACTCTTTATGGAGTCCAAATGGATAGGAATGAATAGGAAAATCCTATGAATAGGAAAATCCTATGACGCTTAAACACAAGACTGCTGAAAACAAAAAGAGGGAGCTAGGGAAGAGAGGATACAGGTAGATCTTATTTCCTCCCTTTTGTACTATTCTGTTTTCTTGTCAAGGCAGGAGCAATGACAAAGTCTGACTGAGAAGAAACTGGGCCAAACTGAAAAAGGCAGTCTGGGTCTGGAAGGCTGGGCTGATTCTTTATCCCTCTCCTTGAGCATCAGCAAGTCTGCCCACTGATTTGGGGGGAAATGTGAGAGTAGTTCTTCAGTGCCCATTTCCTCTTCCCTATTCTTTACTGCCATCCACATCTGCTAGTTGGCCCAGGAATGTAATGTCCTTCAACCCATGAAGCCTGCTCCTTTACACTGTAACTCCCAACTTCCCAGTTCCAGAGGCTTATTAATATGAGGCAGGGGTGTTTCTTTTATCTGATTCCAGCAATCTATATTAAGCATGAATGAGGCTTAATACTTGGTAGGAGTTTTCATCTGAAAGTGGGTGCTGATGAGCCTGATGCAGTAGAAAGAGCATTGGACCTGGGGTTCTAGGACCTTGGTTCCAGGTGTAGTAGCTCTGCCACTTATTAGATGTGTTTTCTTCATTTAAAAATAGAAAATAATGCCTCTTCACAGTATTGTTGTAAGGGTTAAATAAGATAATACAAGTGAAACTCTAGTCACTTATATAGTCTGACAACTAGTGTAATAAATGTTAGAAGAATGTCAACATCTCATTGGTAGGTAGTATGAGAAAGCCATGGTGGGTGGGAAGGAGACAGAAGCTGGCTTCTCACATAAATTTTCTACACTTCTGCTTCCTCCAAACTCATTTCCCTCCAGCTCAGCCTCTAAAGAAGTAATAGAGATGAAATACTTGGTGATGTAGTTAAGTACTACCTGAGAGCTCTCGCCTTCCTTTCCTCCTTTTCTGTAAGTATCTCAGCACCCTACGGAGTTCAGCAAAAGAAAGAGCTGTGACCTGGAAACAGTGTGAATTACACAGTGAACCACAAATATTTGGAACCTGGAATCATAAATCCATATATTTGGAAAATAAAATAGAGCTATTTTTAACTTAAGTGGTAGGTATGCTTGGTGACAACATGAAGGTATTGTACATGCCACACAGGAATACTAAAAGTTCCATGACACTGCTGTGGCATGATAAGCACGAAGGTATATTATTCCAGTGGCACACATTTTCTCCCCAGTAATCCCATATACGTATACATCAGTATATTTGTATGATTGGCTAAGGACAGCCCTGATTAATGGCTGCATGAAGGAACAATAATTAGCAATCAGAGCAAATTAAATTCCTGGCTGATTCTAAACCCCTGAGTAAAATGCAACCCTTGAGGATGCTGTCACATTCCTTCATTTACTTGGCATTAGGCCACCAGTCACCCTGATTAAGACAGAGGTTTGTACTTATAAAAAAAAGATTGATGTTTGGAAGAGATATTTGCCATTTTTTGCTTGCCTAGCATCCTAATCACCTTTCTTCTGGGGGAACCCAGTTCAGGTGGACAGACATGTGACCCCGGCCTGGTCACGTAGAACCCTCCCCACCCCACCCAAGGACTCAACATGACTCAAGCTGAATCAGAGTCCACCCCATGTTGCTTCCACCATACCTATGAGCAAAGACACCTTCCCTTCCTTATTTTGAATTGGGTAACTTTCACTTGCATTCAAGAGACTCAAGCATAAAAAAATTATAGCCACCACTTACAAGTCTGATTTAGCAATGTTTAACACTATGCTTATTATTTAAATGCGTATAGCAGTTCCAAGAGAGTGTTTTAGCAATAAGAATAAGAAAACATGTCTAACTTACTGAGTCAATGAATATCCTCTGGAGACTTCATGGGAAACAGATCAGATTCCACTGTCACCGCTACAGTTTGGTTTTGCTAGCAAAACCTTCCCCATGCCTTAAAGCAAAAGTCACATGCACAAAATTCACAGGATTATTTTACTAGAATTTAGTGGGGAGGAGATGATATAATTAGATTTTCACAAAAAATCTTTACGTTGAACTCTAGCCAAATAAAAGAAAATCCAAGTTCTTGTTTCGGTCTCAAATGGCCTGGGTACTGAAGCAGTGGCCCCTGTCCTGGCGTGCACGGTTCAAGCTGTCGGTTGTGTGGCCACCCTTTCATGACCTTCAGCTCTCTGCATCGTCTCAGTACGCCCAGACACGAATTCTGAAAAATTCCTTCTGTCTGTATGGTTTTCCTCATCCAGCTGAGAATGCTGCTGGCTACTGCAAAACTGTTTACCAACCATACGCTCTGGTCCATACAGCTTTCTTCGTAAACTCCGGGAGAACTCTCAAGGACAGCAGGGTGGCTAAGGGGACAAAAAATAAAGTGCACTGTTGCATTTGGTGGAGTTGCATTTGAAAAAGTCATTTAGATCAAAAAGGTGTCAATAGAACTTGGCTTGTTCTCACTCAGCTAATCTTTAAGAATTCCTATCAAGCCTTAGAATTTTAATGGAAGAAAATGATTAATAAAGGTTGAGGAAAGGTTTTTTTTTTTTTTAAGTTACTTTGAAACCAGTTAGTGGGAAATTCTGCATAATTAAAACAAAAACTGACTTCTGGGATGCTGACAATGCTCTTTTTCTTCATCTGGGTGCTGATTACATAGGTGTGTTCCCTTTGTAAAAATCTACTTGTGCACTTTTCTACATGAATATCACTTTTCCACTAAAAAAAGTTTAATTGAAAGGTAAACAGGGCTTCCCTGGTGGCGAAGCAGTTAAGAATCCCCCTGCCAACGCAGGGGACACGGCTTCAAGCCCTGGTCCGGGAAGATCCCACATGCCGCGGAGCAACTAAGCCCGTACGCCACAACTCCTGAGCCCGCGCACCTAGAGCCCCCGTGCTTCCGCAACAAGAAAAGCCACCGCAGTGGGAAGCCCGCACAGCTCAACGAAGAGTAGCCCCCGCTCGCCGCAAGTAGAGAAAACCCGCGCGCAGCAACGAAGACCCAGTGCAGCCAAAAATAAATTATTTTTTTAAAAAACAGGTAAACAAAGACAAAAAACCTGATTCTGTAATGAAGTTAGGTTCATGGGCTCAATGGAGCAAGTATGACTGTACTAAACTATATTTGAACACACACCTTAGCTGTCATGGGTCCCTCAGAGATCGATTTAAAGTAGGGAAGTTACATGTAACCCCTCTAGGTAAATTATTACATATCTTATTTTAGAATACTAATGTAAATATATTGAGATTTAAAAAAAATATAATAGTGTGAGGGAATGAGGCTTACGTAAGCCAGAGCTACATAATAATTGTGTGTGACTCTAGTAAGCCCTTGAATACACGATCAAGTGAACATGTACTTCTTTGACCCAAATAACTATTTTCCTCATCGGTATCAATTAGTATCTTCATGACCTAAGACCGTATATGTTGGGAACAACAAATGGAATTATAGACCCATGGCCATTAAAAATTAGTCCAAACTCCTCAAGGAAAATAAATGGAGGAAATCCTAGCAGCAAGTCTCTAGGGAATGGTCAAGTGAAAATATGTCAGACCACTGCCCTGATCCTCAGTGAAGTTCTGTGGTTGATCAGAATCACCGTCCTACACAGGCCCTCCCACCTACTTTGGAGGTAGGGAGAAGGACAAGAACCAACACATTAGATAATTCTCGCTTGTTAGACAATCAATAGATTATACCATACTTAAAGCAAACTATGGTCAATTATCACAAGAGTAGGCCAGCAGGCAACTTTCCCAAGGTGAGACTTTTCAGTGCAGTAGCTTACAGCATGTCAGGGGCATCAACAGCAGCCACTGGTAGGATCCAGACCCCCAAGTCTCAAGATGTGGATGACAGTACAAGCTGTCTTGGACCACAGAGCCAATGCCCAGAAGACTTTTCAGATTTGAGTAAAAACATCTACATAATTTTCACAGAAAGATCATCTATATTTGTGGATCCCATAGTCATAGTTTAACAGTCAATAGAGATGTGTAAAAAACATGAAAATCATCTAAATGCCTGGAAGCATGGGAAATGTCCAATTCCCTTGGCAAAATGCTATGCAGCCATTAAAAATACTTATGAAGCCAGTGTAAGAATGGGTTAAAATGCTTTTAAGGGCTTCCCTGGTGGCACAGTGGTTGAGAGTCTGCCTGCCGATGCAGGGACGGGTTCGTGCCCCGGTCCGGGAAGATCCCACATGCTGCGGAGCGGCTGGGACCGTGAGCCATGGCCGCTGAGCCTGTGCGTCCAGAGCCTGTGCTCCACAACGGGAGAGGCCACAACAGTGAGAGGCCCGCGTATTGCCAAAAAAAAAAAAAAAAATGCTTTTAAAATAATTTTAGAGTACAAAAGCCAGTATTCAAAGTGTGTATGTACATTTTTCAATTGGCTATGATTATAAAAATGTTAATACTCATACACAGAGGGAGCAAAAGCTTAGGAACAACAATCAAAATTGTCATTGGGCAGTGGGATTCTGGATTCTTCTTTGCTTATTTTTACTTTTCTGAATTTTCTAAATTTTAAGTCATATTTTATGATTATAATAAAACATTTAAAAACCATTTAAATAACAAATCGAAAGGCAATGCAACTTTTTTAACCACTTTCTAATTCAAGAATGCCACACTGGTGACAGCTTCATATTACTTCTCTAAACTGAACCAAGACAAGCCCTTTCAGGAGCCAACATACGCTAGGATGCTGTTCTGCAGCACAGACAACACTGGATGGGCATAAAGCATGGAAGTGATACCTTTTAAAAGATCCCTGGACTTTGCTGAGAGGCCTTCTTTAGGGCTTTCCATGATGCTGAATAGCCAGTCAATGAACTAGAGTGAAAATGAAGAATGGTATCAGTGAAAACAATCTATCAGTAAGACATCATTCAAACCCTTGGGCCTGCACATACGAGTATCAGGGCAGTAGTCCCTGGACAATACCTGCCTGGGCTGGGAGAGTGGAGTGGAGACAGGACCAGGCACAAGAGATAGGAAAGTTGGAAATGGCTCTCATTTAGTTAAATGACCCAGCAAAGTCAAACCTCCTTCCTTTGCTGATTACCCTGGGACTTGCTGTAGCTTTTAAGAGTGGGGTAGGCATGGGCCCAGAGGGCCTCCTGTGTGCCATGAACATTCCGTCTCATCACTCTGAGAGGCCCCAGAGAGGCTAAGAACCTTGCCCAAGTCCACTCCCAATGAATGGCACAGTCAAGATCTGAACCCATGTGCACCTGGCTTCAAAGCCTCACACTCCTCCTTCACATCATGCTGCCTGCCACCTGGTTCCGTGTGTATCAGGCCTAGGCTCCTAGGTGGGGTGGTAAATGGGGAAACACATCAGATGTAAAATATGTTTCTGTGGCTAAGAACAATTTGTGCCCAAATGGATATGAAGCAAAGTTGAAATGCAAGAGAAAAGGCATAAAACAATTTACTAGGTAGACCCAAGCGTATTAGCTGCAAATAAATCCTGCAGATGAGGTAGAAACTCATAGTACTCATGAGTTTGACTGATCTCCCAGGTGCAGCCAAAATTGTTTTTGAATTAGATAGAGGATAATTTCGTTGACTGAATGTTGCCAATCTCGACTCATTGAAAAACACATACACTAGTTGTAGGTACTAGGATTTTTAACTTTGGACTAAAAAAAAATATTCCTAATTCCCTACTTTAATTAAAACTTTTTTATTTTCTTTTCCTCAATTTTGTTTTATCATATCCTACTGGTAAATAAATAAATCAGGTACTACAAATACATAATAGATGCAGGATGTCTATACTGTAGTCCAAAATGAACAGGGTGTCCCAGGCCAGAAATAAGGGGATAGGATACCACATTTAAATTTATTTTCATTTAAAATGAAAAAGAAAACACAAAATTTGGGATAATAATACTAATGCTTATCAGGTTTAAGAAAACAAAGGCATTTTAATTGAGATGCTCAGTGAAGTTCATGGCTAAACTGTGGGTCCACAGCTCAGAAATATTTTTAAAGATTAATGTTCAGAGTTTAAGATTAAGCCACACAAAGTTGGCTTTAAGCTTTCAACCTCGTAAAAATCCAGTTTTGATTAAATGGGATTCAAAAATATCTTTCAGTCAACAATTCAAGACAGGTCAGAGCCACATAATGAGAAAGGATGTACCGTATTTTCATATGCTCTTCACGACAGCTAGTAGCCTGGGGAAACTCAGTATTAAAAACCAAAAGGTACTTCCTATAGTTTGGGTTTTCCTGAGGGCAAAGGTGATAACATTAGGCCTTTACAAATCTCGCCACGGTACCACACAGGCCAGAAGCACCTGGAACACACCTATCGCATGGAATGAGCTGTGGGGAACCTTAAATATGGTAAAAGATGGATACTCCAGATTCGCATCTCCCTGGAGGATTTCCTGGACCCCTCCCCAGACATTGTTGATCACCCCCCTCCCTTGCTCATCACCACTGTATCCTTATCATACCATCTTGCAACCTTGAACTTGCTTTCCTGTCTGTCCTCACTCTGAAATTCTGAGCTCTCAGAGACTTATTCATCCTTTTATCCCCAGGATCAAGAACACATGTGTCTTCAATAAATGAAAGCAAGTATAAGCTTTTCTTTCCACTTCATCCCTAACTGTAAGCAAGTTGTTGCTGTTGTCACTGTTGTTTTTAGTCAGCGGTTACCCTGAGCCAGGGCTAGCCTCAATCGCTGAGGCTTTGCATCTGGCTGAGATTCGAGGCTGACTAGGAAAGCCTGTAGTGTGACTCAGGTTTCACTAAACTCCCACCTCAATTCTACAGCAGAAACTGCTGAAGAGAAAATGGCCGCCTGCCCTGACGAGCAGGTAGCTGCCAACCTCACCTTCTGGGTCTGTTCCTTCCATGGCTCTTTCTGCAGCAGAAGAGGCATGCTACTGGGAAGGAGAGTGACAGCCTCCTGCACAGTGACCCTGTGCAAGGGACTCCTGCCAAGGAGCCTTGAAGCTGGCCCAGCTGGACCATTTTCTTGATGCCATGGCAACCAACTGGCACTGAGGCCAAGGAGCAGAGGGGCAGCGTGGTCTGCCCATGCAACCACTGCTGCTGCAAATATCAGCAACAAGAAATCCAAAGCCTACAGTAGAAATAGGAACAAGGTCAGGTCACATGCTTTAACAATGCAAAGTAACACATGTTCACGTACACAGCCCCCATCATGAGGCGATGTTATCTTCCCCTTCACTCAAACCTTCTGCCTGCCCCACCCCTACCCCAGAAGAGGGACTGGACCGAATAGCAAACTATTTCCATGCTTAATGAAGAGACATTTTGGGGTTTCAGAAGGTTTGAAGGATCCTCTTTTGTGAGAACAGAAGGCCCAATAGTTTCATTATTAGCGTTCTAACATTTCAAGAGAAACATAATTTATTTAACACCTAATCATACTGAGATCCAAACATTCCTCTGTTTTGGTGTTTTCAAAGAGATTTAAAAATTAATTAAGAGAGATACAGACAGGGGTATTTAGGTTTATTATTATGTGGCCAAAACTGATTTTCAAAAATATGTATAGTGTATTCTGTATTTAAACAGAAACAAAAAATGACTCTCCACATGCATTAAAAAAAATCTGTTTAGAATCCATGCATTTAGATTTTATAGTCTAATCTAGACACTTGTAGAAATGGTGGTAACAAGGGCTACCTCTGAGTTACTGTACTACTGTGATTTAAATTATTCTTTGTTTATCTGTATTTTCTAAGTTTCAAAAGACTTTGTAAGAAAGCAGAGAAGGTTAATACAAACTGGAAATCAGAATAAAAAGAGGAAAGATTATGCTAACTCAAAAAAAAATTTTTTAAAGTACCCCTCAATCTCTTAAAATGCCTAATCTCACTAATGAAAATTTCAAAAAGACACACAACTCTGCAGAAGAGCTGGGCAGAATATCAAACAACATCCCAGGTTATGCATATTTTGCTCACACAGCAAACAGGAGACCCATGAAACATGGCTATGGAAAAAATACTAAAAAGAAATGCACATTGGGCAGCTGAGTCAAGAAAATGAGGAGAGTAGGAAAGTGCTGTCCTTCATTTTTTAATCTTTTTTTGTTTTACTCACCCAGTACTAGTGGTGGTTAACCTTTTTTGGGTCATAGGTCATTTTGCAGGTGGGGTGAAAATTTCCCTCCAATATATGCATGTTAAGTATTGGCACAAACAGAGATTACTTGCATACACTTCAGGAACCCCTCCAAACCAGGTGTTTGAAGCCGTGCTCTGGGCCAGTGCGGAGGCCAGAGCCCTGTACCCCAGTCTTTGTGGGGTCCAGCCCAAGTACACAGGATCCCAGTTTCCCCCTCCAGCTAGAATCCTTTGTGTACTGCCTGTCAAGGAATGTGGTTCTGTTGAAAATATTTTTCAAAGAGCAGCCATGGGCATCTCCTAAAGCCTGGTAAGAACATCCGTTTCCTTGTGACGTCAGATAATTGTCATCCTTGTTTCCAAAAAATAAAAGGAAGGAAGGAAAGAAAGCTTCAAGCAGCAACATGTTCCTCTTTTGGGAGAGTAAATATCCTCTATATTTTAAGGAAGCCACAAATGGCTCCTCTACATTTTACCTCGTTAAGAGCCACGTTCTGAACAGATGCTGACTGGTAAGCAACATTTCTGATATAACCCATCAATTCCAAGAGCCACTCCATTCTCTTCAACACGCCTGAAACAGAAGGATATTTCTTACCAGACCATGGTTTTCCTTTGCAATGTACAACAGATCAGCGATTACCATAACTAAAGCAGAACACCCGCCGAGGACTCTGTGCAACAGTTTCAAGTCCTTTTATGGTACCTGAGACTTGTGCTCACCCGTGAGAGAGTTTTTGATACTGTTCACATCAGATGACCATATTTTGGTCTTTATTTTTAAAAGCTAATATATTCTTCAAATCTGTGATAAAATGGTGAAATGCATTTGTTGGAGTTGCTCAACATGAAACACACTAGGAGAAACTGGGCATGCCAACTAGTTAGTAATGTTAAATCCTTGATAACTAGTTGTTTTTATAGTCTTCCCTTGCTTAAATATTCCCAATTTATGCAAAAATCATAGAGAATACCTATCCTAAAGACATTAAAAACAAAGAACAAAACACAGCTACTAAAGGCTAACTGGAGAACAAACATCAACATAAATATTAATTTTTCCTTTAAAAAAATGAGGATTTTCAGCACAGCAGAGACTACTTGGAAACATCTTAAAATTTAGTGCATGAGAGGAAAATGGTAACTAAATTTGAACGCCAGCTAGTTAGGACCAAAGGCAATATCACATTTGTTTCCTTCATGTACCTTCATGCTTAATAGGGAGTACCTGCTAGTTTTCTGCCTGATAAATACACTTTCGAGTTAGAGTAAAAAATCTCATTTCTCATCACAGGTTCACTTTTCACTGGGCTGGCGCTACTGTGGACATGAGACAACTCTCTCAGTTGCCAAAGAGGAGGATGAATCAAAATTTCCTACACAGTCTTGCAAAGAGTATTACAATTGTATTTGTCAGTTTTCTCTCAAAGCCTTCAAGATACAAGACATGGGGATGATGGGTCACAAGGGCTTGCCAGCCACGTTTGATCTGCTGAAGCCAGATGCCTTCAGGACCTGAATGTAGACTTGAGAAATTATAAGCATATGACCAAAGGCATGGAGGAGAAATGAGGGAGCTCCCTCTTTAGATGATTATTAAAGTATAAAGTCTAAAAGTTGCATCATTCATCAGCAGAGCTTCATGCCTGCAGCTTCTGCTTGAGGATGTAGTAAGGGTGTCCAGATTTTATTCTTCTCACTCCTGAGAAGTTCTTCTATAGAATGACTAATTTGTCGTTGCTGCTTTCTTTTTCTCTTTGTAAAATGACCACCCAAAAGCCGTTTTCATGAAAACATCAGGGAGAATCAATCAGCATCCATCTGCTTGAGAAAGGAAGCAGGCAGAATCAACCTGATAAACTTGTTTATGTCTCTGAGGGCCTGGAGGGCCAAAAACAAGATAAAAGTCACCAGTAGAATTCATTCCCACCTCCAACGAGTTGGTGTTGTGAGCTGTAATTGCTGGTTTCTATCCAAGGTGCTACTCATTTGGGGTAACAAGGCCTCGCCTGTGTCAAGAAGCACTAAACTAGTTAAGTTGAGGAAACAATTACAACCTACAAGATGGTAGGTACATCTTTCTGTTCCTGATGTTCGCCTCCAGCTGGCCTTACCGGTGTTGGCGTGGCTCACAATCCGTGCCTGGTATAAGCTGTGCAGTATCATCCAGGCCAGTGTGTCTTTTTCATGGTGCCGAATAGCAACACTGAGCACATCAGTCAAGCCCATCAAGGGGAATCGTCCTTGAGAGACCAAGTATAGTCTGACAAAGGCAGCCTTTTCTAGGCTGTTCTGCAAAAAAGCAAATTGTTCAGTTACTATTAAATTAACTGAAATTGTTATAGGACCTCGGGGCAAGGGCAAAAGAGAAAGGGTGAGTTTGAAGTTGATTACCATTCCAAATGCTAAAACTGTTCGTTTCCTGCACTGTGTGACCTACCTGCCTGCGTGCTATATTAAAATGTACCTACAGACAGATGGTTGTAATGTCACCTCCTGTTTTCTCATAAAAACCATAAATGATTTCAGGGGTTAATTGTTGAGGATATTTAGTAAAGATACACAAATAATAATAATGATAACTAACAAATACAGTACTTATTATGTGCCAGGCACCATTCTAAGCACTTAACCTGTGTTAATTTGGCACTTCACAAAGGGTGGTACACAGACCTATGGGGCACCCCAAGACCCTTTTAGAGGGTCTGTGAGGTCAAACTATATTCATAATAAGACCCCAAACTGTAGTAATGTTCATTGTATTTTTCACTGACACTTGCAATTTTTTAAAAAGCTAGTTTCATTTAAAATATCCTTTAAACAATAAAAATTACTAGTTTTGTTAAACCTCTGCCCTTGAGTACATCTTTGTAATATTCTGTATGACCAAATGGGAAGTATGCATAAAAAACTTGTGCTGCATCCCCAAGTGTGATGGTCATCTCAAGGAGACACTTGTGAGAGTGAGTTGTGAGTTGAAATAGCCACTCTACTCATGGAACGCCATTTAGTTGAAAAGAATAACTGATGGACAAACTACGGTTATGAAAACTATTTGATTATTTTTTAAAAGTGAAGGAAGTAAGGCTGTCACTTCAAGGAAAATACTTGACAGTATTTATTGCCAATGATAAAATGTGAGCTTTTAAGTGAAAATTCGATTTTTGGAAAATCTGTATCTGCTACTATGACTTTAGTAGCAGATACGTAAAAGACTTTTCTGATGAAGTTACTGGTGATACTGACAAATGTGATGTTTTGATATTTTATAATGAAATGTACCAACATTTGGAAGATTTTCAAAATTTAGTGACTCAGTATTTTCCAAATGACCAATATATCTTACAATAATATCTTGCAATTGGTAATAATATCTTACCAATATATCTTGCAATAATATCTTACAAAATCATGCATTGGTAAAAGACCCAGAGTGCAATGGACCAATGGATTTTAATGTAACAGAGTATACGTTACAGAGTATACGTATCACTGATACAGTTTCAGATTCCACATTTCAACTAACCTATAAGAAACCAACACTTGCTGAGCTTTGGTACAGTATCAAAGAAAGACATCCCCAATTATCAGAAAAGACTGTTAACACACTCTTCCCCATTCCACCTACATATCTGTGTGAGGCTGGATTTTCTTCACATACTTCACCCAAACAACATCACAACAGACTGAATGAAGCAGCAGCTGTGAGAATCCAGCTGTCTTCTATTAAGCCAGACAATAAAGAGACTTAGAAAAATGTAAAACAATGCCACTTTCTCACTAATTTGTTTTCTGGAAAATAGTTTTTTCTTACATATGTTAAGATGCAATGGGTTTATTATTATTACTTTTAAGTAAATATTTTAAAATTTTTCTAGTTTTAATTTCTAACATGGTAAATATTGACAGATATAATCCACATAAATAAAAGCTCTTTGGAGTCCTCAATAGTTTTTAAGACACTAACGTAGTCACGAGACCAAAAAGTTTGAGGACCACTGAATTACGCATTTAATTCTAACACTGAGCAATAGATTACTATTATCATCCCTCCTTTACAGATGAGGAGACTGAAGCAGAGAAGTTAGGCAACTTGCTTACTGCCACAGAGAGTAAGAGCTGAAACCCAAGGAGTCTGAGCTCTTCACCTGTACCTTCTTCTTACCTGTGTTCTTTCTAGAAATGAATAGAAAACAAGGGCTCAGCGGAACACATTAACTCTTTTGGGGACACCAGAACAGGATTTAGAATGTTCTAGTGACAATCTTCTGAATGGCACTTTAGAAACCCAAGTGAATAACAGCAACTTTTAGCTCTAGGTACCCCAAAGTACATTATATTAATTAATTCGAACAATGTAACGTGAATATAACAAGTTGTAATAAATTACATGAACGTACTAATTATGATAATAAGTTATTACTGAGTACTTGCCTTGGGTCAGGCACTTGCCCAACAACTTAACATGGATTAAGCCATTTAACTCTCAAAACAACCCTAATAGGTAGGCGCTATTATCTCCCTTTTATAGATCAGGAAACCGAGGCAGAGAGAGGTTATGACACTTCACCAATGTCATGTTGCTGGTAAATGAGAGACTGGCTTTCATACCAGGGCAGTGAGGCTCCAGAGTCCACTCTCTCAAGCATTCCTTATACCGCTTATCCTTGCCTAAAACATCTCCAAAAGGCCGATATTCCAAATATTCTAACAGTGCTTCTCAAACCTTAGGATGAACCACAATCACCAGGAGGGACTGTTAAAACACACACCACTAGGCCTCCCTCCAGGGTTTCTGATCGAGTAAGTCTGGAGTGAGACTCCAGAATTTTCATTTCTCATCACTTGCCAGGCTGATGTTGTGGGTCCGTCGGCCACAGTTTGAGCATCACAGCTATACAATGCAGAGGATTCAAGGATTCAACTTAACAGGCCAATCTGCCATATAGTGAAATAAATGATAAGATGACCACCCATGATGTGAGGGCTCCCAGTCCTCTAGACCTTTGGTATTACCTGGTATGCAGGGATGCCATTTGAATAAGTAGGTCCCATTGGGATGTACTTACTCTAAAAAATTATTCATTTTTTATTTGCAATTCAAATTTAACAAGGTATCTTGTATTATATTCTAAATCTGGCAACTTTACTCTTATGCTGCTTTTCGCTTATTCATCCTTTGATTCGGTATGGGTCTGAGAGGTACTTGTTATCTTGTGTCAGTGATAATAGTGTTTGTTTTTCAATCAGCCACCTTTCTTCATTTCAAAAGGATAAGTATCAGGTGAAGAAAAATAAATGTGCCTACCATGCACCAGAAAGTTCTTTGGTCAGAATATTTCCATTCTTGTGGATTTTGTATTGAAGATGTCCTGTACTTATTTTTGCTCATCAGTAACACTAAAATGTTCTTGACCAAGTGGGATTAATTAGGTTAAAAAGTTATTCATTCATCTATCCATTTATATACTACTACATATCCAACCATACTAGGCTGGACATGAGACCCCACAGTGAAAAAGATGGTTTCCTGAAATTATCCAGTAACAAACAAATATGAAGCAAAGCTAGTTTCAGCCAAAAGGATACTATAATCATCTCAATTGTAATTTCCACCTCAATAATAAAAAGACACATAGATATGTTATTACCTCAGTAATCTGGGCAACCCGATTGGCTTCATCGTCTGTCATTTCCGAGAGGCATTTTGCTACACTGATATACAGCTCTAGATCATTTCTCTGGTAAAGAAAAATCCAAAGCATGTCAAAATACAGTGTAAAATAACACGTATATTCTCAATGTTCTGACAAAATCATTAGATTTGCTTATCTCCACGAACAGCAGCTGATGAGATTTTAATTTTAACCAAGCCAAAACTTGTGACCAATTTTTATCATTTAAAAAACACCTTTCGGGCTTCCCTCGTGGTGCAGTGGTTGAGAGTCCGCCTGCCGAGGCAGGGGATACGGGTTCGTGCCCCGGTCCGGGAAGAGGGCCCGTGAGCCATGGCTGCTGAGCCTGCGCGTCTGGAGCCTGTGCTCCGCAACAGGAGAGGCCACAACAGTGAGAGGCTCACGTACCACAAAAATAAAATAAAATAAATAAATTAATTAAAAAATCTGTCCTGTTGTTGCGTGTGTTTTGTTTGACTGTACTATTTTCTTCTTATCAGAACCCATCATTCCGAATGGATTTTTAACTTCTTTGTACAACTACATTTCAGAAGTCTGTTGGAGGAGAGGCAAGGCTAGTATTAAGTCACTTGATGTAAATAGTGGGTCAGACAATACGCCCAAGGACTCCCCAGGTGTAAAGTGTAAGGGTTTCTTTTTTTTTATTTTAAAAATTTATTTATTTATGCCTCCGTTGGGTCTTTCTTGCTGTGCCAGGGCTTTCTCTAGTTGCAGCGAGCAGGGGCTACTCTTCGTTGCAGTGGCTTCTCTTGTTGCGGAGCACGGGCTCTAGGCGTGTGGGCTTCAGTAGTTGTGGCTCATGGGCTCCAGAGTGCAGGCTCAGTGGTTGTGGCATAAGGGCTTAGTTGCTCCATGGCATGTGGGATCTTCCTGGACCAGGGTTCGAACCCATGCCCCCTACATTGGTAGGCGGATTCTTAACCACTGTGCCACCAGGGAAGTCCAAGTGTAAGGATTTCTGAACGTGCTCATCTTCTACGGGCATTTGGTAAAAGGCCTAAGAGCAAACTTCCTGGTGCCGCACTGGTTAACCTGCTTCTGAGCGTGCTCAAAACTTTGGTTCTAAATATTCAACCTCAATTTAGATCTTGGAAGCAAACATTCTTAGTGAAGAACGTGGTTATTTCTTGCTAGCCTTCCCACCACATTCTTAAAACATATACCTCCCTGCTTTGCCAAAAGGCTTTAAAAAATCCCAAACATAAATTGTCAGGAATGTAAATATTTTTGTTCCTCACCCGAATCTTATTTGGCAGAAGGTCAAAAATTCTCCCAGTAGCTTTGCTGAGCAGACTCCAGAGGTGGTAGGCAGGGCTGGGCTGTTTCATGGCCTGGCTCAGACCCTGTAAGGCACTCGGGCATAACTCAGGTTTGGATAGTGGGGAAGCTGCTTTAAAAACTGTCACCATCAAGCTTTCAACAAAACCCACGATCTGTTCATCAGAGACGTGTTTTATCCACGAAGGCACAGATAGCAGGAGGTATTTCTTGATATTCAGCTGAAAGCAAAACAGAAGAGGTCAGATGTAAACAGGCAAGTCTGGGTTTGTAATGCTCAAAACCTCTAGGTCATCACTGTGTTTGAAAGATAAAAGGTTCAGGTGAAACATAAAAAGTTCAGGTTGTTTCCTAGACCCTCATTTCCCCACAGCTTCATGGTCTAGTGGACCACCGATGCATGTAATTTTAGCGGCTGCGGTGACTTCTGATCCAGGGTGACTCGTGTGGATATATGGTATCTGCCAATCCATCTGTGAACTACTCAGCTTAAACCTTGGATCTCTTCAGCGAGGGGAATAAAATGCTACTTCTAAAAGAACATGACAGTTGCTATTCAGTCTTAAAAGGTCACATTCTCTGGCAAGAAAAGCTCCTGAAGATGAAGGCTCAACTGCTGGAAATCGACTAAACAGAATATCTATTATTATTCATTTCTTCTTCTGAGGAAGAATAAAGAAATAATGAGGGGAACTGGCATTCTGGGGCCATTTCTGAGCAAAGAAGAACCAGCCAAGCGTGTGGAACTGACCATAGCATCTTAAGAGTTCAGGAGCGCTAAGAAGGGGCATAGTTAATGATAGCTGTGAGCCACAGACTTTGAGAAAGCAGGCTTCAAAAATTCTTAGAAACATCAAGTATGATACTAAAGGAGCAGCAAGTCTAAAATAAGTGCTTTAAAAAATAAAATCTGACAAAAACCAGTATATTTCAAAAAAAGATCAATGTAGCTTCATGAGTTACAGAAGATTTCATGTTAAAAAACATGCCATTTCAGATCATTTTTTAAATGAGCAGGTACATAATTTAAAAAATGAATTTACAAACTTAATTTGTTAATTAACAAAGATAATAAGAAAGGTTCCTAATCAAGGACAAATGCAAAAAAAAAGAAATAGGACAGATCTAAAAGAGAGATGGAAGGATAACTAAAACCTAGAAAAATGTCTGAGATCAAAAAAACAGGCTGTTAGAATTATAGATGATTCAAAAGGAAGGAAGCATTAACAGAACAGTGTTCAAGACACAGGCTTTTGAGTCAGCCGGACTCTTCCATTTATTTGCTATGTAAACTTTGCTTAACCTCCATTTGCTTCAGTTCATCAACCTATAAAATGGGAATAAAATCTACTTCTCAAAAGTGAAATAAACCAGACACAAAAGATATAATACTGTACAATTCCATTCTAAAGAATTTCTAAAGTTTATATGAAATTTAAATTTATATGAAAGTTCTTTAAAGAAGGCAAAATTATAGAGACAAAAAGAACAGTAGTAGCCTGAGTCTGAGATTAGGAGTGGGGATTAACTATAAGTAGGCACGATGGAACTTTTTGGAGTGATGGAAATATTATTGGTGATGGATGAAAATATATAAATGTACTAAGACCCATCAAATTATACACTTAAAATAGCCATATTTTATGGAATATAAATTACAACTCAATAGAGCTGTAAAAAAAAAAAAAAATTGGCCTGTCAGGGTTGAAGAGAGATTAAATCTGATGTCTGAAAGTACTCATTGAGTGCTTACCAGTAGCAGGTACATAACCAGTGCTCATTAAGTGGTAGCTAAATGGGAGCTGTTTGGAGCAGACAGGTAATAACAGCTGATGGAAAGGACGCAGACCTCAGTAACACTGACCTTCAATTAAAAAGAATCAGGAGATGTAGGAAAGCTTAAAAAAAAAAAGAAGTACAGAGTAGAGACTAAAGCCAAAATGACTGAGGAAATAATAAGAGGGTTTTGCACTATCCTCAAAGAATTAAAGCCTCCTAGAATAGAAGAATAACGAAGAGGAGATCATTTAGCTTATAATTAATTGGTAAACCTCTAAGGAATCATGGAATGTGGTTTTTTGGGGGGTCCTATCTTGAAATGTACCCAAAATTATACATCTTTAAATAATCTCACATCTTTAAGTAATCTCACCCTATTCTTCCTACCTACGCTTAGAAGGTAGGAAGGTGCCCTGGAAGGTGCTGGCCCCCTCTATCATAAATACCAGGCTAGATCACTTCTCCCTCAGCACTTTACTCAAGCTGAACACCATTGGCAGAGATGTTCTACCCTCTCCACATACACCTTCCCACTTACATTCCCTTGTGTCTCTAACTTGATGCCTAATGAAATCCTACCAAGCCTTCAAGGCTTGCCTTAATTGCTGCCTTTCTGTGAAAGGGAGGGATCATTTATCCAGTGTGTGTGGATTTGCCTTTCTTTTAATACCTGCTGAAACGACTGCATATCATATAAACAAACCCAGGTTCCAATAACTGTACAATTTTCTACCTGTATGGTCTTGAGAAAGGAATTTTAATATCTCTGATCATCACTGTCCCTTTTTCTTGTAATAAATGGTAGCTGAAAGCATGAATGGTGATGGCTATGGCAGAGTTCTGTGTCCCACAATTTTCCAATTTGCTGTCCAGCTATTGTCAAGTCCTCACTGTGAAATCCCATTTGTCCACTCTTGACTTTGAGAGCTCACACACAAATGAATGTTGATCTCCCCCAGAAGAACCATATCCTCCTGTTGCTCAACATCCTTAATTACTACATACACTCAGACCATGGACCAGTGGTGGCATCACCCATATTCCCAACAGTGCAGCGACATTCTGGGATGACTGAGCCTGGGTCACCATAATTTCAAGACACAGTTGCTGAATCTCTTCACCTGAAAGAGAAGAAAGGAAAAAACTATCTGTAATATAGCTGCTTCTCTTAACTCATATTCAGTCTTCAGTGTCTCAAATCAGACATCTAAAGGTAAAAGAACTTGTGTGTGATGTCTAAAGGTAATGGAACTTCAGCAAACCATAAGGTATTTCAAGAGACGTTTTTAGTTACGAAGCAAAAGAACATACCCGCTGTATCAGAGGCTTGAGTTTTGGAACTGGCAAGGATCTTGAAATAGCTCAGGAAAGTTCTCTTGTGATGTCTAGACAAACCTAAACACTCAAACACTATTAAAAATTTGAGAAAATTCTAGCTAAAAATCTCTTGTTTCTGTTTTTCTCTCCTCTCCATCTTACATTCAGCACATAGACAAATCTGGAAGGCCTTAGAGATGTATCCATGTTCTCTAGTGACCCAGTCTTTTTAAGCCTGATCCCAGTCGGCAGATGCATCTTCCCAACCAGACCTTTTCTTCTTTTTACTAAGGATTTTTACTAAAACACCAACATCTTCAATATAGCACACAAAAGCAGGGGAGGGGCAGGGGAACATATTTTTCTGGAAACATAGTATGGTGAGATCTGGAAGCATAGTATGGTGAGATCATATCTTATATAGGATTAGGTTCAAATGAAAGCATTCAAATGAAAATTGTGTTCAGTCAAAATAATCTTTGATTATCCCCTAAACTGTACATAAAGTATACAAATCTTTTTGTATATCATATGTAAGTAAGCACCTACTGTAAAAGAGCACTCATGGCAAATACACACACATATACAATTTCTAGCACTGTTAAAGTCGTTCTCCCTCTTTTTTTTTTTGGAGGTGGGGGGCAAATACAAGCATCTAAATTTGCCTATGCTAATACTCTAACTCCATACTAGAGGTTGCTGTGGACAAACTGAGATGTGCATTCCCTTTGCCTCTCACCACAAAGTACCTGTGGTAAACAGAATAATGGCCCCCAAAGATGCCTATATCTAATCCCTGGAACTTGTGAATATGTTCTCTTGTATGGCAGAGGAACTTTGCAGATGTGATTAAGGTTAAAGACCTTGAGATAAGGAGATTTTCCTCGATTACTGAAACAGACCCATTAATCACATGAAACCTTAAATATGGAAAACCTTTCCTGTCTTCAGAGAACCAGAAAGATGACAGCATGAGAGGTCTTCAGCCCTCTGTTGTTTGCTTTGAAGATGGAAAAGGGGGCCACAAGCCAAGGAGTATGGGCATCCTCTAGAAGCTGGAAAAGGAAGGGGAATGGATTCTCCCTGTCTTAGTCTGTTTGGACTGTTATAACAAAACACTACAGACTGGGTAGTTTATAAACAACAGGAATTTATTTCTCACAGTTCTGATGGCTGGAAGTCCAAGACCAGGGTGCCAACATGGTTGGGTTCCGGTGAAAGCCCTTTTCTAGGTTGCAGACTGCTGATTTCTTGCTGTGTCCTCACATTGTGGAAGGGACTGGGGAGCTCTGTGGGGCCTCTTTTATAAGGGCACTAATCCCATTCATGAGGGCTCCACCCTCATTACCTAATCACCCTCAAAGGCCCCACCCTCTAATACCATCACATTGAGGTTTAGGTTCTCAACATATGAATTTTCAGGGAACACAAACATTCAGGCCACATCACTCCCCTGGGCAACTAGGAAGGAATGCTGTTCTGCTGATATCTTGATCTTAGCCCAGTGAGAACCATGTTGGACTTCTGACCTACAGGACTATAAGATAATAAATTTGTGTTGTTTCAAGCCACTAAGTCTGTGGTAATTTGTTACAGCAGTAATAGCAAACTAATACAGCATCCCATAGGGCATTTCCTTGAAACCTGGAGTTCTGAAAATGCAGCTTGATAACCATCAAACCAGGCTTTCTGGGACCTGCACCACACGCCCAGCGACATGCACCATCTCAGTCGAGTATTGTTTTGATGAGTGCATCTGGTCTGTGTCTTCAAACCTCCTTCCCCTCCCCCTCAGCTATTTAGAAAGTGACTCAATGAAAGTAACCCAGCTGTCCCATCCAAGAAGACAAACCTCAAGTACCCAGACATCCATCCAGTCACTACCAATTGTGACACACAATTTTCTATTCAGGTCACATCCTAAAAGCAGAGTCTGAAGACCTAAAAACATGATATTTACCAAAGTTTAGCCTCATAAGTGGAGAGAGGAGTGCAGCCCAGTTCACAGGAGGATACTGGTAGCTTTCTCCAACAGTTGCTATGGGTTTCATCACAACTTTGAGAAGGGAAGGAGGCACAGATTCAGGACCTGCAACAGAAAGGAAAAAAATAATAAAATACTTCAACAGCATCATGAAACTGGAACATGCCAACTTTCCCTCCTTTCTACTAGTTTCAAAGGATTTGGTATCACAGCTTCAATTGTGTTCAACCTTTCAATTCTCACTTGCTGGAAACTTTGCTCCCTCTGTTCTTCTCTCTCTTATTTGTCTCCAGTCTTTCCCTCTTGCCTGGATAGGAATATTCCACATTGCTACTTAACTCTCTTCCATGTTCTCTCATGTCTTTTCATCCAGCTTCCTACAAAGAGTAACTTACTCTACATTATTGCCTTATTGCTCACTCACTCCTTAATCCACTTCTAGAAAAGGAGACAATCACTACCACTCAGGTCCATCTCCTTCTCAGGAGAATTGTTTACCTTCAGTCCCTGTGGCTCTAAATGGTACATTCTGTCCCATGTGATCCCTGCTTCTTCTTCTCCTCAGCCTGTGCCATGGCTGACTGCTCCACAGGTGAGCACCGGATATAACAGCTAATCCATAGGTTAACCAGCTATCTGTGACATAGCGCCATGTTCTTTTCTTTTTCTTTTTTATTTTTCAGGTGGGAGGTAATTTGAAATTGAAAAAAATGAGACACTCTAGCAGTTCTAAGTGTAGCCATAAGGTGAAGCCAGGGTTGGAGTAGCCATTGAGGGCCATATAGAAGTGAAGTTACAAGGAGGTCAGAAATGATGTATGAAAAAGTAGCAGACCAAGAAGGAGAAGTAACTGCAGCAGCAGGATCAACATAAGCAGCAGAAGGGAAATCAGCATTAGCAGAAAGAGAAGCAGAATCAGCAAAAGGAAAAGCACCAGCAGGAAAAGGAAAAGCAGGGGTGGAATCAGCAGATAAAGCAGCAGCAGCAGACACCGAAACAGGGGAAAGCAGAGATGGGGGCAGAGTCAGCAAAAGGAAAAACAGCTGCAGAAAGGAAAAGCACGGGAGAAGGAGAAGCACAGGAAAAAGGAGAAGCACAGGAAAAAAGGAGAAGCAGAAGCAGAAAAAGCAGCTGACCTGGAGACCCTGAAAAGTGCAGAAGCAGAAGTAGGGGCAGAGTCAGCAAAAGAAAAAAGAGCTGCAGAAATAAGAAGCATGGAAAAAGGAGCAGCACAGGAGAAAGGAGAAGCAGAGTCAGAAAAAGCAGTAGAAAAGTAGAAGTATCAGCAGATGCTGAAAACAGGGAAGGAGAAATAAGTGGAGAGTCAGCAAAAGGAAAAACAGCTGTAGAAAGGAGAAGCACAGGAAAAGGAGAAGCAGAGGCAGAAAAAGTAACAGAATCAGCAGACTCCGAAAAAGGGAGAAGCAGAGGGAGGTCAGAGTCAGCAAAAGGAAAAACAGCTACAAAAAGGAGGAGCATAGGAAAAAGGAGAAGCACATGCAGAGTCAGCAAGAAAAGTAGAACAATTAGTAGAAGCTGAAAAACAGGGAGAAGCAGAGTCAATAAAAGGTCAAACAGTCAAGAAAGGAGAAGCATAGGGAAAGGGAAAAGGAGAAACATATAAAAATGGGCAAAGAGTTTGAAGACATTTTCCCAAAGATGGTACACAAATGGCAACAAAGATATGAAAAGATGTTCAACATTACTAATCATCAGAGAAATGCAAATCAAAACCACAGTAAGATATCACCTCATGGCCATTAGGATGGCTACTATTTTTAAAAAAAATAGAAAAAAACTGTGTTGGTGAGGATGTAGAGAAATTGGAACCCTTGTGAACTTCTGGTGGGATTATAAAATAGAACTGTTATGGAAAACAGTATGATGGCTCCTCAAAAAATTAAAAATAGACCTACCTTATGACCTAGCAATCCCACTTCCAAAAGAACTGAAAGTAGAGTTTCGATGAGATATTTGCATGCCCAAGTCTGTAGCAGTACTATTTTACTTTTTGACAGTAAAACAGTTACTTTATTTTTTTTTGTTTCGTTTTCAAAATTATATAATAATTTATTCACATAGTTCAAAAAGCAGAAAAATCATTCTTATTTTTTAGGCAAATAAAGCATATTATAACTCTCCATTCTACTACACCTTATTTTTCTCACTTATTGATGTGTCTTAGAGTCCTTCCCTATTAGTACCTTTTTTTTTTATACAGCAGGTTATTATTAGTCATCAATTTAATACACATCAGTGTATACATGTCAATCCCAATCGCCCAATTCATCCCCCCACCCCCCAACCACTTTCCCCCCTTGGTGTCCATACATTTGTTCTCTACATCTGTGTTTCAATTTCTGCCCTGCAAACTGGTTCATCTGTACCATTTTTCTAGGTTCCACATACATGCATTAATATATGATATTTGTTTTCCTCTTTCTGACTTACTTCACTCCATATGACAGTCTCTAGATTCATCCATGTCTCAACAAATGACCCAATTTTGTTCCTTTTTATGGCTGAGTAATATTCCATTGTATATATGTACCACAACTTCTTTATCCATTCATCTGTCGATAGGCATTTAGGATGCTTCCATGACCTGGCTATTGTAAATAGTGCTGCAGTGAACATTGGGGTGCATATGTCTTTTTGAATTGTGGTTTTCTCTGGGTATATGCCCAGTAATGGGATTCCTGGGCCATATGGTAATTCTATTTTTAATTTTTTAAGGAACCTCCATACTGTTCTCCATAGTGGCTGTTATCAGTTTCCATTCCCACCAATGGTGTAAGAGGGTTCCCTTTTCTCCACACCCTCTCCAGCATTTGTTGTTTGTAGATTTTCTGATGATGCCCATTCTGGTGTGAGGTGATACCTCATTGTAGTTTTGATTTGCATTTCTCTAATAATGAGAGATGTTGAGCAGCTTTTCATGTGCCTCTTGGCCATCTGTATGTCTTCTTTGGAGAAATGGCTATTTAGGTCTTCTGCCCATTTTTGGACTGGGTTGTTTGTTCTTTTAATATTGAGCAGCATGAGCTGTTTACATATTTTGGAGATTAATCCTTTGTCCGTTGATTTGTTTGCAAATATTTTCTCCCATTCTGAGGGTTGTCTTTTGGTCTTGTTTATGGTTTCCTTTGCTGTACAAAAGCTTTTAAGTTCCATTAGGTCCCATTTGTTTATTTTTGTTTTTATTTCCATTACTCTAGAAGGTGAAACAAAAAAGATCTTGCTGTGATTTATGTCAAAGAGTGTTCTTCCTATGTTTTCCTCTAAGAGTTTTATAGTGTCCGGTCTTACATTTAGGTCTCGAATCCATTTTGAGTTTATTTTGTGTATGGTGTTAGGGAGTGTTCTAATTTCATTCTTTTATATGTAGCTGTCCAGTTTTCCCAGCACCACTTATTGAAGAGACTGTCTTTTCTCCATTGTATATCCTTGCCTCCTTTATCATAGATTAGTTGACCATAGGTACGTGGGTTTACCTCTGGGCTTTCTATCCTGTTCCATTAATCTATGTTTCTGTTTCTGTGCCAGTACCATATTGTCTTGATTACTGTAGCTTTGTAGTATAGTCTGAAGTCAGGGAGTCTGATTCCTCCAGCTCTGTTTTTTTTCCCTCAAGACTGCTTTGACTATTCGGGGTCTTTTGTGCCTCCGTAAAAATTTTAAGATTTTTTGTTATAGTTCCGTAAAAAATGCCACTGGTAATTTTATAGGGATTGCATTGAATCTGTAGATTGCTTTGGGTAGTATAGTTGTTTTCACAATATTGACTCTTCCCGTCCAAGAACATGGTATATCTCTCCATCTGTTGGTACCATCTTTAATTTCTTTCATCAGTGTCATAGTTTTCTGCATACAGGTCTTTTGTCTCCCTAGGTAGGATTATTCCTAGGTATTTTATTCTTTTTGTTGCAGTGGTAAATGGGAGTGTTTCCTTAATTTCTCTTTCAGATTTTTCATCATTAGTGTATAGGAATGCCAGAGATTTCTGTGCATTAATTTTGTATCCTGCAACTTTACCAAATTCACTGATTAGCTCTAGTAGTTTTCTGGTGGCATCTTTAGGATTCTCTATGTATGGTATCATGTCATCTTCAAACAGTGACAATTTTACTTCTTCTTTTCCAATCTGTGTTCCTTTTATTTCTTTTTCTTCTCTGATTGCCAAGGCTAGGACTTCCAAAACTATGTTGAATAATAGTGGTGAGAGTGGACATCCTTGTCTTGTTCCTGATCTTAGAGGAAATGCTTTCAGTTTTTCACCATTGAGAATGATGTTTGCTCTGGGTTTGTCATATATGGCCTTTATTATGTTGAGGTAGGTTCCCTCTATGCCCACTTTCTGGAGAGTTTTTATCATAAATCGGTTTTGAATTTTGTCAAAAGCTTTTTCTGCATCTATTGAGATGATCATATGGTTTTTATTCTTCCATTTGTTAACATGGTGTATCACATTGATTGATTTGCATATATTGAAGAATCCTTGCATGCCTGGGATAAATCCCACTTGATCATTGTGTATGATCCTTTTAATGTGCTGCTGGATTGTGTTTCCTAGTATTTTGTTGAGTGTTTTTGCATCTATATTCATCAGTGATATTGGTCTGTAGTTTTCTTTCTTTGTGACATCCTTGTCTGGTTTTGGTATCAGGGTGATGGTGGCCTCATAGAATGAGTTTGGGAGTGTTCCTCCCTCTGCTATATTTTGGAAGAGTTTGAGAAGGATAGGTGTTAGCTCTTCTCTAAATGTTTGATAGAATTCACCTGTGAAGCCATCTGGTCCTGGGCTTTTGTTTGTTGGAAGATTTTTAATCACAGTTTCAATTTCATTACCTGTAATTGGTCAGTTCATATTTTCTATTTCTTCCTGGTTCAGTCTTGGAAGGTTATACCTTTCTAACAATTTGTCCATTTCTTCCAGGTTGTCCATTTTATTGGCATACAGTTGCTTGTAGTAGTCTCTTAGGATGCTTTGTATTTCTGTGGTGTCTGTTGTAACTTCTCCTTTTTCATTTCTAATTTTATTTATTTGAGTCCTCTCCCTCTTTTTCTTGATGAGTCTGGCTAATGGTTTATCAATTTTGTTTATCTTCTCAAAGAACCAGCTTTTAGTTTTATTGTTCTTTGCTATTGTTTTCTTTATTTCTATTTCATTTATTTCTGCTCTGATCTTTATGATTTCTTTCCTTCTGCTAACTTTCGGTTTTGTTTGTTCTTCTTTCTCTAGTTCCTTTAGTTGTAAGGTTAGATTATTTATTTGAGATTTTTCTTGTTTCTTGAGGTAGGCTTCTATTGCTATAAACTTCCCTCTTAGAACTGCTTTTGCTGCATCCCACAGGTTTTGGATTGTCGTGTGTTCACTGTCATTTGTCTCTAGGTATTTTTTTATTTCCTCTTTGATTTCTTCAGTGATCTCTTGGTTATTTAGTAACGAAGTGTTTAGCATCCATGTGTTTGTGTTTTTTACTTTTCCCCTGTAATTCATTTCTAATCTCATAGCATTGTGGTCAGAAAAGATGCTTGATATGATTTCTGTTTTCTTAAATTTACTGAGACTTGATTTGTGACCCAAGATGTGATCTATCCTGGAGAATGTTCCGTGCAAACTTGAGAAGAAACTGTAATCTGCTGTTTTGGATGGAATGTCCTATAAATATCAATTAAATCTATCTGGTCTATTGTGTCATTTAAAGCTTCTGTTTCCTTATTTTCATTTTGGATGATGTGTCCATTGGTGTAAGTGAGGTGTTAAAATACTCCACTATTATTGTGTTACTGTCGATTTTCTCTTTTACAGCTGTTAGCAGTTGCATTATGTATTGAGGTAGTCCTATGTTGGGTGCATATATATTTATAATTGTTATATCTTCTTCTTGGATTGATCCCTTGATCATTATGTAGTGTCCTTCCTTGTCTCTTGTAACATTCTTTAAAGTCTATTTTATCTGAAATGAGTATTGCTACTCCAGCTTTCTTTTGATTTCCATTTGCATGGAATATCTTTTTCCATCCCCTCACTTTCAGTCTGTATGTGTCCTTAGGTCTGAAGTGGGTCTCTTGTAGACAGCATATATATGGGTCTTGTATTTGTATGCATTCAGCAAGCCTGTGTCTTTTGGTTGGAGCATTTAATCCATTCACGTTTAAGGTAATTATCGATATGCATGTTCCTATGACCATTTTCTTAATTGTTTTGGGTTTGTTTTTGTAGGTCCTTTTCTTCTCTTCTGTTTCCCACTTAGAGAAGTTCCTTTAGCATTTGTTGTAGAGCTGGTTTGGTGGTGCTGAATTCTCTTAGCTTTTGCTTGTCTGTAAAACTTTTGATTTCTCCATTGAATCTGAATGAGATCTTTGCAGGGTAGAGTAATCTTGGTTGTAGGTTCTTCCCTTTCATCACTTTAAGTATATCATGCCACTCCCTTCTGGCTTGTAGAGTTTCTGCTGAGAAATCAGCTGTTAATCTTATGGGAGTTCCCTTGTATGTTATTTGTTGTTTTTCCCTTGCTGCTTTCAATAATTTCTCTTTGTCTTTAATTTTTGCCAATTTGATTACTATGTATCTCGGCATGTTTCTCCTTGGGTTTATCCTGTATGGGACTCTCTGGGCTTCCTGGACTTCGATGGCTATTTCCTTTCCCATGTTAGGGAAGTTTTTGACTATAATTTCTTCAAATATTTTCTCGGGTCCTTTCTCTATCTCTCTTCTCCTTCTGGGACCCCTATAATGTGAATGTTGTTGCATTTAATGTCGTCCCTGAGGTCTCTTAGGCTGTCTTCATTTCTTTTCATTCTTTTTTCTTTATTCTGTTCCACAGCAGTGAATTCCACCATTCTACCTTCCAGGTCACTTATCCATTCTTCTGCCTCAGTTACTCTGCTATTGATTCCTTCTAGTGTAGTTTTCATTTCAGTTATTGTATTGTTCATCTCTGTTTGTTTGTTCTTTAATTTTTCTAGATCTTTGTTAAACATTTCTTGCATCTTCTCGATCTTTGCCTCCATCGTTTTTCTGGGGTCCTGGATCATCTTCACTATCATTATTCTGAATTCTTTTTCTGGAAGGTTGCCTATCCACTTCATTTAGTTGTTCTTCTGGGGTTTTATCTTGTTCCTTCATCTGGTACATAGCCCTCTGCCTTTTCATCTTGTCTATCTTTCTATGAATGTTTTTTGTTCCACAGGCTGCAGGATTGTAGTTCTTCTTGCTTCTGCTGTCTGCCCTCTGGTGGATGAGGCTAAGAGGCTTGTGTAGGTTTCGTGATGGGAGAGACTGGTGGTGGGTAGAGCTGTGTGTTGCTCTGGTGGGCACAGCTCAGTAAAACTTTAATCCGCTTGACTGCTGATGGGCGGGGCTGGGTTCCCTCCCTGTTGGTTGTTTGGCCTGAGGCAACCCAACACTGGAGCCTACCTGGGCCCTTTGGTGGAACTAATGGCAGACTCTGGGAGGGTTCACACCAAGGAGTGACAAACTGGATAATCTAGATGAAATGGACTTCCAAGAACTTCTGCTGCCACTGTCCTTGTCCCCGCAGTGAGCCACAGCCCCCACCTCCACCCCGCCTCTGCAGGAGACCCTCCAACACTAGCAGGTGGGTCTGGTTCAGTCTCCCCTGGGTTCACTGCTCCTTCACCTGGGTCCCGATGCGCACACTAGTTTGTGTGTGCCCTCCAAGAGTGGAGTCTCTGTTTCCCCCAGTCCTGTTGAAGTCCTGCAAACAAATCCCACAAGACTTCGAAGTCTGATTCTCTAGGAATTCCTCCTCCCATTGCCAAACACCCATGTTGGGAAGCCTGACGTGGGGCTCATAACCTTCACTCCAGTGGGTGGATTTCTGTGGTATAAGTGTTCGCCAGTCTGTAAGTCACCCACCCAGCAGTTATGGAATTTGATTTTGCTGTGATTGCGCCCCTCCTACTGTCTCATTGTGGCTTCTCCTTTGTCTTTGGATGTGGGGTATCTTTTCTGGTGAGTTCCAGTGTCTTCCTGTCAATGATTGTCCAGCAGCTAGTTGTGATTCTGGTGTTCTTACAAGAGGGAGTGAGAGCACGTCCTTCTACTCTGCCATCTTGGTTCAGCTCCTCCGTAGCAGTACTATTCACAATAGTCAAGAGCAACCCAAATGTCCATTGATGGAAAAATGGATAAACAAAATGTGATATATACACAGAATGGAACAGTATTCAACTTTAAAAAGAAAAGAAATCCTGTTATATGCTACATGTCCTCAACCTTGAGGACACTATGCTAAGTGAGATATATCAGTCAAAAGATAAATACTATATGATTCCACTTATACCTGGCATCTAAAATAGTCAAATTAATAGATATGGAAAGTAGAATCGTGGTTACCACGGGTCGGGGAAGGGAAAAAGGGTAGGTATTATTGCTTAGTGGGTACAAAGTTTCAGTTTTGCAAGATGAAAAAGTTCTGGAGATTAGTTTAACAATGATGTGAATATACTTAACACTATATAAATGTATACTTTAAAATGGTTATGATGGTAAATTTTAAATGTTTTTTATAATTTAAAAAAAGTTTTAAAAAAAGGAGAGACTTTTGGTTTCCGGTTCTGCATGTAAGGAGCTTGGACGTTACCACTCTGGTATAAAAGTAAAAAGCTGAACAGACTGACGAATCAACAACTCTTCTTGGATCCTTAAGAAAGGGAAGAACACAGGGCAAACTGCTGCCTCCAAGACTAGAGAGACAGACAGATGAATACAGGGAGTCATGGCTTATCAGAGCAGAGACTCATGAGTGGATGCTGCAGGAACAGTGCTGGGGTAAGAAAATCTGAACTACAATTGATGCAGTGCTGGAGGGCCCACAAATTTGATAACCTAGATGAAATGACCCAATTCTTTGAAAGACACAATCTGCCAAAATTCATACAAGAAGATACAGACAATCTGAATAGAACTACATCTATTTAAAAACTGAATCAATAATTAATAACCTTCCAAAAGAGAAAGCAACAGGCCCAGATGGGTTCACTGCTGAACTCTACCAAACATTTAAAGAAGAAATTATACCAATTCTCTTTAATCTCTTTCAGAAGATAAAAGCAGAGGGAATATTACCTAACTCATTCCATGAGGATGGCATTACCCTAATAGCAAAACCAGACTAAGACATAAGAAAACTACAAATATTTCTTATGAACATAGATGCAAAAATATTTAAGAAAATATTAGCAAATTAAATCCAACAATGTATAAAAAGAATTATACACCACAACCAAGTAGAATGTATCCCAGGTATGCAAGGCTGGTTCAACATTTGAAAATCAATTAATGTAATCTATCACATCAGTAGGCTAAAGAAGAAAAATCATATGAATATATATCAATAAATGCAGAAAAAGCATTTGACAAAATCCAGCACCCATTCATGATAAAAACTCTCAGTAAACTAGGAATACAGCGGAACTTCATCAACTGGATAAAGCATATCTATAAAAAATAACCTTCATCAACTAGATAAAGCATATCTATTAAAAAAACAGCTAACACCATACTTATTGATGAAAAACTAGGATCAGGAACAAGGCAAGGATGTTTCTTCTCACCATGGCATTTCAATATTATATTGGAAGACCTAGCTTACACAATAAGATAAGAAAATTAAATAACAGGTATACTGATTGGGAAGGAAGATGCAAGTAACTAAGATTAGAAATGAAAGTGATGACATTGCTATCAACCTTACAGAAATAAAAAGGATTATAAGAGAAAACTATGAAAAAGTTGTATGTAACAAATTGGATAATCTAGATGAAATGGACAAATTCCTAAAAACACACAAATTACCAAAACCGACTCAAGAACAAATAGAAAATATGAACAGACCTATAACAAGTAAAGAGACTGAATCAGTAATCAAAGACCTCCCAAAAAAGAAAAGTTCAGAACCAGATGGTTTTCCTGGTGAATTCTACCAAACACTTAAAGAAGAATTCACACCAATCCTTCTCAGTTTCTTCCAAAAAACAGAAGAGGAGGGAATACTTCCTAGCTCATTCTATGGGACCAGCATTAGCCTGATACCAAAGCTAGATGAAGACAACACAATAAAAGAAAACTACAAACCACTCCTTGTTACGTATATAGACGTGTAAATTCTCAACAAAACACTAGTAAACTGAATCCAAGGGCATATTAAAAGGACTATACATGATGACCACACAGGATTTATCCCAGGAATAAAAGTGCTATACAACATAAGAAAATCAATCAATGTAATATATACCACATTAACAGAATGAAGGGAGGAAAAACATATGATCATCTCAACTGACACAGAGAGCTTTTGATAAAATCCAACATTCTTTCATGACAAAAAAATACTCAGAAAATTAGGAATAGAATGGAATTATCTTAATATGATAAAGCACATTTGTGAAAAAACCCACAGTGAAAATCATATTCAATGGTGCAAGACTGTAATCTTTTCCTCTACAATCAGGAACAAGACAAGGATGCTCACTGTCACCACTTTGTATTGGATGTTCTAGCCAGAGCCATTAGGTAAGAAAAAGAAATAAAAGGCATCCAGATTGGAAAGGAAAAAGTAAAGCTATCTCTATTTGCAGATGACATGATCCTATACACAGAAAAAGAGAAGTTAGTAAAGTTACAGGGTATAAGATCAACAAGCAAAAATTATTTGTGTTTCTATATCCCAGCAATGAATAATCTGAAAAGGAAATTAAGAAACAATTCCACATGCAATAGTACCCAAAAGAATAAAATATCGGGAAATAAATTTAACCAAGGTAAAAGACACATACACTGAAAGTACAAAACATTGCTGAAGGAAGTAAAAGAAAATCTAAATAAATGGAAAGACATCTTGAGTTCATGGATTGGAATATTTAATATTGTTAAGATGATACTACTCAAAGCTATCTACAGATTCAACACAATACCTATCAAAATTTCAACAACCTTTTTTGCAGAAATGGAAAAGTTGATTCTCAAATTTATGTGAAATTGCAAGGGGGCCCAAATAGTCAAAACAATCTTGAAAAAGGAAAATTTAAAGGACTCACACATACCAATTTCAAAACTTACTACAGAGCTACAATAATCAAAACAGTGTGGTACTGGCAAATATAAGGATAGACATATAACAAATGGAATAGAATTGGGAGGCCAGAAATAAACCCAAACATTTATGGCCAATTGATTTTTGACAAGGGTCCTAAGACCACTCAATAGGAGAAAGAAGGGTCTCTTCAACAAATGGTGCTGGGACAACTAGGTATTCAGGTGTAAATAATGAAGCTGGATCCCTACCTAACACCACATACAAAACTTAACTTAAAATGGGTCAATGACAATATAAGAATTAAACTGTAAAACTCTTAGAAGAAAACATAGAGGTAAGTCTTCATGACCTTTGATTTGGCAATGAATTCTTAGGTATGACCAAAAATATGAGCAACAAAAGGAAAAAAGATGAATTGGACTTTGTCAGTGTTAAAAACTTGTGTGTCCAAGGATATTATCAACAAATTGATAAGACAACCTAGAGAATGCAATAAAACATTGGCAAATTGTATATATGATAAGGGTCCAGTATCCAGAATACACAAATAATTCTTACCATTCGACAACAAAAAGACAATCTAATTTTTAAAATGATCAAAGGACTTGAACAGATAATTCTCCGAAGAAGATATACCAACAAGTAGTTGAAGTTGCTTAACCTCATTAGTCATTAGGGAAACACAAATCAAAACTAAGTGATCACTTCACATTCAATAGGATGATAATAATAATGATAATAATAATAATGGAGAAAGAACAAATGTTGGCAAGGATGTGGAGGAATTGGAACCCTCATACATTGCTAGTAGGAATATAAAATGGTGCAGCCACTGTGGAAAAACAGTTTGGCAGTTCCTCAAAAAATGATATGGAATTACTATATGACCGAGCAATTCCACCCCTAGATACATACCCCAAAGAATTGAAAACTGGTATTCAAACAAAAACTTGTACACAAATCTCCACAGCAGCACCACTCATAATGGCCAAAAGGTAGAAACAACCCAAATGCCCATGAACAGCTGAATGGATAAATAAAATGCATATCCACGCACTGGAATATTATTCAGTCATAAAAAGGGAACTAAATATTGATACTTGCCACCACATGGATGAACGTTGACAACATTATGCTAAGCGACAGAAGCCCATCACAAAAGGCCATTTGGCATATGATGCCATTTAAATGAAATATGCAGAATAGGCAAATCCACAGAGACAGAAAGCAGATTTGGGCTGTTAGGGGCTGGGGGAAATGGGAGAATGGAAGCAATTGCTCAGGGAGTACAAGGTTTCCTTTTGGGGTGATGAAAATGTTCTGGAACTAGACGGTGGCCTAATATTGTGAATGTACTAAACGCCACTGAATTGTACACTTTAAAATGGTTAAAATGATAAATTTTATGTTATGTGTATTTTACCACACACACACAGACACATACACACTCACACACACAAGCACAAGAAGAAGAGAAAGGGATGAAGCAGTCTTTGATGAGAAAAGCAGAATCCATGGAAGAGATCGATACAGTGCAGCCCTGGGCAGGCAGACAGAAAGCAAGATAAAGTCTTGATGCCTGGTATCTTTCTGCTCCTGATACTCTGAGGGTTGAGAATAGTTTCTGTCCTTAGATTTCTGGAAAACCTATGAATCCTTGCAGTAAATACTGAGTCACTTGAAGCAAGTCATTGTTTTCTGTAATAAAAATCACCCTAACATAATTGCTATCACTGCCTAAGCTCATTTACTCATAATTTCACAGACTACTTATGCGTTGATGACTAGTAAACCCATACTTCTAATGCAGGCCTTTCTCTGATGTTTCTACAGCTATCTCAAGAATCAGCATATTTTCTTAGGTAGCCACCAACAAACCTACCTCTGTACCTTTGCCTCTGCCAACTGGGAAAGTATAATAAAACTAGTTGTGTGCCTTCCCGTGCTGTTTCTCTCCCCTCCAACCAACACTTTTTTGCTTTTTGAAAATGTTAAAAGCTCAACACACCCGCCACTCTTCTATGCTGTGTTACCAGTAACTGAAGCTTTATTTCAATTCCACCTTGTGATGTAGTACTAGGATTATAGGAAATATTATCAGGGAGTTAACCATTGCTATTCCAAGTAGAAGAATTTCTGACCAAAAAAGTAAATATATTCTTAAACACATTCATTTATTCAACTGAGTATCTACTAGCTACCAGACAGTGGAGACAGTGTTGAACAGGCAGAAGAGGTCACCATGCTCACGGAGCTTATACTCTAGTGACAGGACAAACAGACAAGGAAAAATCAGGTGTGATAAAAATAAAAATGCTATGATAGGAATTAACTGGTTGGGTATTCACATAACTCTATACTGATTATCCACAGGTGGCAGCTGTCCACACACAAAGTTGGCGCAAATTGGAGTCTTTGATTTCACAAAACAACGACAACAAAATTTAAGCTGCTCTTGGGGGGCCTTTTGGCTCACGATTCATAGAAATAGCCTAATGAACTGGCAGATAGTATAGTAAATATCTGGACATAGAATTACTCTTCACTGGGCTTCCCTGGTGGTGCTGTGGTTAAGAATCCGCCTGCCAATGCAGGGGACACGGGTTCGAACCCTGGTCCGGGAAGATCCCACATGCAACGGAGCAACTAAGCCTGTGCACCACACTACTGAGCCTGCTCTCTAGAGCTCATGAGCCACAACTACTGAAGCCTGTGTGCCTAGAGCTCGGGCTCCGCAACAAGAGAAGCCACTGCAATGAGAAGCCCTCACACTGCAATGAAGACCCAACACAGCCAAAAATAAATAAATTTATAAAAATAATGTTCTATATTCTAGAAATGCCATTACCAGGTAGGAAAAGCTTATTATTCTAAAAAAAAAAAAAAGAATTACTCTTCACTCCTATTAAGGACATAAATCCAATTCCATATTGTAAATCTTTAATTCATAAGCAGATTTCTGTTAAATTTTTTTCTCAGATCAAGTGTTTTTAAAACTATATAAAACTATATTCCAGGTCCTTCTATAGAATTCACTACAGAAAACTTGCAGTTTCCAGAGGATCTAGAGAATCAGGAAAGACATTCAACCTGTCCTCTAATACCAGGACCCAATGTAAAATATGGCCATTTTCTATATCCTTTATTGCTTAGACAACAAACTCTCTCTTGACAGGACAACAGAACTTTCACCAGTAACTGCACTTTACTATCTAAACACTTTACATGTTGCTTCCATACTCTTTAGAACTGACCTAATTAATATACAAGCAAGTGTCAGAAACAAGGAGAACTTGTAAAATGGAGCACAGGGGTGAAAATCAAGTAAGTACTATAATGCAATACATTTCCCACTTTTTAAAAAAGCAGAGAATCAGTATGGACTAGCATAGCTAGAATCACACAAAATTTTCCACTATATTTGCAGGGAACTAATTCTGAAACCAACTGGAATGAAAGAAATTATAGCAGCTGTTAGGAATGGAGAGAATACCTGGTAGTTCTAAGCATTTGCGGGGAGGTATGGAGAGAGAGCGAGCCCCAAAATGGGAGAACAGAGTCACATGGTTCCCTCCCCAGAGATCTTTAGCATTGGACACAAGAATCCAAATCTAAGCTATGGGAAGGATCAGTTCCCTTATTACAGCGCTCTATCTTTCACCCAAGTGCCTTAGACAAAAAGAAATACTGGAATGCTTTATAGACAATGGATTTGGAACTGAGAAGACCTAACAGTACTTGTTAAAAGGATCCAGATGTCTTAAAATCCGGTACAAAGTTGCTTTAAATCCCTCATCCAGTTGACAGCCTCAAAGAACCCTGATATAAATGGCATATCCGAACATAATTCATTACAACAGGACCCATTATCACACATACTCTGGCTACAAAAAGGATCAGATCTCAATGCCACAATGCACATGTGTAACTCCTATAGGAAAAGTCTGGTAACAAGTAGGCTAACAGCCACTGGTGTGTCTGTTCCCCATCACCAGCATGTCGCTCGTATGGTGTGGATATGTCTTTACCTTCTCCATCATTAGCGTTGTTTAGCAGCAATATATATAATATATGTATATACACATGTATAATATATATATTATATGATTACACACACACACACACACACACACACACATATATATATGTTTAAAGTGGTAGATCAACAAATACTTGAAAACTATTACATGCCAAGTACTCTGTACTAAGCATTTAGGATAAAACCCACCCTTGAGGAAATTACAGTCTACTGGGAAAGACAGACTTTAAACAAAGAATCACAAATAATTAAGCAAATAATTTCACATATGTAAAGTACTATGAAAAACATAAAGTATCACATAAGAAATCTATACTAATCTGGGAACATCAGGGAATCCTGTCTTATCCTCCACTGAGGAAAGGATGTTTAAAACAAGATGGAAAGGATGAGTCGAATTTTTCTAGACAAAGTCCTTAGAAAACACAGGTAGACATAATGACAGCATGACATATTTTGAGAGATTAACAGATGCTTAGCCCCTTGCCAGAAACCACTCTATAATCAAGACAGCTGTTGAAAACAGTTGATGATTCCAATATGTCAGTCAGATACTAAGAGTTGGTAGGATGTTCTTTCTTAGGACCAAGTACTTCAATATCATCCAGTGTTATCAGAAACAAAAACATCCCTGAGCCCCTTAGCACCAGGAAGGCTGCCAAGCAGGGTGGCTGCTCAGTGGAAATCAGGACCTGGGAGAGAGGAAGGCAGCTTTAGCAGGACTGTGGCAAATACACTGAGAATAATGGGAGTCAGGTTTCTTAAAGTCAGAGAAGAAAGTTACAAATGAGAAGGAGGAAATGCAGAAGGAAGCCTGTGATGTTGAATTGGAGATATTGGTGTGAACTCAAGTTTTTCAATATATATAGCTAGATATAAGAATAAATATAGACAATATGTGAGAGAGAAAGAGAGAGAGGGAGGGAGGGAGGGAAAGAAGGAGAGAAAGAGAGAATTTCCTAACTGTCCACTGAAAGGGCCTAGGAGCAGTGATTATCGCAGTAGCAATGCAGTAATTTGTACCCAAGATCTTGGCTTCTAAATATCTTTCTCCATGAGAAGAAATTTGAGTTACCTGGCTATTACAAGGCTGAGGATAATACAAGATGAACCTAGAACATCTTTGTGTGCCACAAAGAAAAGGAGGTACTCAAAGAATGATAAGGTTATCTCAAAAGGACACAAGAGTCAACTTAAAGAGGCTCTTTCTGATCTAGTCTGGAACAATTTGAGGATCAAAATCATGAATAACTGAATAATAAATAATTGAATAACAGGAGTTCAGCAGTCCATATTGAAAGAAAGAAAGAAAGGAAGAAAGAAAAAGAAAGGAAGCAAGGAAAGAAGGAAGGATGGAAGAGGGAGGGAGGGAAGGAGGCAGCTTTTCCTTTCAGAAGAAAGCCTACCAAAAAGTGTAAATGGGATAATGGAATTTTAAGAATCACCTATTGGCAATCATCAGAGTAATAACTCAGTCAAGAAAACATTAATGGATACCCAAACTAATGGGTGAAAGTAGGATGAAAATAGGATATTCATAAAGTCTCAAAATATCTCCACATAAAATATTTCTTGATGATAAAAGGAAAGGAGGAACTTTAATGAGGAGATACCTGGAAGAGATCACCTTATCCAAGTAATCAAAGTTAGCATCACTTTGGTGGAGGAAGACAGACATCGTGTACCACCCGAAGGGATGCAGTGAGCAGAGCAGGCCTCCATGGCTGTAACATTCTTGCCAAAGGTGACTGACCTCTCATGTGAGGAACACCAGGCAAACCCAAACAGAAAAGTGCTCTGTAAAACAACTGGCTTCTAATCCTAAAACATGTTAAAGTCATGAAAGACAGAACAACCGAGGCAATGTTCCAGACTGAAGGGGACCAAAGAGATGACAAGTGTGACATTCTGGATTAAATTCTTGTTCTGCTAAAGCCATCATTTGGGCTGTCAGGGAAACTTGAATAGGGTCTCTGGGTGGAAGGAATATAGAAGTGATCTGGCTGTTTTCACTTTTTGGTAAGTTTTAAATTATTTTAAAATAAAAAGTAAAATAAATTTTAAAGCACATCTAACATTTAATAAAAAAAAACGACATCTCAAATAGTAAATACATACAAAAATGTTCATTCTTTCTGACAATGAATGCAAATTAAAGTAGTCTTAAAGTATCATTTTATACCTGCTTGGCTTTTATTGTAGTCATTTGTTTTATCTATCTGATGGTTTGCTTTGTAATATGATAACTAGAAAGGGTTTATTCTTTATTTGTTTCCTAAGCACTGTTACATAAAGTGAAGCTGTGAGAAAAGCGTGGAAAAGATTCTCGTTCAGAGCCCCCAGAAAGAACCCACCCTACCAACGCCTTGACTTCTGACTTCTTGCCTCCTGAAATGAAGGTTTCCCCTGCCTGTGGCAGATACCAGAGAGTCACCACCAGGGATGCAGGGATGCAAAAAAGGACACAGGCAGAAAGACACAGAGAACTCCCAACCTGAGCTTCCTCAAGTGCCTTCACTTCCATTGCTGTTCTTGCCTGATCGGAAGTTGTGCCAGTGTGCCTTCCTTTCCTCTCCTTGCCAACACCTTTGACTATCCCGGCACCCAGAGCTGCATTCACTGTGATTGAAGGTCCATGTTTTATATTCTGTCTTCACAACGAGCTCGTCAGCCTGAGGACGGCTCATAAACTCATAATCCTTACAAAAAACTCTAGAAAGAAGATTCAATTATTTTCTCCACTTTACAGAAGCAATTGAGGATTACAGACTTAAGTAGCTTGCCTGAAGTGACATAGCCAGCAGGCAGGATAAGTGGGGTATGAACCCAGGCAGTCTGGCTCCCACGCTTTTAACCTCTATGATATGCTGCTGTACTATGATACTCAGACAGCGCCGAGGTACTGAAATCTGCTACAGTCCTTTTGAAGAGCAATGAGGCCATGCCATCTCTGTAGTCATCAAATCCTCAGACTCTTGGCCACTAATAAATTGCTGACAGTTTATCCTAAGGAAAGCTATATGCAGGATGTTCTCTATAATGGAAACATTTTAAACGATCTATAGGGAAATGGGTTAGTTATGATTCATCGACTTGACAGAACATTCTACAGTCAGTCATTATCATTATTAATGATAATGGTAATCATTTTTAATGATAATTATGGAGATATATGGAAAATAGGGAAATGTTTACAATATAATATTAAGTTAAAAAAGACAAAGTTTATGTATACTGGTAAATATGTAAACATTGTGTGTGCATAACAGGAACAAATTAAAAAGTAAAAATTTTAAATGATAATAGCTGTTAGAAAGTCATGGGATAATTGGTGACTTTTTTCCTTTCAAATATTTTTATGATGTTTACAACAAAAAAATAGAAATTAAATACTCCCCAAACATATCATATTAAAACCTGTCTAGAAAGTGATGCAAGGATTCTTTTCATGCTTCCTCAACCCTTCTTTTCAGGGGGTGAGTGGTGATTATGTCCATTTACATGGAAACTTGTTAATTTTTTTAAAAAGACAATAATATACATTTTATGATTCAATATAATATAACACACACACATCTAGAGGACATACACTGGAATATCTACTGAGGCTATCTCTAGGTGGTGAGATTAAGAGGATTCTTTCTTTTTCTTCATACCATTTTTGAACTTAGTGTTATACACATGTATTCATTTCTAATAACTTTTTAAAAAGAATTGTATAGGTAAACTATTACCAAACTAAAATACTTAAAAATAACATACTTTTGGTAACCAACTCCATAATTTCATCAGAAAAATAGAAATAGCTTTCTCATATCATTTATTCTATATTCTGCTCTCTTGGCTAGACTCATCAACAATTATATCTCATGCTAGTAATCCAAAAATGATCAACTGAGAATCTACCTATCGATAGTATATGTACAAGCCCAACACTTATACACTCAAATCGCTGACCAATGAATCCATATCGAGAAGGAAATGCCATTCATACTGACTTTCTTACAAGGATTTAAATATACTTTCTGTGAATTAATACTTCTTATTGTAAACTTTAAAGCCTAATAGAAAAATTAAAGCTTAGAAAGTCACATTCCCCAGCAAGAGAATGATAAGAAAAATAATCCTAAATGATTAGGTAGAAATACCTAAATGTTATCACCAAAAAAAATGATTATTTTTATTAAGTACTTTTAATACATTTTAAGTGTTTTGTTTAAAAAGTAGGTAAAATCTTGATGAAATCTGAATATGCCATGAGGTTGAGAAAAAACAAAGATCAGAAATCAGGAAAAAGAATAAATGTACAGAAAAGAAGCAAAAATAAGAGTCAAAATTTAGAGGCCCTTAAGATAAAAAATAATTCCATGATAGGCGGAATTAGATTATAAGCAAATTTTAAGCATAGCACAGCCAAGAAATGTCCATAGAATAGATTATGATGATGACAAGGGTTAAGGAATATTATATCTGCTAGAAGGTGGGGCTATTAGGGAAGAAGAGAAAATGTTATAGGGTATAGCAAAAAAACAGTTATATTCAAAACTATTAACTGCAGTCTTAAAATTGGAAGGAATTTTATCTGTTTGGCATGGTTTTAAAATGTAGGCCTGTATGAAGGAATAGATGCTATGAACATATGGTATGTTCTGTTGTATGCGTACTAAAGTGAGTATCTAGAATGAGAAAAGCCCTAAACATTTGAAGCAGATTAATATATTCACTATCTCAAATCTGATTGGCTAAAACTGAGATCATGACATCCAATCTCAACCTGGCATATGTGTGAATCAGGGATAACTCATCACATTTTTCTTCCTCTTGTGAGTTACTAAATGGCATAGAGAGGCAACGAAGCCATGCTATCCCTAAAGTTTTCTCTCTTCTGCCTATGCCAAGCATGATTTTTATCCTCTCAAGCCATTTCTTCCTCTAAAGAGCTCACCAAAGTTGTCATCCTTCCTATCAGCAGCGCCACTGGGCTCTGATGAGTGACACCCAGACATTTAAACTCAAAAGCTGCTTCAGAAGGGAGTTATTAAAATTCAAATGAGCTGGGCATATTGAAGAAGAAAACACTTGTTTGCATGCACACCTCCACATTTGGCCATCCCATTTAGACCCATAGAGCAGGGTCTGGTTTTGTTTTTGTAAATGGGCTTCCGAGGCGGAGGTCAGCCTCCCACGGCCTCCACTCCTCTGGGGTCATCATTAGTAATGGGCAAGGCTGAATGGATTTTCCTCTGAATCTAGTCAGTAAACCTGACAAGAAGGCAGCCCTCTCCCACAACCTGAGAATGCCAAAAATGTGACTGGTAATATGGCATTTTTTAAATATTTCATTTATTTGTCTTAAAATAGCTTTAATAGTAAGATTTTACATAATGTTTCTGATGTCAATTTCACCTGATTTTTCAGTTTTAGAACAGAATACTTCCTGTTGTACCATGACTGCATAATCATAAAAATATTACATTTAACAAAATTTTCCACAAGATTCAGAGAAAATTCACTTCTGTTAAGAAATATGAATCTAGGGAGCCAAATGACATTTTAGTCACTAGAAAAGAAAAAGAGTATGTCTTTCATTTGGTCTTAAGAGTTTTATATTTCATGGAAATATCTCACGCTATCATCATTTAAAAATTTTATAAGATATCAGTGAGCAAACTAACAAAAAATAGAGCAAAAATATATGTTCCTAGAATTATTCTAGCCATGGAAATTTTAGATGTTCCTTTAGTAAGAATTCAATTTCCTCCTAATGGAGACATCTCTGTACTTTAAAAACACTTAATTTATGGCAATATAAACAATTAACTCCACATTATATATATGACATGTTCATATATAAACATATCTTGTAAAACCATGACATAACCTTATACCAATTTTTACTGAGGATATGTAAAAGCAAATTATGCTAAGTCGCGACCTGAGGATAATATGCACAATTTCTAGAACTGCAGAAACTAAGGGAATTCATGTCCAACCTATGAAAGTAGTTTACAATCTGGAAGCTCCAGGGATTTCTGTACCCAGTGGAAACTTAGACAACGGACATGACTTTTAATGTCCCTTCCAATGGTGAGATTTTATCCTTCCATGACCTTCATTAATCAATGACTTCAGATGTCTCCAGATGTCTTCATTTTAATTGGTTTAAAAACTTTTTTTCCCCTAAAACTGGGATGGTCTTGTTGTAATACAGGCACTGATTTTGCCCAGACTGACACAGCCAACCCAACGAAGAATGAAACTAGCACACATCAGTGAAAGAATATTACATAAAACTGGTTCCTGAGCCATGACATGCTCATTTCAGATCCATTTTTTCCTCATAGCATGAAATGGTAGGTGTGTATCATTAAAGAGCATTTATTTGATAGTTTATGTGGCATTATTTTGACTCCAGTTATAAACAAAAGGCACTCAATCTCTGTCTTTAGGTTGTGTGTGGCAGCAAAAAAGAATCACAAAGGGACAACTGGTGCAGAGAAAAACAACAGAAACTAAAATTAAGAACTAGAGGCAGTGATTCCAACAACACAAAGTGATCACACAAGGTTCAGGGAGAAGACTTACCTCCAAGTCTGGTCCTGGAATACAAACAGCACCCATGTGTGTTTTCTCTTTTTAGGTCACACTCACTTGAAATTGACAAGAAAAGTAATGTGCGCTTATACTTTCGAAATGGCCAAAAGGAAGATTAAGATATTCACATGTCCCCCAAGATCACGTATGGTAGTTCCAACAGTACACACAGTGTGTATGTTTATGTACCACTTAGTGTAGTTGGTCTCCTAGTCATCTCTACTGCAAAGATGATCTGGCAGGAGAAATTATTCACCCCTTCAGATTTGTATTGTTTAATTCTACAGAAGCAAGCTGAGGGCACACAAACTTGACATGTAGACAGTATGATAGAGTTCAAGAAATGTGCTCACTTGCCTTTTTTTCCTCCTGTAATGAAGAAGCCAATGGATGCTCTAATAAAACTGCTTTCAGGCAAATAGCTATAGTCCGTAGGAACTGTGGAGACAGAAAATGATCAAATTAACCAATGAACCTGGTGGGACTAATGAAGGAAAGATAATGATCTCATGCTGCCATATCAACCTAGAGACAAAGCAGAAGTGTTTATGCCATTAATCTCAGAACAATACTCTGTGGTTGCAACTAATTCTATTAGGTTAAGTGACTGGCCTTGAAGTCATCACTGAGGCTATGCAAGCAAATCTAAAACGGTGGTAAATCTAGAGGAGGCTGAAAAACCACAGAGGACAAAAATTGTACTGAAGTGGTTTAAAAAAACCCTTTTCCACTTTGGCACATCAGTGAGCTGCAATCCAGTGACTTCCTCTGTGTCAGCAAGGAGTCTACTGGGCTTCTAGGATGAGACCACCATTCTCTGGGCTATTTCAGGGCACCCTGAATCAGATATATGAACTACGCAAATACATCAATCACCATTAATATCAGCTAGTCTCTTACTTCATAAGGCAGGGACCTCTATGTGACCAACACGTGCAAATAACCAGATGTGCCTGCTGACCTGGAACAATGAAGGAGTGACATTTATGCTTGTTGAGTCCTGGGAGTTTCCCAGATTCTTTTCCTCCCAGTTCCACATAATTGTTTCATGAAATGTTTTTTACTGGGATAGATGGCTCAACTTTTCCAGACACACAATCATGTTGCTCCAAAGAACCTGGGTGTAAGATGATTCACTACGACCTGCCTTCAGTATATGTGGGCCAGACCGTGTACTCCACAGTATAACAATTAAAAGCCTATGTGAAAAAGCAAAAGCCTGACATACACATGCTATTTTACCAGGACCTTGTGAGAGCACTGCACTTCAAAACTAGCAATACCAAGGGTTTCTAATATGACTACTTTTTTTTTCCTTTCCCAGTTTTAGTATGACAGCTTCTAGTTGTCTAAAGTTCATTATGTTGGGAATGCTGTGAAACCATGTCCTATTTCTATAGCTGAGGAGTGATTGAAAATGAGGGAGACAGTAATTATAGTAGCCCATGGTAATGCTGTCTGTAGACTACCTGTCAGGGGATATGTAAAACTAGGTTTTAATGAGGAATCTTTGGTACCTAAACCTCCCTGGCATGAGTCCAAGAGAGCCAGTGGTCAAAATTCTATAAAGAGCAAGGAGTAGCCATAGGTCCCAGTGCATTACAGTGATGCCTTCCCCAGAAGATCTCCAAGTACACACATAAGTTAGGCATGTGGGAACTGCAAATATTTTTATTGCTTTTATTAAAAAGCTGGAAATAGAAAAAGCCTTGTTACATTAAGACCTAGGATTTTAATTCCAAGGCCAAGGAGATATACATCTTTAAAAGTACTTACCCAATTATTTTCTCAAAACCAGGAGCCAGAAGAATTCCAGCCATATATGAAGAGTTTTTTTTAATGAAATATGAATATTATACAAACTATGATTACATCTAGTAAAATAAAAAGAACTCTGTTCCAAGCTTCAAGGGTCTGATTCCTAGTTTCTGAATTTCTCATTAAGCTTGTACCTAAGTCATGTAATCTCTCTGAGCCTCGGGTTCTCCATTTGTAAAATATGGGGTTAGACTCAATGTCTAAACCGATCTCCAAGGAAGGCAGAGAGAAAGAGTGAAAAGAGCATGGGCTTTGGCGGACGACAGATCTTAGTTCAAATCGCATGTTTACCATTTACTGCTATGTGACCCTGGGCAAGTCAGGAGACCTCTCCACAGTCCATTTTCCTCTGATGTAAAAGAGGGACAGTAATATCCACCACCGATATTACTGTGCTTGGGTAGCTGTGAAAATTAACTCTCTTAACAAAGCACATTGCCCCACGTCAGCAATCCCTCCTTCCAGCTCCAGTGTTCTATGACTCCAGTCTTACCCGAGGTTCTACTTTGATTTGAGGACAGAGTAGACAGATGAAGATGTCCTAGAAGCCAGATTGCATTTGACTGAAGACCAATCACCCCAGACACACTGATGACCTATAAATGAAATGTAACAGTTCAATGATGGGGCAAGATCCAAATTCTATTCAATACAAGGCCACTCACAGGAGGTCACTAATCTTTTATGAGGTGGTGGCTTGGCTGGTAATGAGATATACAAGATGTACTATCAACTGTCTAGTATACTAAACGTGGGACATAGAGGTGATCAACAAGTGTTGCTGAATGAATGAATGAATGAATGAATCTATCAGTCATGATGGAACGTACCAGTGGTTGTCTCAGTTTTCACTGAGTCAGACTGGTCTAAAGGAATTTTCAAAAAATGAGAAAGGAAAATCCAAAAAGTAAAAAGAGGCGATAGTTGCTTAAAACTAAAGCACCTTTAAAAGTAGAAGGAGATACTATTTTGTTCTCTTCTTTGAATAATGCTCTATTACTGTTTTATCATTCATAATAAGATTTTTAAAATAATAGTTTTCATTTATAGATTTTCCCCCAAGTTACAGCAACTTATGTTTCAGTAGAATTTTTTTGGGAGAATATTCATATTCATACATGCAAAAGAGAGTTTCTTCTGTTCAGAAATTTGTTTGCTTTTAAAACCATGAATTCCTAAAACTTCTTTATGTGGTGAGTATTATAACCAGCTATATTTTGCAAGAATGAAAACAAGTATGCTAAGTGAAAAGCCTAGGATACAAAGTTCTACATATGATAAGAATACAACTATGCAGAGAAAATAAGAATGCTTAAAAAGAAATATGACCAAATATTAGTAGTAGCTGCTTCAGGTTGGGAGGAACATCATTGATATTTTTTCAGCTTCTTTCATCCTGTAATTTTAAGTTTATTCAATGAACATCGTGATTTTTTAAAAATAAAAATCTGAAAATATAAAATCATTTCTCAGCAGATGGACATGTTTATTCTTTAGACAAGGAGAATGCTGACCATAATTTACCCAAATACTTTTACCAGTGACATCTGAACTAGTGCCTCTTGACCATTCTGCTTAGATATATGCCCTGCCCTTTGACTGTCTTCCACTTTTCCTTGTCTGGAGGGCCTGACATTCTTTGCAAGGTCAGGTTTCAATTTTTAAGAGAAACCAGTGCCAACTTAACTCAAAAATGCCAGCTTTCTTTTTTTCCAGAGGTGGTGTGTGTTGATCAGCAAATTATGCAGGGCCGTAAGCCATGCTCCAATGACCCTTGAACTCACCATGAATAACCAGAGATTTTCCCATTGTCTAAGTAAAACAGTTTATATCATGAAAAAGAAAAAAGACCACAAAGGGGAATATCTGTTTTCCCACTCAATGGTCTGAAATTCCCCTTCTCACCTGAGTTAAAGTTCTAATGACTTCATTAAGTCTGCCTTGAAAATGAGAGGACTGGATGGCTTCTGACTTCAGCTGAAAGAAAAAGGAGAAATACCCATCCCGCATCCCCCCAGAAGTAAATAATGATATTCCCAGTGTATGAGTTACCATCATCTAAGCTGTGAAATAATTTATCATTATATCCTTATATTTCAAAAACAAAAGCTGTGAGTTCCTTGAAGGCAGTGCCCATGCTTTATGAAATCACTGATTTCCTAGCACCAGTTCAGTGTGGCCTGTAGCAGTCACATAATAAACCTTTACTGTATGAACAAAGGAACACCTTAGAATTACTTGTAAATTTACATATACATATGTCCACTACACAAAACATTTTAAAGTGAAAGCATAATTACATAGATATAAACTTAAATATCACAGATGCAAAATGGAGTTTCTTATGAATGGCTTTTTAAATTTCTTAGGATCCAATCACTTTTCTCATTCAGAGAATTTTGCAGAAAGTAGATAAGTTGACTAGGTTTAATTCCTACAAACCAAATAAAATAAGGAACATATCTCTATAGAAAGAATTCCTGACCAAGAGCAATTTTCCATATATAAAGGCATTAGAAAGCCCAGTGTAAACAATACCATGATCATATATTGTTCTTTCCTTAGCATACTGAGATATTGGGTATTCTTTTCTTGCTGTGACTATGTACACATTTAGGTTTCTTCCCCCCCCCCCCCCCCCCCCCTTTTTTTTTTACCTGCATTACATCCCCTTCAGAGCCTACCAAGGCCACCATGCCATGAAGAGCTGCCAAACACAGCATTGTGGAGGTGCCCTGAAAACAAAGCATCAGAATATGTCAAGAGGGAAACAGTCCTTGGGTTGGAAGTGGATAAAAATTATATCAAAGAAAAACAACTGGCCAAAATGGTACTAAATTTGTAGGGTCAACACAACCTGTGTCACTGAACTGAGAACGGCAGCAGACTTGAATAAAGTAACAGGTTAAAGTTGTTAGATTCTAGGTGGTTTCTTGTCATTTTTTTATTTTTCAAAACCACAGTGTTGTTTTAAAATTAACACACTGACAAAATAGCCAGTTAAAAAACAAAACTATAATGGTTAACAGGATGTATCATTTATAAGGCATTAAAAATACATGTGTCTTGGGGGAGATTGGTTTAAGATGGCGGAGTAGAAGGAAGTGCACTCACTCCCTCTTGTGAGAACACCAAAATAATAATTAACTGCTGAACAATCATTGACAGGAAGATATTGGAACTCACCAAAAAAAGATACCCCACATCCAAAGACAAAGGAGAAGCTGCAATGAGATGGTAGGAGGGGTGCAATCACAATAAAATCAGATCCTGTAACTGCTGGGTAGGTGACTCACAAACTGGAGAACAATTATAACACAGCAGTCCACCCACTGGAGTGAAGTTTCTGAGCCCCACGTCAGGCTTCCCAACCTGGTCTGGCAACGGGAGGAGGAATTCCCAGAGAATCAGACTTTGAAGGCTAGTGGGATTTCATTGCAGGACTTCGACAGGACTGGGGGAAACAGAGACTCCACTCTTGGAGGGCACACACAAAGTAGTGTGCGCATCAGGACCCAGGGGAAGGAACAGTGACCCCATAGGAGACTGAACCAGACCTAACAGCTAGTGTTGGAGAGTCTCCTGCAGAGGCGGGGGGTGGCTGTGGCTCACCATGGGGACAAGGACACTGGCAGCAGAAGTTCTGGGAAGTACTCCTTGGCGTGAGCCCTTTCAGAGTCCACCATTAGCCCCACCAAAGAGCCTGCAGCCTCCAGCGCTGGGTAACCTCAGGCCAAACAACCAACAGGGAGGGAACTCAGCCCCACCCAACAGCAGACAATCGGATTAAAGTTTTACAGAGCTCTGCCACCAGAGCAACACCCAGCTCTACCCACCACCAGTCCCTCCCATCAGGAAGCTTGCACAAGCCTCTTAGAAAGCCTCATCCACCAGAAGGCAGACAGTAGAAGCAAGAAGAACTACAATCCTGCAACCTGTGGAACGAAAACCACATTCACAGAATGATAGACAAAATAAAAAGGCAGAGGGCTATGTCCCAGATGAAGGAACAAGGTAAAACCCCAGAAAAACAACTAAATGAAGGGGAGAACGGTAACCTTCCAGAAAAAGAATTCAGAATAATGATAGTGAAGATGATCCAGGACCTCGGAAAAAGAATGGAGGCAAAAATCGAGAACATGCAAGAAATGTTTAACAAAGACCTAGAAGAATTAAAGAACAAACACCTAGAAGAATTAAAGAACAAGCAAACAGAGATGAACAATACAATAACTGAAATTAAAACTACACTAGAAGGAATCAATAGCAGAATAACTGAGGCAGAAGAACGGATAAGTGACCTGGAAGATAGATTGCTGGAATTCACTGCTGCAGAACAGAAGAAAGAAGAAAGAATGAAAAAATGAAGAAAACCTAAGAGACGTCTGGGCCAACATTAAATGCACCAACATTCGCATTACAGGGGTCCCAGAAGGAGAAGAGAGAGAGAAAGAACCCGAGAAAATATCTGAAGAGATTATAGTCAAAAACTTCCCTAACATGGGAAAGGAAATAGACACCCAAGTCCAGAAAGCACAGAGAATCCCAGGCAGGATAAACCCAAGGAGAAACATGCCAAGACACATAGCAATCAAATGGACAAAAATTAAAGAAAAAGAAAAATTATTAAAAGTGACAAGGGAAAAACGACAAATAACGTACAAGGGAACCCCCATGAGGTAAACAGCTGATTTCTCAGCAGAAACTCTACAAGCCAGAAGGGAGTGGCATGATATATTTAAAGTGATGGAAGGGAAGAAACTACAACCAAGATTACTATACCCAGCAAGGATCTCATTCAGATTCGACAGAGAAATCAAAAGCTTTACAGAAAAACAAAAGCTAAGAGAACTCAGCACCACCAAACCAGCTCTACAACAAATGCTAAACGAATTTCTCTAAGCAGTGTTTCTTGGGAAACACAAGAGAAAAAAGGACCTGCAAAGACAGACCCTAAACAATTAAGAAAATGGTAATAGGAACATACATATCGACAATTACCTTAAATGTGAATGGATTAAATGCTCCAACCAAAAGACACAGCCTTGCTGAATGGACACAAAAGTACAACCCGTATATATACTGTCTACAAGAGACCCACTTCAGACCTAGGGACACATACAGACTGAAAGTGAGGGGATGGAAAAAGATATTCCATGCAAATAGAAATCAAAAGAGAGCTGGAGTGGCAATACTTATATCAGATAAAATAGACTTTAAAATAAAGACTGTTGCAAGAGACAAGGAAGGACACTACATACTGATCAAGGGATCGATCCAAGAAAAAGATATAACAATTATAAATATATATGCACCCAACATAGGACCACCTCAAAAGATAAGGCAAATGCTAACAGCCATAAAAGAAGTTGACAGTAACAGAATAATAGAGGGGGACTTTAACACCTCACTTACACCAATGGACAGATCACCCAGACAGAAAATTAATAAGGAAACACAAGCTTTAAATGTCACAATAGACCAGATAGATTTAAGTGATATTTATAGGACATTCCATCTACATGGAATGGAATGGAATCTGTACATTCCAGATTACACTTTCTTCTCAAGTGCACACAGAACATTCTCCAGGGGAGATCACATCTTGGGTCACAAATCAAGCCTCAGTAAATTTAAGAAAATAGAAATCATATCAAGCATCTTTTCCAACCAAAACGCTGAGATTAGAAACAAATTACAGGGAAAAAAACATAAAACACATGGAGGCTAAACAATATGTTACAAAATAACCAAGAGATCATTGAAGAAATCAAAGAGGAAATCAAAAATACCTAGAGACAAATAACAACGAAAACATGACAATCCAAAACCTATGGGATGCAGCAAAAGCAGTTCTAAGAGGGAAGTTTATAGCTATACAATCCTACCTCAAGAGACAAGAAACATCTCAAACAAACAGTCTAAACTTACACTTAAAGGAACTAGAGAAAGAGGAACAAACAAAACCCAAAGTTAGTAGAGGAAAGAAATCATGAAGATTAGATCAGAAATAACTGAAAAACAAACGAAGGAAACAATAGCAAAGATCAATAAAACTAAAAGCTGGTTATTTGAGAAGATAAACAAAATTGATAAACCTTTAGCCAGACCCATCAAGAAAAAAAGGGAGAGGACTCAAATCAATACAATCAGAAATGAAAAAGGAGAAGTTACAATGGACACTGCAGAAATATCAAGCACCATAAGAGACTACTACAAGCAACTGTATGCCAATAAAATGGACAACCTGGAAGAAACGGACAAATTCTAAGAAAGGTATAACCTTCCAAGACTGAACCAGGAAGAAATAGAAAATATGAACAGACCAATCACAAGGAATGAAATTGAAACTGTGATTAAAAATCTTCCAACAAACAAAAGTCCAGGACCAGATGACTTCACAGGTGAATTCTATCAAACATTTAGAGAAGAGCTAACACCCATTCTTCTCAAACGCTTCCAAAAAATTGCAGAGGAAGGAACACTACTAAACTCATTCTACGAGGCCACCATCACCCTGTTACCAAAACCAGGCAAAGATACTACAAAAAAAGAAAATTACAGACCAATATCACTGATGAATATAGATGCAAAAATCCTCAACAAAGTATTAGCAAACAGAATCCAGCAGCACATGAAAAGGATCATACATCATGATCAAGTGGGATTTATCCCAAGGATGAAAGGATTCTTCAATATAGGCAAATCAATGTGATACACCATATTAACAAATGGAAGAATAAAAACCATATATTTTTATGTTTTTCAAGTCCTAGCCACGGCAATCAGAGAAGAAAAAGAAATAAAAGGAATACAAATTGGAAAAGAAGAAGTAAAACTGTCACTCTTTTCAGATGTCACAATACTATACACAGATAATCCTAAAGATGCCACCAAAAAACTAGAGCTAATCAATGAATTTGGTGAAGTTGCAGGATACAAAATTAATACACAGAAATCTCTTGCATTCCTATACACTAACAATGAAAGATCAGAAAGAGAAATTAAGGAAACAATCCCATTCACCACTGCAACAAAAGGAATAAAATACCTAGGAATAAACCTACCTAAGGAGGTAAAAGACCTGTACTCAGAAAACTGTAAGACACTGATGAAAGAAATCAAAGATGACACAAACAGATGGAGAGCTATACCATGTTCTTGGATTGGAAGAATCAATATTGCGAAAATGACTATATTACCCAAAGCAATCTACAGATTCAGTGCAATCCCTATCAAATTACCAACGGCATTTTTTACAGAACTAGAACAAAAAATCTTAAAATTTGTATGGAGACACAAATGACCCCGAATAGCCAAAGCAATCTTGAGGGAAAAAAACAGAGCTGGAGGAATCAGACTCCGTGTCTTCAGACTATACTACAAAGCCACAGTAATCAAGACAATATGGCACTGGCACAAAAACAGAAATATAGATCAATGGAACAGGATAGAAAGACCAGATATAAACTCACACACCTATGGTCAACTAATCTATGACAAAGGAGGCAAGGATATACAATGGAGAAAAGACAGTCTCTTCAGTAAGTGGTGCTGGCAAAACTGGACAGGTACATGTAAAAGAATGAAATTAGAACATTCCCTAACACCATACATAGAAATAAACTCAAAATGGATTAAGGACCTAAATGTAAGACCAGACACTATAAACCTCTCAGAGGAAAACATAGGAAGAACACTCTTTGACATAAATCACAGCAAGATCTTTTTTGACCCACCTCCTAGAGTAATGGAAATAATAACAAAAATAAGCAAATGGGACCTAATGAAACTTAAAAGCTTTTGTCCAGCAAAGAAATCTATAAATAAGATGAAAAGACAACCCTCAGAATGGGAGAAAATATTTGCAAACGAATCAACATACAAAATATTAATCTCCTAAATATATAAACAGCTCATGCTGCTCAATATTAAAAAAAACAAACAACCCAATCAAAAAATGGGCAGAAGACCTAAATGGACATTTCTCCGAAGAAGATATACAGATTGCCAAGAAGCACATGAAAAGCTCTCAACATCTCTCATTATTAGAGAAATGCAAATCAAAACTACAATGAGGTATCACCTCACACCAGTTAGAATGGGCATCATCAGAAAATCTATAAACAACAAATGCTGGAAATGGTGTGGAGAAAAGCGAACCCTCTTGCACTGTTGGTGGGAATGTAAATTGATACGGCCACTATGGAGAACAATATGGAGGTTCCTTAAAAAACTAAAAGAATTACCATATGACCCAGCAATTCCACTGCCGGGCATATACCCAGGGAAAACCATAATTCAAAAAAGACACGTGCACCCCAATGTTCACTGCAGCACTATTTACAATAGCCAGGTCATGGAAGCAACCTAAATGCCCACTGACAGACGAATAGATAAAGAAGATGTGGTACAGATATACAATGGAATATTACTGAACCATGAAATGGAACAAAATTGGGTTATTTGTAGTGACGTGGATGGACCTAGAGACTGTCAAACAGAGTGAAATAAGTCAGAAAGAGAAAAACAAATATTGTATATTAATGCATATATGCAGAATATAGAAAAATGGTACAGATGAACTAGTTTGCAGGGCAGAAATAGAGACACACATGTAGAGGACAAATGTATGGACACCAAGGGGGGAAGCAGGTGGTATTGGTGGAGGTGGGATGAATTGGGAGATTGTGATGGACATGTATACACTAATATGTATAAAATAGATAACTAATAAGAACCTGCTGTATAAAAAAATAATAATAAAATTAAATTAAAAAGGAAAAAAATGTACATGTGTCTCTTTCATTTGAAATTGCCTATTCTTTTATGGTTAAGCTATATATCTTGGCAGCACCTATAAATGGTCCAATAAAGTAGCTCTTTTTCCTTTATAAAACTATAAAATAACATGCAGGAGGTCCTTCTACCTCTGTTAGAACAATTCTGATCCAGGCAGGGAGCAGTTTGTTGCCCAAGTCTTCAGCTTTTCCATGTCCACACACAGACAAACCATGAACTATGTTTCCTAACGCCAGGGCAAAACCTGAAGTCTGTTAAAAATAAATTAAAAGAAGAGGTAAGAAAAAAAGAAGAATGGCACAGATCAGGAACGTTCATATACAGCAAAACAAGCACATTTAAGGGCTCCCTTTCCTATAGACACATTCTGTTTCCATCTGAAAATCAGAGATTTGCAGATTTTTAAAATCTACACCAGTCTGCAACAGAAACTGCAGTCTAATTGTATGGAATTTGGCTTCAGTAAGTCGTTTATTTTAGGAAAAGAATACTGCACTACTGATTGACTTGGGTCAAACAATCCAAATTCTAAGAAGGAGGTTAGGGTGAAAACACCAAGGTAAATCACCCAAGCCCAGTCAACCCCCAAACAAGAGGAGAAAATATTCTATAATGAGCACAGCATATGCAAACTTCTATATTTTGGTGTTTGCAAAATCTATTCTTTTTTTTCTAATTTTACATTAATTTAATTTAATTTTTTATTGAAGTATAGTTGATTCACAATGCAAAATCTATTCTGACTGTAAGTGAGCAGGCATACAACCATAAAATATAACAATACAAAACAGCACAGGCTTAAAACCTGGACTGAATCCTGCAGTAACCCACTATGGCCAATATTAAGACTGGAGAAATCTGAAAAACAAAGAACTGAGCAAACAAAATACAAACAGGGAAATTCTAGAGCCTGTGTGATCAGAGGGAACATTTTTGTTTCAATTTTTTAAAATTATGGTAAAATACACATAACATAAAATTTACCATCTTAACCATTTTTAAGTGTACAGTTCAGTGGTATGAAGTACATTCATAATGCTGTGCGACCATCACTCCCATCCATCTTTAGAACTCTTTGCATCTTGCAAAACTGAAATTCTGTACCCATTAAACAATAATTCCCCATTCCCCCTCCCTCAGCCCCTGGCAACTACCATTCCACTTTCTGTCTCTATGCTTTTGACTGCTCTAAATACCTCATATAAACAGAATCATACAGTGTTTGTCTTTTTGTGACAGGCCTATTTCACTTAGCATAACGTCCTTGAGGTTATCCATGTCATAGTGTATGTCAGAATTTTCTTCCTTTTGAAGGCTGACTAATATTTCAGAGGGAATATTTTAAGGGTATTTCATTTAAATTGCAGGAATCTAAATTTTCTTATATATTTAGTCATGAGCAGAGTTTCTCTGCCTTGAACTTGCTGAGGCTTTACTTTATCAGATTACTCTATGTATTCCTATCGTTACGAATTTTTGTTTCTAGCCTTACATAACTCTTATATTCCCTAGCCACGTGTTTTAAGATTTTATAAATACAGAGCAATAGCTGGAGAGCCAGTAAAGACTTTTGTACTCAGACCAAAAAAGAAAAAATGTCTATAGGGGATAAAGAGAGAAAAAGATGTCTGTGGATACCGGCTATAGCTGTGGACAAGACAAGAGTTAGAAGTTCCTCAGTTCCGGGCACAAACCATACTACATTATAGTCTAATTCAGAGTAAATTAGAATTAAGACTTAGCAGCAGCCTGAGACCCACTGAGAAATAACCAGAAATTCCAACCTGCTGGTTGTTCTCCACCAACAGTCGAAGCTTATTCATAATATCTTCAGCCTCTACAGCCTCAATAATTCCGGCACTGAATGCGGATGTACATACACAGCTGAGGGTATAGGCAAGGACCTGAGAAGAAAAGACAAGAGAAACACGTGTTTTCATGAGGGGAAATAAAAGAACACGGTTTAGTTGACACGAATATTTTGTCAAACTTATCCCTGGCATAAGGTTTGGATTCGAGTATACCCACTATAGACGGGGCATTGTTTTGCTGCCTAACTTATATTTCATAACAATATTATGAGATGGGGGTCATTATGGCTACTTTCTGGATAAAATCTTCGAGGCTCAATTACACATAGCTAGCAAGTGACAGAGGCGAGATTCAAACCTGGGTCTTTAGACGCTAAATCAAAAAGTTCCCTCAACAGTAGGAGTAGATTTTCATCACCAGTGGATACTACTAATGGCCATGTACTCTGATCCAAGGCCAAACTGGAGAGGAAATTCGAAAGCAGTGAAACGCTGCTACATGAAGATTCCCTAGTAGAAGTAGTGGAGCATGACGGACGAGAAAGGTGGGTTTTAGAGTCGGATAAATTGTGTAAAATAGGGATAATACTACTCACTTCAGAGCACGGGTGTGATTTTAATAAGCAAATGAATAAATAGATGAATAAATGAACAAATTATAAATTTTTTTAAAATGTTGGGAGTAGAAACAATACTTGAGTGTATATCCCAAATTGACCACTGACTGGCTAAGTAACTTTAAGCAAGTCACTCCAACTATTTGAGCTTCCATTTGTCCAAATCAAGGTTATTCATCCCTCCCTGCTACCTTGCATTTTCATGATGAATCCCTTCCTCACAAAGATGCTGTTAAGACAAAGTAGAAATGTTCAACTCCTCACACTGATTGATAACAGCATGAAAAAAAGAGGCAGTTTCTAAGGTAGAAATTGGATAATAAAAATCAGAGGGGAGGAACAACCGAAATTGCTTGCTCGAGGCCTTCTAAATCAAACCATCAAGGCAGACAGATGCATCAATTATAAAAACCTTGCTTTCATTTATTAATCAAATTGCTCCGTGGTTGTAACATTTTCTCCTTCGGCTTAAAAAAAAAAAAGTACTTTCCAACTGTGCTCTGCACTGCTTTAAAAATGGAAATGTGGTGCATGTCTTAGAACAAAACTGCAACCCTCTGTGCCCCAAAGAAATTCACTGATTCAACAAGTCCTATTGCTGAAAGCAGAGGAGCTGAGCAGGGAAACACAGCAGCCATTATGTGCTCATCAATAGCTCGTGGGCAGGCCGGGGGAAAATAGGATCTGCTCTAATGAGACGGAGAATCTAGTGAGGCCAAGAGGTCGGCCCAGGCTCCTCCCAGAGAGAAGAGCCCTGCAGCGGCGCGGCTTCACCTGGGCTCACAGACACACAGGCCTCAGATGTCCTGCTCGACCCAGTCAACACACAGACCAGAGCCCAGGATCCCAATTCTGCATATTTCTACACCATCACAGAAAAATCTTTTCACTAAGTGTGGTGAAGGGAATTTCCTCAATAATTTTTCATGCTTAACTGACATTAAAAAAAATCAAATGCCTTTTCGATCCGCAGTTTCTTAAGCTTATTCCTGGCCATTTCTTAAAGTTATACTTGGATGGAGGCTAATTCTAAAAAATCTCCATTTAACCTTCCTCCAGAAATTGCAGCTCTTCTTAGAAACTGCCTTCTAGTGATACTAAGTCAGGTTTTTGTATTCACTAAAGGCTCTTATATGCCACATGTAAGTCTAACTTGATTTAAATAGCTGCACTATTTGAAAACCTTATGATCTAATGTAGGTTGTTTGCCACTCAGATTTTCTCCTTAGCCCAGATGAAATTGAGGAAGGATTTAATTTCAGAGTTACCAAAACAGGAGAAGTAGAAAATAAGCAGCAAGAGGAAAACAAAAGCCAGCAGAGGGAAGGAAACTGGAACGTTGGTCTCCTACCTCCTGAAAGGTTCTGCTCTGGCCCCCGCTGTCATCTAGGTACACGGAGAGCTTCCGAAGCGAGGCTGCCACGTGAACTCGCGACTCTGTTTGGCTGCTGTGGCTCATGAGGGACAGGACAAGTCCAACTCCCAGTACACAGCCCGTGCTTGGATGCCAAAAAGAGATGAGGAGTGAAAATCGTAAGAAATCCACGCCATTGCTCTTCACTTATCATGGGAGTTACCAGTGCTCTACAACCCGAGGTAAGATGGCTGGATTCTAATTCTGCTGCCTGGTGTACAGGTGTATTCCATGACCAACGCCCCCCCCCCCCCGCCGCCCAATCAAAATGTGTCCGTGGCCCATGCCAGTGCTATGTACCCAATGGAGAAAACAAATAAATACATGAAATAGTTTGACAAACTCTGTAAGAGAAGGAGGCATAAAAATTAGTCAAACCAGTTCTATCTCTGCACTTAGAGAAATGCCGTGGTCCTCTCTCCACTGACTGCCCCCCCCAATCATGCTGAGTGCACTATGATTAACTGCATAAAGAGAGAAAAGCCTAAATTTCAGGATATGAGCTGAGGCCATCCGATTAATAATGGGGGGAGGAGGGGCAGATACATGCAAGGCATAATTACGAGGTACTGCTAAGTGCTTCATGTTTCCTAGTCAACTTCAACAAGTGGAATTTCTGTCTCAAAGAAACTGTGTATTTGTCTGTGCACAATGACATTAATCCTCTTCTCCCCTCTGATCCCTCCGAGTACCACTGGGTCAGAAGAGAAAATGGACAAATGACAGGCTTGTCAAAAGTTACCCCATGTGACAATTCAATTGGAATCTTGGGCTTTGTGCCCCAGTTCTCCTGAAAGAATACATATCCATTTAAAGAAAAGAATTGTTCTCCCAGAAAACTTCTAGTTCGTGTGATAAGATAAATGTGGCTTGGGGGTAATTTTTTACTCTTTTGAAAAAGTTTTTATCATCATTGTTGTTTTTCAAGTTGAGGAAATGCTGACTTTTTCAGAAATCATCCTCACTCTGGTTTGGCTTGCCTCTCTTCCTGATATCTACTGCTTAAGAAGACATTCCAGGGCATTTCTCCAATAACATATTTCAATGCCCGTATGTTATGTCATTTTGCTCTTATATAGCATCTATCGCTTTGGCTGGCGTCAAGACCTTCACATAGTTTCCTGAACATGTTAGTTACTTCCCCTGACACCTCTGTGCCAGCAGAGCTTCCACATCCGATAAGAGATGCCCAAGAGGATGGACAGGCTACAGGATTTGCTCAAGGTCATGCAGAGAGTTTCCAGCAGAGCATGGACAGAAGACAGGGTTTTTTCATTTCCAACCTTCTGTTCCAACTGCCAAACCCAGGCCCCTCCCGGCACCCTGTGTGATGCCATGATGGAATGATTATGAGAAGGCAACATGTCTCAGGTGTGTTTTCCTAGGTTCTATTGCACAACGATCTGGCATTAGAAAATCCTTTGTCAGGAAGCTACTGCAGCAATAATCCAAGTCAGGCAGAACTGCTGTTCCTGCTTACAGGAACTTAACAACCAGCTCAACTAGCATAATGCATATTTCAATGAGTTAAATCAGCATCTAACATCTGAACACTGTGTGCTTTTGAGACAAATCACATTTCTGAAAGAGGAAAGGCTGCTGCTGATTAGAATGGATTTAAAGTCTTTGTTTTCATTTAGACTCTACAGGAAAGGTTTTTTTTGGCCATCTTTCTATATTGATGCATATGAAAACCTGAAATCAGACCAAAGATATAGTTAGACAAATATCATTTAATACTTTAAAATTTAACTTTTGCTCCCTCTTTAATTATGTAACTGCTATTTATGCTTAGGATTTCAAATGTTACTTCCTCAGGGATACCTGCCCTGGCCCAGCAGGGAACCTCCTTAATATTTTCCCATAGTACCTTGTACTAATTTACTTCAGACAATTTTAATGATACACTCCGATGAAGATTATCTGGGAGCTGATTTGATTACTGACCACATCCTTCACTAGCTTGCAAGCTCCATGAGGGTAGGTACCTTTTCTGTTTTTTCCTCACTACAGTATTTGTGGCACCTAGTAACACTGCTTGACAGGGAGAGGCATTCAACCAACATTTACTGAACGCTGAAGAACTGACCAAATTCTCTTTAGTTTCAAGAGAATCTAAAGTGGAGAGAAAAATCTATAGGGGGGAACCCCCCCAAAAAAACCCAAGGCTTGATTTTCATGTTCAGTTGGAGGCAAAATTTATGAGTGGTAAAATTCACTGAATATATCATCCAAGATTCAATCAAGAAAACTCGATTTCTATTTTTTGCCTGACTAATTTAAGAAAGAGGTGTCAGGTTTATGAGGCAAAAAGATTCTTCTCAAAGCTCACTTAACTACTGGGGTTCATCTTCTTCAAATAATAGACAGGTCTTGCTTTTCTGGCTATCTGGGCACACAAAAATCTCTATGCCCTGGACTGAAGCTCCTCTTTCACCATCTCAAGGCACATGGGCACAAAGGTCTAGAAAAAGACATCCCAGTTTCTAGTTTACATTTACCTAAAAAATATCACAGCAGAATTATTCTTGGGCAAGGTTAACAGTCACTAACGATTCTATTCATTTGGTTATTAGCTGACTGTTATGATATACAAATATATAGTCTAACTAAGTACATATGGGTGCCAACAAAAATACGTTAGATTGTGTGCATCTATTGACCATCTGAACTGTTTCCTTCTACTTTGTCTCATTTGTTCCAGCATGTACCAAGAAGGTAGTCCTAAAGCTTCATTCCTGATGTTCCCGGCTGACTTCCAAATCTTCTACATTTTAATGTGTGTGTCTTTTGTCCTAAGTCTTAAAGATTCTTCTAGGTGCTTAGTTCAGCATTTCTACACATTTCCCTCATTCTAGCTTCACTGTTCTACCAGCTCTAAACCAAGAATAACTTGGGCAGAGATAGCTTTCACATCTTTCTGTCCAATGAAAACAAAAAGGACTTAAGTGTTGGTGTCCTGAACAGATGAAATAAATTGTGTTAGATATAAAATTGAGGTTTGGGAATTGCTAACATAAATCTCCTAGAAGAATACTAACAAATGATAAAGAGGATGATATGCCCCATTATGTCATTACTTATTTGAATCTCTTATCCAAGTGTATTAAAATATCACTGGCAAAGGAAATTCTGAGTCTTAAAAGCTATGCTCATAATTCTGATATGTGTGTTGCTATATCAACTGGGACATGATATATTTTTCTAAAATTAACAAGAGATGAATCTTCAATTCCCTAGTTTATTGTAGGCTATTCTGCAGATTAAGTACTAGGCCATCTAATAATTAGTTCTAATAACAGTTAACATTTGTATAGTGCTTTGCCCTTTACAAAGTGCTATACAAATGTTATCATATTTGTAAAAGCTCAACAGTAATTAACCAATGCTCAGGTCATTGATGGATAACATGGCTAGTTATGGCTGTGAAGATTGAAATGGTGTAATACGTACCACTAGATGGCAGCAAAATGTAAGTGATAGGACCCCAAACACCACACCAGGTGCTCGGTTCTCTCAGCAGGGACACATCCATTAAACCAAGGAAGCGTGGTAAATTTGCTCTGGGTGAATTCTGTCACTCGAGATAGCACGCTCCCAGATCTATTAACTACCTTTGGGTAACGCCTCCGATATTTCAGGTGAGAGAGGACTGCCCCGGACTCCTGCAAGCTCATTGGATGGGGGAATACTTTATGCTATGAACCAGGTCTGGGCCTAGTTAGAATCTCTCTTCTGCTTTCAATGATAGACAACATCCACATGTCAGAAAAAATAATCAACACCACACTGTCAAGTGTCAAACTGCTTTCTTTCTACTGAAATGTGTTCTCCATGCTGTGCTAAGCAAGAGAAGGCAAGCTGGTTTTGAAGTCAGACTACCTAGGTTTCTCTCCTGGCTCTGCCACTTAGTGCGTGACCTTGAACCAGTCTCCTATTTTAGACTCACGTTCTTCATCTGTAAACTGAAGTGATGGTGACTCCTGCTTTAGTATCAATATTTAGGTTGTAATCAGGGCTTAATTACATGAGAAGCGGATGTGAAAAGGCCTAGCAAAATACGGCGCTGCTCAGTAAGTATTAGTGGAACCCAAAACCAACAAGAGACCTACCTAAGCGTGGACACCCACAAAGCATTAGAAATGACAAAATACTAAACTTCATTAACTAGGAAAAACACAGTTTGGAGAGAATAGAGGGAGGGTTTCTTGAAGGACCTGGGCTTTTAATTGGCACTGAAAGGCAAGCAAGATTTTACTAAATGGACAGGAAATTTCTGACGACCCTATTCTACTTGAATCTGCAGGCTCAATACCCTATGGAGGCCCACCTTTCCTTCTCCCAAACACATGTTTATTAAGAAGGTAAGAATCAAGAAAGAAGGTAAGAATGAAGAAACAAGAACCTTGTTAATATAAAAAGTTAATTTTAAAGTTACATATGCTTAGACATATGAAGGTTGTAAATGCATAAATGCCCATACTTTGGATAATTCAGTTATCCGCGTGGCCCTCCCTTCACTCAAACAACCTTCCTGCAAACTCATGGAGCTGGTATGTGAGAGTCACTCCTGATTGTTCCAGCTGGCTGAAAGTGTGCAGCATGTTAATCACTATTTTCTCCCCAGCTTTATAATACCCTGAGCTACAGATATGTTGGACACCTTTGTGGGAAGGCAGGAGAAAGAAGGAAGATGGGGAGAAGGGACAGGAAAGGACAGAAACTTACCTTACTCCTTGGCTGTAAAAGGCAGCACCACCAACACATGAATTAGGCTCAAAAAACTCAACTCTTCACCGGCCCCCTGAACAGTTAAATGACCCTATCCCTTCCATTAATCATTTTCTAAATTTAAGAGACTTGAATCATGCCACCGAACTCTCTTTGCCCATACTCAAAACCACACTCTTAACACGTCATTTCATCTCTGACGTGTTCAACTTTAAAGTGTGATAAAGTGAGTGTGTTTCAAGCATTCTTATCCAACCTTAGCCTGCATGTGAAAGATCTCATAACTACCACCAACTAAGTGAAGATCTGACTTTATTTACACATGATGAAATACATGATACTTGCAGTACTTCTACCATTTATGCTTTTGTTAGTCTGAACTTAACAGGCTACATCCATGAACGTAACTTTAGATCATAAGTTCCTAAAGGCCAGAAATTTAAACACTGATTTTTTTGGTAAACACTGATTTAACTCATATTTGAACAGTGCCCATAATAGCATGAAGTAAATGAGTTAATAAATTGGAGGTTAGTGCTTATACTCTGTTGAGTTTCCTAGTAACTTCAACCCCAGAAGATCCAAACCTCAAGTTCCAAAACATAGGGAAATCCAAAAAGGTACAATCCAGGTTCTCAATGGTGTCAATATTTCAGAAGGCCTAATAAAACAATATGTTTTTCCACCACACAAGCCACATGGATGAGTTAAAACATTCAATGTCTCACTAAATGAGTATGTTTAACACCATTTTGTTTTGTATTTTCTGATTATTCCTTTTTGTTTTTGTTGTTTTTCATGACTGGAATGAGAAAATAAATTAACTCAAGATATTTAGTTTAACAGACAAAATATTTTAAAAGCATGAGTTTGCGGGGAGAAGGGATCTACTAATATTGAGGAGGTTGGGAACCTCTGGTGTAACCTCTGCTTGTTTCTATTTTGATTCCTCTGACATTGGATTTCATAGGGAAATCCAAATCATGAGTCAAAGACTCTCTTAGTCAAATCAAATTCAAAGAATATTTTCAACAGATTTTAAAAAGGTTGTCATACATACAAGTCCCCAGATAGATGCCTCATATGGTAAAGTACAAGACAGAATCTAAGGTATGGGTAACTTAATGACAGCCACAAAATGACATTTGTTGCTTTGTATGGAAACAAACCGCCTATTTCTGAAACATGGGTTTCAGAACAAGTAAGCTTTAATTACAGATTTTTTTTATTACTACTGAAATCTCTACACAAAGGAATTCAAGACCGGGTCCTACAAATATTTCACCATAGAATGTAAAATTTATGGCAAAGAAAGAACCAATCTCTGAGTATCAGAGAAGGAACGGAATCAACATACTTGTATTCAAGACTAGTGTCAAAGCAGCAATTTTCCAGGGCATCCAAAGACTTCATCAGAAGAAGGTTCATCTGTTGGCCAGATATATCACTGGGTAAAGACCAAGAGGGAAAAATGAATTATTTAAAATCATTCAACTGTCCAAAATATTTACTATGTAATATTTTGCTCTCAATATTTTATTGAAAATGCATTTCTTTAAAAAATATATAAAAGTAGCAAATAACAATATTGATGATTCACACATATTTTGTAGACAGAGAAACTGAGTCAGAGAATTTATTCAATAATTGGGTTTCTGTACGTTATAATCACTTGCAAACCAATAAACCCTAAAACTGCTACTTTTGCATTTTCTCAGTTCATTCAAATTTTAAAATCACTGAAAAATAAGAACAAAGCTCAGAATTCCAAAAAATTATTTCTAGGAATCCTAAGGTGATTTTCTTCAGAATATTTACTAATCCATTAAGCTGATATTATCAATAATCATTCCAAATCTTTCTTGCAAAGGCTATAACTTCTGATTTCATGTCTCAAATATGGAAGTTTTCAGTTCTATTCTTTTTTTTTTAAAGGGGGGTAAAACCCAGCCCTATATTTTTCTGCCTTTATACAGTAATTGATGTGGTTTTTGTAATTGTCTTGGTGAGAACTATGACTTTTAGAGTAAAATAAAACTTAAAAGGTAGGTCTACATCTGTTTTTTCAGGCAGAGTTGTGGGCTTCATCACCGACACTTTATTATCAAGGGGTCCCTACATGTCAGCTCTCCTGCTGTTGCCTCAGACCATGCTGAGTGGAATGCAGCCCCAGGAATGCCAGCCAGCCAGAGCGCACTTTAAATAATATCTTCTCCAACCAAGACTATAGTGGTTTTGCCTGAGGTGAAGGAGTACATTTTGCAATGAGAAAACATGCACACAGGTACACACAATTTTAACAGCTTTAACTAAATAAGTCCTATTATAGTTGTTCTCTGGAGTAAAATGTACTTAAATATCCTAAACAAATGCTAAAGAGATCCTACTAGTATCCTCTGGGAGTTATGACAGAAGCAAGCTTTGGAATAATATACTTTTCTGAATAAATTCTAGACTGGAATTTAAATTCAGGAGATTTTTCATAAGCCTCAGCAAAAGAAAAGAAAATAAAAAGAAAGATGGATTGAATGTCAAAATTCTTTGCTACAAAGTGATTTTTCATTCTTGATACCAGGATATTGTCCTGATCCTATTCTCCTAAGGGGCCACTTTGGGCTACTTATTTGATGTCATTGATTATTCAGAGTTAGTAGCCCTCAAAACACTTACTTTAATCTTAGAAAAATAGAAATTTTCTCCAAAAATGTCATTATCTGGTGAGACTGTCATTATCTAGTAAAATATTTATTAGTACTAAAAGGCAAATATTTCGGATTCCTCTGCTCTATGAAATTAGGAAGGTGGGAACCATGAATAATTATGTTAATGGCTGCAGTACTAACACACCAGGCAGAAGGAGAATGCTATCAAATACAGGATCATTATGGCAAAGTTAAAATCTGCAGTTATTCTGTGGGCAGGCCGCCTCAGGAAGAGCTTCCTGGTGTCCTTCCCCAGGGTTTCCTGCAGGTGCAAAGTCAAGTAGGGTAGATAGGGGTGGAAGGCAATCTAGGAACCAGAAAGGATGCTTTAGGGGAATCACCATAGGTTTCTCCAGGTAGCATAATTCAATTAACCACAAATGTAAGCTTGTCAAGCCCTAAAACCAGCAGCATCTCCTCCTAAACTAAGGAAGAAGGGAGCCAGAGCCAGGATAGGATGAAATGAGTTGCCTGGAATTAAACTGCCATGGCTCATTTTTAGTTGTAAAACAAGTAGCTTGAAAAGATACTGAAGAAAGAACATGAACACAGATGGTGAAGAGACCGCCATTTGTAGCATAGAAGCAAAGGGGAAAAAAAAAATCACTTTCACGTTTTAAGTCTATAAAAATACTTTGTGTTCTGTCCCACACACAAGACATGTAACAGTCAATTCACATGCAAAGGGCAGCTTTTTGTTCACGTCCAGAACCAGGCCTGTGTATACTAATACTGGTGAATAGAACAAAATGAATATTCTGGAAATGTTTCATTTATGATCACAAAGACTAAGCCAATCTTCCCAAATCATCCAACAGATGTTTCCAAGGGCTGAAAATGATCATCTGAAATACAGTATTTCCCTAGATCAATAGCAGTTCTCATAAAGGTTTCACATATGGATGTTTGCACAAAACTATGTAAATTACAAATGTAAACTTAACCACTGGTTTCAAACAGAAATCTAAATATAGCATAATATCACCCAATTTACCCACATCAACACCATTTCTTGCTTTTGGACAGACAATTTCTGCCAACTAGGGAAGCTTAAGGACAGCTAACATCAGAACAGAATGCCTCTCCCCACAATCCCTACTATTTCCAATGCAGGAAAATGGGCTGAAATTCCAAATCAGTGACATCTAAATATTCATGATCCCCAAATACTCGTGTTGTACCACAGTACAATCATTCTGGATATATAAAATTCTAAGATCGGTAATAAAATAAAGAATAAATATAACGAGCAACAAAACTAAAGTAGATTCGTGCACCAGGAAACTTTCCCACTTAGTGGAATTTTCCACCTGGGTCTTTGATATTCTATTAGCTCCATTCAAGAGTAAAGCTAGCAGTCTAAAAATGAGCAATCAAACTGAATAAAGCACACAGTATAATATGCAGAGATTAAGACTCTTTAAGGATTACGAAAATGTAGCCAGGGCGCAGGATAAAAGCAATATTTAAAACTGGGTACATGCAGTTCTCAGGTGATTCAGTGATTCCTGCACCCTCAGGCACAGGGGTACCCCGATCTTTTCCTCCCATTTTATAGTGATATCAACAAAGAATAAGTAATTACTTTCACCCTTATAAACCAGAGGGAAAAAAAGAAGCTTTTTAAAATTTATAGCACCATATGATTAGACTTTCCTCATGTCTATTACACATGGCTTTCATCTAAGCATGAAATGATTTTCAAGTAATCAATCACTTTAAAAAGAGGAACCCTTAAAACACATTAATGTCTATGTGATGGTATTTTAGAGAGAGAAATTCATTCATAAAGGAGAATAAAGGATCAAGCTGCACATCTCAAAAAGTGGAGCACCACAAATTGCTCAGATATAATGTGTGTGTGTGTGTGTGTGTGTGTGTGTGTGTGAGAGAGAGAGAGAGAGAGAGAGAGAGAGAGAGAGAGAGAGAGAGAGAGCGAGCGTCGGGGGATGGGGGGAGAGAGAGGGACAAATCCTCCACCTAAGTCACAAAGAGGAAAAACAGGAATATTTTAATAAACTGTACCTGAGTTTCTCCTCACACAAGCGAGAGAGAAACATCCCCAAAGCAAGGCCCATGTGGATTTGCACGGCTTGAGACTCATCAGCACTTGGTTTCCCAGGTAACCTGGCAGTCAGCATGTTCAGGATTTCCTCAACCTTCTCTTTGCAAGAGATAATGAAAACTGGCACAAGGAGAGACAAAGCCGTGGCGGCCGCAGAACGTGCAATGGCACTAGCTGTGTTTTCACCAGAATAGGATTTCTAGGACATGCCAAAGAAAGAAAACAGGGGGTTGGCCTTTTGTTTAAAACATGAAGGACGCACACCTATCACAAAAGCGCTATACAACAGTGCAAGCTTCTCCTAAATCCACCCTTGCCACCCAAAAAAAAATTTTTTTTTAATAAATCTATTTCTGTGTTTACCTACGGGTTACCTTCTTACTCTTAGTAAAACAATTCGCTACTAAGCAATCGGTTGACTAATAATACCCTTTTAAATTTGAAAAACCAAGTTACAAGTGTCTCCTTTTAAAGGGTGTGAATTCCCTCACTATAAAGCCTGAAACAATATCAGTGTTTTCAAAGCCTACATGTGTATATAATGAGAAACCCCAAGTGAAGCTATCCAAGCTTGCAGAAACCAGCAAGCCACATCATAAATGTCCAGAAAGCCAGGAGTTTTCTCGGAGAGAAAAGAAAAGGGGTTAGGGTGAGGGCAGCTCAAGTTTAGTTACAGAGGGATAAGTGTAAGTTTGGCACAGGGATCTATTGGCAGATCTCCCAAAATTTTTGGTGGGAACGCTTCCCAGTAGATGGATTATTTCCTACAGGGGGTTAATTCCTTTTAATTAAAAAGGAAGTTGAAATCCTAAAAGCCTCTGGTTACAAAGCAATAACCAGCTATTCAAAACGAAACGGAGAGCTCTATATGCTCCTTTCCTATATGTAATTACGGGAAAAGAAATGAATAACAACCCTAATAAAATGACAGGGCAGCTGAATGTGAACAGTTTCTACGAGAGTCCTGTGTTAGAGAGCTCCACCAGGCATTATATAATTTATAAATATGTCTCAAGTGGGGAAGAAAGACCGTTTATCATTCCTCAGTATTACCCACTTCAAATTTTCAGACACACCATAAAGGCCGTGTTGTCCCTTGCAGTCAAAACACATTAAAAAGTGTTTTTAATTCTATACTCGTTTGCTCTCTAAGCTTTAGTACTTTAAGGATAAAAAGCAACATGAACTAAGGGATTCTTTAAGTTAATATAGCACTATTACAATGATGATACTACTCAAAATGACCCAGCTGCTAAGACAAGGGAAATAAAGAAAGTAGCTTTTGAAACAGGGCTTTGAAAAAGTATAATAATGCAAGAATCACAAAGGTAAGAGGCAACCCCGAGCTGGCTAGTAAAGACATTATTCTTATTGGATTGCAAGAACTAAGCAGCGCTATTAGAAGTCTAATACAATATCCTGTCCTGCTGAATATCTGAACCAGACAGCTACTGCAAAGACCTCCATATAAGTTAACAAGGTTTTCATCCATCATTAAAGAAATAAGAAAACTTCTGACAGAAAACAAATCATCGTAAACAAAGTACTTCTTTGAGCAAAATCTACCTTCCAATTTAATTCTACGTTATCTAGTAAGTCATTTTTTGTCCTCAAGTATAGTAAAAAAATCTAGTTCCAGACTCTAAGCCCCAGATGGATACATACCAGGTCCTCCTAAGGGCAGGAGGACAGAGGCACACAAAGTGTTGTACAAAGAAGACCTAAGGCAATGAAGTTTCAGGCTAAAATCGTGATCTTAGCAACAGTTCAGGACTTGTGCTATATTTTAATTCAAATCAACTGTAATCCTCTGCCACTCAGCTGATTGTCCCATGATCCCTATAATTCCCTAAGCAATGGATAGTGATAAGGCAGAACCAAAATAATTCCATGCAGATACAGAAATAAAGCATGCACTACAGCCAATAAAGGGAAAATGAAACCTAAACCAACAAAGTGTGTTTTCAATTTGCTTCAGATCTTAGCATATAAGCATGAAGAAAGAGAATGACTAAGTAACAGGTGCTTTTTTATGATCAACAATATTACTTTGTATTTATAGGGCATTTCACATTTTCAAAACATTTTCCTGTAGATTATATAATTTGATCCTCACAATCTTCTACAAAGTTGGCAAAGCATTCATTTTTACCTTCATTTTACAGGAAGGGAAAATAAGATGATAGGTTAAGTGTCAGGTCAACAGTCACAAAACTAATAAGAGGTGAAGCTGGGGCTACAATCACTGTAGTTAATATTGCTCAATCACCTCATTTTATAAACAAGGACACAGTGGTCCAGACAGATTAACTGAACTTCCCCTGGTCACATACTCTGCAATGAAAAGCACTAAGACCAGAAACTCACGGTCCTCCGTCTTCAGCCAACGTTTATTTTACTACAACTGTAGCACTTGACTCTGATTACACATCAGAATAACTTAGAAAGCTTCCAAAATGCTGATACCCAGGACCCATTCCCAAGCAATTACATCAGAGGTGAGGCCTATACATCAGTATTTCTTTTTTCAATATGTATATATATATTTAAAGTTCCCCAGGTGACTCTAATGTACAGCCAAGGCAGAGACTTATATCTAATGTATAGCTAAGGCTAAGACTTACACTATATTATGGATTTCACATGAACAATTGATATAAGAATCAATGCTTGAGTTTTCTAACCATTTTTTATTTCTCGAACTTACATAATAAAAGCAGGAGAAAAGTTGTCCTCTGGGCTGGTAATGGCTATCGACAATGACCAGAAGAGTATCAAACACCATGGAAACCCACACTTCCATTGAAAGGAAATTAGGTTGAACCTGCAGATGAAGGGAAACATGAAATGATAATGGGAAAAAAGAAAAAACCTAAACTTTATTTCTAGAACCAGGGTACAACCTCCTTCTGTATGAAAGAATGAAGTGCTGTTATTAAAAACTAAACTTCACCTGCCAGGACTGCATGAAGTAGATAGGTATTTGACAAATACACATCCTCACCTGTGCCCCAATGTGAATAAGACTTACCTTTCATACAAGACTTAGCAGATGTGAGAGGATGAGGGCTGCAAAACAGAACAGATCTGGGAGCTCCTTAGAGTTCTCCCGTGTTCAGTGAGGGTAACATGGTGGTTAAAGGGAGAGACGTGCAGAGAAACCAACTCAAACTTCCTCATTTCTGACTTGTCATTTCAATAAAGCAGCTGACAAAATGTTTTTACCATCTCTAGCATTTCTGCTTACTATCAGTATACTTATCACTCAAGAATCATCACATTTGCCTAGCCAAGTAAGTAAGAAAACATAAATGATCTTCAGTTTGGAAAAGAAGAGGAAAGAGAATGCAAAAAACAAAACAATGACAACAACAAAACCCAGCTCAGTAAAAAGAGAACTTGGTTTAAAAAAAAAAAAAAAAAATCATTCTTGAGGGACTTCCCCAGTGGTCCAACGGTAAAGAATCCACCTTCCAACGCAGGGGACACGGGTTCGATCCCTGGTCGGGGAACTAAGATCCCACATGCAGCAGGGCAACTAAGTCTGCGTGCGTGACAACTACTGAGCTCGCGCGCCTCAACGAGAGGGCCCACGTGTCGCAAACTACAGAGCCTACATGCTCTGGAGCCCACGCGACACAACTAGAGAGAGAAAAAACCCGCACGCCACAACGAAGAGCCCATGCCCCACAACTAAGACCTGACACAGCCAAAAAAATAAAGAAAAAAAAATCATTCATGACCATGGATGTCGAAAAACATTCATTAACTCACATGGTGCAAACTATAAAGGTCGATGCGGTGTTAAGAAACCTTGGAATTAATTCCTTGAATCAGACAAGACCTTCTTAAGATCTTTAGTTGTTGGTCAAATGCAGATTTGAATGAAGTTTGAAAACTTCAACTTTAATCAAATAATGACATCTTGAGTTTATATTGAGTAATTGCCAAAGGCAAGGTTATCAAGAATAAAAGCAAAGCCCCATCTTTGGCTTGTGAGGCTTCTCAATGTTTTGTGTACTGTGTGCCACATCACAGGACAAAGGTTGTGGGAATAAAGAATAGAAGGGCCTGGAGCTCAAACTCTGAGCTAGACCTCCAGTTATTACTGGGGCAAATGACCTGTACAACTGGTAGTCTGACATAAATAACACCAAAACGAAGGGATCCTAGGAAGGCATATTTACTTTTTAGGGTGTAGGTCTACCTAGCATGTTGCCTCTGCTAAAGTATTCCACGGCTCTTTCAAAGATATGAAACATTTCCACTCTAAAAAATTTTCATCTTTCTCATTATTAAAATAAGATTCTGGGCTTAAAGGTAAATTTTCATATGGTAACTAACTACATTTTTATCCTTCATGCGATAATTCCTTGGCCTCCTTCCCTTCCCCACATGTAATACACATTTGTAGCTTTTGCCACACAGCATTATTCTCTTGTTTATTGGTAAGAGCACCCTTTGGGGAATTCCCTCCTCCACGATTTAAAGCTTGGTTAAATGCTCAATCAAGCTACTCATCCTACCCTGCCGAAGGTGTAGGCATGGGACCCATGGGATTCCGAATCTTAAGTGAGTGACGCAAAGACAGTAAATGACTATAGCCGATCCATCCCAGTAGGGGTGGTCTGCTGAAATGGTTCATCAGTACCTGTGTGTGGACTCCCCAACTTGCCTCCTGTTCTTCTCCCAACTCAGTTTTTTTTTTTTTTTTCCAACTCAGTTTTTAAGCTTTGCCTTCAATTCCATGGGATTCCAGATTCCTTATTCTTCTAGTTCCTTTTTAATTTAAATTAGAGTTGGCTTCTTGCCCAAAAAGAACCCACCAAAAAACCCTACCATGAAAAAAGAATACAAATGGTCCATCGGGCACTCTGTGGGGACAGAGGTAGGCTGAATAGCATTGAATAAAGCCCAATTTTTTGCAGCAAGAAGTGATGATGCTGATGATAATAGTTACTATTACTGACTATTTACCAGCCACTGTGCCTTTCATATATTACTTCATTTAATCCTAACAATAACCCTATCTGGTAAGTATTGTTATCCCCATTTTACAGATGGGGAAATAGGCTCTGAAAGGTGAGGTTACCAACAGTAAGCCAGAGAGCTAGTAAATGCAAGTATTAGGATTTAAATCTAGGACTCTCCTACTCCAAAGCCTGTGTTTTTTAACCACTTGACTATACTGTCTCCAGATAATGATAGCTACCAGAAAACGGGGCTTAAAAGAAGAATAAATCCATGCCTTTTTATTTTGACAGATATGAATTATCTGAAAAAGTACATTGGAAATGAACATTGGCCAGCTTGCCACATGTTTAATTAAGAAATAAATGCCTTGCAAAAAATGAATAGGCACTTTGTCACTGACATCTACAATTAAAATGCAAAGTGCAATTTTTTTCAGTCAGTAAACACTGCTTATTTATCATTTTTTTGACATCATTGTTCACTTTCAGTAAGCCTAGTTAACCTCCTAAGATTGGTTACCATGATGTAATCACAAAAAGACAAGCCCTGTTGCATAAAATTGGTACCTTCAAATGGAAATGACCACTTAACTGTGATGGAGAGAGCAAAACAGAAAAGCAGCAAAGAAAAGTGTTTTAGAGGACACTTAAGCTTACGGTATAAAGATGCATGGGGTAGCACAGCCAATGACTGTAACCTCCTAAATTCAGGGCCAGGCTTCAGGAGAAGTCTCACTTTTCACACGTTACACAACCAAAGGTCAACTGGTTCTAATCACCCTTAACTCACCTCCAGGACACCCTCAGAGTCTGAGGAGAGGCTGGCTTCATGTTTGGAAACGACGACAGCAAGGCTGCTTAAGGCTAACAGCGCGTTGCCTTTGACCACTGGGCTGTCTCTGTTTAAAAAGAAAAAAATTCCAAGAGAGGATTTGGGGGCATTAACCGGGAGAAGAGAAGGTGATATTATAGGGAGGGCAGATGGGGTCAAAAGCACTTCCATCCCTTCACAGAGCCTTGTAAACACAGGTCTGTTGGTTCCCTGATGCCAGCAGCTTCTTTCCGCCTTCTGACACTAGTGCTGATTTTTAACTCTTCTTATAAATGTATGGTCATTATGCTTTGGGTAACCTAAAAAATCTAATAAGCTCATACATCTAAGCTTCTTCTTCCTAAAATTTTTATTTCATCATTAGACCTTACATTTCCCAAGCCATCTTCTTCGGTGTCATCTTTGGCCAATATAAAAATGTACTGATTTGTTTTGGAAACACGGCGAAGGACAGTTGTGTGAATAAGCCCAGCAGAATGCAACTGGCCCCTGGCTTTTCTAAAGCACTGGTGTGTGGAATCAGCTTCTAGTGAACCACTTCAGATGGCATACTTTAACAGCAACTCGACACACTGGCGGCTTTCCTCCGTCATTATCATTTTCCCCTTCTTTCTCTTAATATGCCAAAGCCAGCAACCTTAAAGTCAGTCTGTAACATAATTCAGAAACCCTAGATAAGATGCAAAAAAAGCTTGTTTTTAGACTATTTGCATAGAGAGTTATCTTTTTATATTACTCAAATGGTAGTTTTCTAATATTGGCAATAAAATATTAAGTTTGACTTATGAATTTGGTATCAAGAAAACTGAATCTTTTAAATACACTTACCACTGGAAAATGTACATTTAGTATTATTCCATAATTCCAAAGTAAGCCTATAGAATAAAATCCCCAGTGGGACACTGATGAGATGCTCTTGGCTTGCGGACTTCATTGTAACAGAACTCAGACAACACAGCACCCTTACCATCGGATAGTTCAGTTCTCAGGGAGTTCTACAATTGTGGGTTCCCAGAAATGCAGAGAATCCTTCCCCAAACCTAGACTTGAGACCTGAACTTTAATGAGTGTGTACATCCAAGAACTACTCCCTTGCTTACCCTGGTGCAGGAATAGAGCAGATGGGCGGGATGAGGAAGATTTCCAGCCCTGCTCCCCATGCAAGCCTCGTGTCTCCAGCCCTAGGCCACAGTCATGACTGAACATGTGAGTTAGTGAGTATCAAAAGGTTAGTATACACCTGTGTTCTTGCATTTTTGTTTCCATTTGGTAAGAATGGAACTCAGGACTTGCCATTATCAAGTTCTATCAATCCATCCATTCCTTCCTTCCTTCCTTCTCTCTCCTACTCTCGGGTGATTAAGCTCAGTGAAGGCTTGCTCTGCACTCTTGATCATTTTGTTCATCTCTTCTTAGATCATTCCTCCATGAGGCCTATCATACATTGATAAGACAACAATATTTACACTGAGGGATGGGGCAGGGGGAGAAAACAGAAAGGAAGCCTTGAGGTTGAAGCAGTTTTGCAGTGAGGATTACTGGGAACTCCTATAGCTAACATTAAAATCCCAGGAAGCAAGGTAAGATGTGGGCACGCCCGGGTGCCCTAGCCAGAAAATCATTTAACAAAATCAAAATTAAACCCTTTATTTATCTTTTTTTTGGTGGTGCAGTGGTTGAGGGTCCGCCTGCCGATGCAGGGGACACGGGTTCGTGCCCCAGTCCGGGAGGATCCCACATGCCGCGGAGCGGCTGGGCCCGTGAGCCATGGCCGCTGAGCCTGCGCGTCCGGAGCCTGTGCTCCGCAACGGGAGAGGCCACAACAGTGAGAGGCCCGCGCACCGCAAAAAAAAAAGAAAATCCTTTATTTTAATATTCTCCCTTTCCTTTAACTGAGAATACCTTGAAGACTGTTCTGCTACAAAATGGGCACGAATCCCCGAAGTAAGATTTTAAAAAGTTTTAAATTCTCAGTGAATTTATCACCCTGGAGAAATTCTTAGATGGTCACTAGAAATTGGGTATCAAAATCTTTTAAAACAAGAATATTAGTCAAGATGACATAAAAAGTGTCTTTTTAACCCTGAAATTCTGAAAGAAAATTTAGCCTCAGTTTTAAAACAGTACCCCAAATCACTGTATTTCAAAAGTTTCTCTGGTCTTGACATTCCTGAGCATGTATTGTTCTTGTAAAATGGGGTAAAATGTATTTAAAGTCACTGGTAATTAGATCTTTGGATGCAGACTAAATGCATATTTGGACATTAATCTTTGAATAGGAAAAACTAGCCCACAGTCACAATGCATGCTTAGGCCAAGTTACACATTTCATAAAGGTACGGAGACTAGCTCTCTTTTTTTTTTTTAACATCTTTATTGGAGTATAATTGCTTTACAATGGTGTGCTAGTTTCTGCTTTATAACAAAGTGAATCAGCTATACATATACATGTCTCCCCATAGCTCCTCCCTCCTGCGTCTCCCTCCCACCGGTGACTAGCTCTTGAACATCTCTTCATTCCCCACTTGCCTTGCAGTGAGTTATGGAGAGAAGACACTCCATACATACACAGTGAGACAAATTCAAGGAGGAACTGGCCAGGTGAAACTCTAGAATAGGTTCAGCAAAAACTCTTCACCTTGTTGATCACATAACTATCCCCTACCAGTCAAGCAGCAGTGATTAATTTGCATAATAACATGTCAGCATCAGTGCAGTATTTATCTAGGCAACACCACTGACATTTTAATTAAATTGTCCTTTGAAACAAACAGATGCCATTAACCTAATTAAAAAGCTCAAGGAAGGATGAGCTACCATGATGCTTTCTTAGGGACAAAGTATTACATTACATATTAGTAAAGTGACCCAAGCCTTTGGGGATTTTTATCTTCAGGTTCAAATCTATTTAATTATTAACAATGAAAATAAATTTACATCAATCATCAGGTTTTATCTGTGTTCTGATTCTCCCTTAGTCCTATCCCTGATGCTTTTAAAAATGCTCTCAAATGAGCAAATCAGTCCAATGCTGTGACTAGTGTTTTACTTCCTACATTTAATTTATGCCTCAGAACAAAATAAGCCCTACGTTGGCCCAAAGTAGCCTGTGGCAGCCATGGTCCAAGGAATAGAAGGCTAAGCTGGCAGGAGATGGCGATGCGGTCCTCACAAGATTGGAGCAAGTCAGTGGGAAAAAGTAAAGAGAAGGCAGCAGACTGATTTTTTTCTTCCACTCTATCATTAATCTCTCAGCCTCTGGACCTTAACTATCTCCTGCTCACTTGCTGTCATGCCTAGTATTGTCAGAATTGCTTTAATAAGATAAGGTCTATAAAATACTGGGAAATTTTTGATGAAAAGGTAACACCATGAGAACATAAATTATTTTTACTCCATACCACTGAGAATGTGAACACACTCTTTTTAGGTATTAGTCATGAAATGATGCTTTGCAAATCTAAGATTAAAGTCTTGGTGAACTAAAATTTTAGAATGGAATCTGCCAAAACTACTGGAGAAGCAAAATTACAGTTTGTTTTAATAGAAAGCTGCTAGTTTCTTCAGCATTTGAGCTTTTGTTGCAAGTGTCAGAGCACTGTTTTTAACAGGAACTAAGTAGACTACATAATAAAACAAACTATGAAAGGTAAAGGCCAAAGGCAGCCCCCCATCCCAGCACCTCCTCCCCTCCAATAAGCAGCTGAGTGCTCTCCCACTGTGTCTGCAATTCACCAAACTAGGTAAACAGACACAAAGGAGTCCCTATCAAAGCCTCTCTGTACTTTAGTTTTCATTTTGTCAACAGATATTTCCCACTGCCTCCCACGGAATTGAGTGTAGGGGAGGATTGCCACTATATTCAGAAGACATGAGGCTGAGTAGTGATCAGGTATTGAGATCAGGTTTTAGAGCGAAGTACCTGCTTAAGAAATTGCTGGTGGAAAGCGAATTCTAAGGTAGATGGTGTTTTTTGGGTTTTGTTTTTTAGGCAAAATCTATGTAGCTACAGAAGGTTCTAGGACATGAGAAAAATAAACTGTAGTTAAATATTTCTAGATAATATAGACTTTCAATACGTATGAAATTCTCTGGGTCAAAGGTATATCTATATTATTTGGTGAATAAGAAGAAAGGAAGTCAAACAGCAGCAAGCTAAGGCTAATAGTGAAAAGGAGAAGCATGTGTAACTTACTACCAGGAACAATTAGGCAGCTTGCTAACAAAGGGACCTGAAGAGACTGTTCAAGCAAGTTCACTAAGGTATAATTTTCTTAGTAAGAGTTGGCTTAAGATAAATAAAAAGCCTCAAGATAGCAACACCCAAGTTATTTTTGTTAAAACAACCATAAGGATATGATGGAAATTGCTTTTTTACTGGGTCTTCACATTAGTTTTTAGTATTAAAAAATTCAATATTTAGCTACCCTGGGCCCAATAACACCAGGAGAAAAAAAGGAGGTACTACCTTAAATTATTTACTGGTTCACAGTTGAGATTTAATCATCTGTTTGTAAAATAGATATAATTCACATTAGCAAAGATTTTTTTCTCCCCTGTACTAAATCACAATCCTTTAAATCTAAGCCAAAGCACAGGGCATTTTGTTAGGTGTACAGCATGGGCACTACTCTGATGTAAAGTTATGTGCCTGTACTGGTTCCTCCGTATTTTCACAGAAAGACATGTAGTAAGAATTAACTGAATATGAGAAAGGATAACAACTGATTTTTAAAAAAATAACTGAAAAGTCCTTTAAATCCTTAAAGTAATGAAATGCCAGAAAAGGAGAAACTGTTCGTAACTGTGAGGAAGAAAACTATTTATAGAAAATTCCTGGTAAGAGAATAAATGGATCTTACTTTGCAGCTGCTTTGGTGACCTCATCAGTCAACATGTCTCGAACCCTGTGATACGGATGGAAAATAGGTATGAGAGTTTATAGTAGAGCAAGAAACCAATCTTTTGCTTATTCATCAATTAATAAGAACCTCTGGCAATGACTCCAGATCTTAAAACTTCCATGTAGAATTTTAGTGTAAGGTGAAAGAACTGTAATAAGGGCTTCATTTCCAAGACAGTTTCATCTTCCTAGTCCTTAGGTTACCTAGTAGAGGCAGGGAAGGAGGTGAATGCAACTAATGTATAGGCAGTGTTTTCATGGTGTCATCTCTTAAACTGAGTGCTGGGTATACAAGTGTCCTTTATATTATTCTCTGTGATGGACTGAATGTTTGTGTCCTGCTGCCCCAAATTCACACGTTGAAATCTTAACTCTGAATGTATGGTATTTGGAGGTGGGGCCTTTGGGAGGTCATGAGGGTGGGGCCCTCATGAATGCGATTAGTGTCCTTAAAAGAAGAGAGAAGAGAGACCAGAGAGCTTGCTTTCTCTCTGCTCTCTGCCATGTGAAGCTACAAGGAGAAGGCAGCCATCTGCAAACTTAGGAAGCAGGCCCGCACCAGCACCAGGTCTGCTGTCACCTTGATCAAGGGTTTCCCAGCCTCCATAACTGTAGGAAATAAATTCTGTTGTTTAAGCCATCTGGTCTATGGTATTTTTGTTATAGCAGCCTGAACTGACTAAAACATTCTCTCTTTTCTGCACAAGAGCTCACCAAAACAGCAATTTACTGCTTTCAAATTGTAGATAATAGAATGTTCACTATGTATGTATGCAAAATAAAATTTAAAATGTTTGCTATGGTATACGTGAAACTGATATAATGTTATATGTCAATCATACCTCAATAAAAAAACAGATGTTGTTTATAAAATTGAACTAAAAGAAAATACTTACATTTGTGGATTTAAAGGAAGGTATGTTCAATTAAAATATTCACAGTTTTTTTCATATAAGAGTCTTGAGATAAAGTGAAAAACAATCATTGACTGCCAAATTTATATTCCAAAGATGATATCATAACATGTTCACTGTATATTTTGAGTTTCATAAATTCAAAGTTTTTATAACTATCATAAAAGTTTTGCAAATATAACTGTATTTGCATTTGAAATATAATAAAATCTTAGCTATTCAGCACTCTTTGAGAATGAGTCATTCTTAAGAACCAAGTTTTTCAGATAGTTGCAAACTGCTCCTTAAACTTGTACTTTATAAAACCATTTGACAGTAAATTTCTCTAAAACGTATTGTCCAATCTTGGTCTTCCTAAATGGAGTATAGTGCATTCAGTGTATTCTTTTACTGGTCAACGTGAAATATTGACAGATGATGACTTGCCTGTACTTCTAGGTAGAGCCACACCCTCCGTTAGTTCCCTCCTCTTACCTACTCTCCCTTCTCTCTGCTGCATCACCAATTTTTCCTTCTCCACTTGTATTACTCCCCTTAGCTTGTGAACACAATATTTACCATCTTAAAAAAAGAAGCCTCTACTGCCTCATTCCACTGCTTCTCACACATCAGAACTCATTTAGAAGAGTAGCTTATACTTATGACTCCAGTTTCTCTCTTTCCACTCTCTAGACCCTTCTATAATTTGGCTTTTTTTCCTACAAAACAGCTCCTTCATGGTCAGCAGTGACTTTCAAGAGGCCAAATCTAATGCTCAGCTCTCAGTCTCCATCTTTTGTAGTCTCAGAGCAGCATCTGACACAATCGGTTGCTCCTTTCTTGAAACACTTTCTTCCTTCAGCTTTTAAGGTGGCTTTTACGATTCCATTCTCTCTTGGTTTTCTTCCTACAACACTATTCTTCCATCTGCTTTACTGGCTCCCTCATCATGTCCCCCAGTTCTAAATGTTGAAGTGCTCCAGGGCTCACTCCTCTGACCTTTTCTCTGTCTTTACTCATTCCCCAGATGATCTCATCCAGCATTGTGATTTTAAATGCAGTCGATATGATGATGATTCCCAAATTTATATAACCAGCCCTGACCTTACCCCTGACCTCTAGACTCATAGTCAACAACCCACTGGATATCTCCAAAGTGCAGATCTAATTAGGTATCTCAGGCTTAGCAAGTCTCGAACCTGATTTCTACCCTAGACAGACCTGCTTTTCTATAGTTTTCCCCATCTTAGTAAATGGGAACTCCATACTTTTAGTTATTCACAGTCAAAATCTTGGAGTTATCCTTGACTTCCATCTCTCTCTCACATCCTCCATTCCTATGTCACCATGTATATTTGGAAGAGTATTGCTAACAGACCACTCCCCAAATTATCATTTTCAGAAGATGAAATTAAAACTATGTGTAAAGGAAAATAGGAAGCGAAATCCAAATTCTTAATCTCTAATCTTAAATCCAATGTCATAACGTTTTAAACTGCATTGCTATTTTTTAAATGAATCTAGGAAATGTAACTTAGAATAGAATTAGTTAACTGTACATGTGTACATGTGCGCATGCGCACACACACACAGCTTCTGCTTTTCTACATATGCCAATTGTTAGTAAATAAAAAACTGAAACCAAGTAACCTTTGAACAGATTTTTATATTAAAGAAACCTGTGGCTACAGGAAAAGCTATTTAGATTCTGGGCACTTTACTTAGATTTAGGCTGCTGCAACATTAATCTGACAAGGTATTCATCACAACCCATGTAACAATTTAAATTGCTTTTAATGTGCCAGCACTTACACATTTCTAGATAATATAGTGGGAATTCACTGGGGGACATCTGCCAAAGAAATTAAAGGCTTGACATGGTAAAATTGCTCCTAATAATGAAGATGTCTTGGGGAGGGAGGAGCAGGGGAGTGGAAGGGTATTCCTTGACTAAATGAGTGGGAAAAACGCAATTTTCATTCAAAAGCATATAAAACAATCAATTATAGGGAAAAAGGGAAAAACAAACCATTTCCACACTGCTTTAGAAAACAATAAAAATATTTAAAAACCATGAATAAAGTGCTCCTTCTTTGATCTGGGGAGGAAATAGAAAATACACCTATCACGTCTTCAGCCCTTTGCCCTTCAGGCTCATACAGAGGTTAAAATTCCAACATTAAAGCCTTTAAAGTGGTCACCTTCTCCCTCACAGTTCATTTCCCATAACAAATAATGAGCACAGAAAGCCATCCCCTTACCAGAGCCAGGCTGTGCTTTTTTTGTATTGCACCTCCTCAGGTCCTTCTTTTCCATGTTTTAACTGCAACTCCAGCTCTCCTATCCTCCCCTGCAAAAAGCACAGCATCAATCAGCATGCAAACTCTATCGCCAAAATTATCTTAAAATTTTTTTGGAAACACTTAGGTAACAATCCTTTCCCAATTGGCCTTAGGTGTTCCTGATAAGATATCAGATTTTGACAGAGGATGTGTGAGAAGAGAGAATTATATCACTGCTCAGGGATTTCCACATTCACCAAATAAGCATATCCTGGAGAAGTTGTATGTTTGGCAAATTTAGTGCAGAGCACTTCATTTGGGGATATCTATTAAAAGCAGATTTGAAGTCCATAGGTCCTAATCAACAAATCCCCTATATTGTAAAAATCTGCCTGTGTCAGCAGCTGACAATTTCAACTGACATGATACCAAGATTGGGGTCTGGGTACCAGTATTCTAACAGAATGGAGGAAATGAGTAGGAAGTATATAACACTTAAGATTTAGGTAATGTATAACAAAAGTTATTCTCAAACAGATGCAAATTACATTTCTATTTCTTGACTAAACTTATAGATATAATTCTCAACCTGTACCATGCAATAAAAATATAGCTAATATCATCATCCCTTTAAGGGCAATGCCTTCAAATATTTATTATCTGTTCTATTTTTTTATACTCAGGATTATTTTGACCAGATGCTTTCCCCTCTACTCCATCACCAATTACATTATTTAAATGTAATTGAAATTCTGGTTTATTGATATACCCTGAACTGAACAAGAACTCAGATTGCATATTGCATTACTGAGTAATACCAAACCATTTTCAGAAGTGGTCGTGCGGCTCACATTCTCACTAGCGGTAAATAAGAGTTATGGCTGCTTCACATCCTCACCAGCATTTGAAATTACCAGGCTTTTAAATTTTTACCATTTTGGGAGGTGTAAAATGGGGCCCGTTATGGTTTTAATTTTCATTTTACTGTTTACTGAGATTGAGCATCTTTCCAGATGTTTAATGACTATTTGGGTTTCCTATTCTGTCCATTTTTCTATTGGTTGCCTTTTTCTTATTGATTTTAGAGTTCTAAGGTGTGCTCTACATAAGAAAAATTAAACTCTATATATTCTAGAGAGAGAAGCAATATAGCTTTAGGTTAAGGATGTGGACTCTGGAATCAGGATGTCCTGACCTAATGTCATTTCCACTTACTTGCTGTGTAAGTTTGGGCAAGTTACTTCACCTCTCTAAGCTTCAATTTCCATTTGTAAAATATAGCAAACACCTAACTCATGGTATTAGAGCACCACATAAAAAAATGTGGAAAAGTGTCTATTTAGTGCAGTGACTGGTACCAAATAACTGCTACCATTACCAGGTTTGCTGTCAAAAACAAACTCTCCTTATTATCTTCTTATAATCTATTCTCTCACGAATATATCTAAATCCTTCTTGAAATAATTCATATTTTTAATCTGTACACTCTCAAAGAGTAAAAGGTTCCCCAAAACGTAATATCCAGACTATAAAGTTGCATGCCCTTGTATTTCTCTCATATACTCTCAGTTGCTAGCTTGTAAGCTCATTGAAGAGTACAAGGATGGCTTTATCCATCTAAGGTAAGGAGTCCCTGTATTTTGCACAACCTCCAGCACACAGTGCCCTGGGGTTCACCAGTTCAGGCACTCTGAGATCTGATGGGCATTCTGTTCACATCCTTCATAGTTTCTATTTACTTCAATCATGTTCATCCCCATCTCCGTGTTTTCAATGATAGAACCCTGACCCTTTCATTCTCCCTCTGTCTCTTGGAGCAAGGTATCAGAGGTGATCAAACTGGCAAGATACTGATATTAATATTTAATATTGATAGCAGCCTCCCAAGAGGGTAGGCAAAATAGAAAATCATGTTTATTGCCTTCTCTGTTTGTTATGCTTCTTAAATCATACCTCTTTCCTCCTAAAACATTTACTTTCCATAATGCTTTCCAAAAAAAAGACAAATAAGAAATTAAAAGGTTAAAAATCTGTTCAGAAATAAGCAAAACACAAAAAGGCCAGTATATGTGCAGCCTCTTGAGAAGGCCTACTTTTCTGATCTCTCCTGTAGCCATAAACCAGTACAACTATTCTATAGTAACTAAGTAAATTTCTCTTTCTCAGAGTCTCGGTTCTTCTCAATCTCCTCTTCTGAAAGGTCTCTAATTCCTTCTACCCAGCCCGTTAGGCTATTTATTCAGATCTACTTTGCATCCAATTCTTCACCTACTGACAACAGAGATCCAATGGCATTTAACTCAGTTACCTCTGCTTCTGGTTAACAGCTGTGGTTAAGGAGGGGGGTAGGGTGGGGACACTCACTGGGAGAGAAAAGGCTGAAATGATCACTTGAAATGAGATTTTTTTAAAATAAAGTTATTTATTTATTTATCTTTGGCTGTGTTGGGTCTTCGTTGCTGCACACGGGCTTTCTCTAGTTGTGGCGTGCAGGGGCTACTCTTTGTTGCAGTGTGTGGGCTTCTCATTGCAGTGGCTTCTCTTGCTGCAGAGCAAGGGCTCTAGGTGTGCAGGCTTCAGTAATTGTGTGCACAGGCTCTAGAGAGCAGGCTCAGTAATTGTGGCACACGGGCTTAGTTGCTCTGCAGCATGCGGGATCTTCCCGGGCCAGGGCTCAAACCATGTCCCCTGCATTGCCGGGCAGAGTCTTAACCACTGTGCAACCAGGGAAGTCCTGAACTGAGTTTTTGGATTGCCTGTAGATTCCAATTATTAATTTATCTATTCCTCTTCCTTTGTAAAAAAAAATCTTCAGCCTAGGTAACCACAAGCTTGCTGGTTACAGTGAGCAAATTTTACCTAACTCTAAACCTGCACATTAAAGACAAACAAACAAACAACCTTTACAAATGGTCAAAGACTAATCTACTAGGGATCACAATTCCTGACCGGTTTTGATTTCAGATTATTGTGCAGCCAGCTGACCAACTCAGGAAACAAGTATCTGCAGTCAACCTGTTTTAACCCCTCTGTCCTGTCTGAGGTCATATTCAGAGTCCCTAAGGGCCCTTTAACCAAAGGCTGGAGACCTTAACCTCCTCAGCATCCCACAAGGGCAGCAAGGTAAAGCCGACCTGTAGAGGGCACTTTACCAAAATGGACTTGGAACTGTCTATCAACTCGTATCTGCATTTTTCAACGTAATGGGAAGAAATCCAAATACCTCCCCATGTCAACCACTTTGATATGCTTATAATTCAAAATCCGTTCTTGTAGAAAAATTAGATAAGGCTGGAAGCTGACGCCTAAGCAAAAGCCACTAGAAGCGTTCAAATTGCAAACATTCACATTATAGTCAACCTCTGGGAAATAATGTAGAATGCACCTTTTAGCGTATCTCCTAGGCTTATTGAATAAATCATGGCTCCTCTAAATGATTCTCTAGCCTAATGCTACGAAATATGTCTAACACCAGATGGAAGTAACTATACCTCCTGTACTGAACGAAGAGCTATCCTCCAGGATGGAAATTCTTGATATAGATGAGGAGTTTGGCAGTTCTTCTAATTCTTCTAAGATCCCACAAATTCTGTTTAAGTGTGTGGGCTCATTTAAAAAGACTTGCTGAACAGTTAAAATGCATCAGCATACTTTCAAGTAACAGTGATAGCCTAAAAAGCACTGTTTTTAGTACTTTTCAAATAATACTGAAAATTTTATTATAGTCCCTACTTTGAGTTTCACCTCTTAATCCCCAATTCTCAATGGAACTAGACTTAATAGAAACCCAAAGGAAAGAGATTTTAAGTGATAAATAAATAAAGATACACACTATCACCTACAACAGTAGAAAAGCAGAATAATTGACCTGTGTTACTAAAAATACTCAGCTGGCTTTTCATAAATTGATCTGTCCTCTAAAATATTAAACCAATTTGCATTATTTATAACAACTAATGACGGTGTTAGGGAAAATGCATGATGCAGTGGCCAAGGCTGAGGCTCTGGAATCAGACAAATCCAGGTTAAGTTCCAGTTCTCTCATTTACTGACTGTTAGATTTTGTGCAGTTTGCTTTGCTTTCCTAGCTAACCCTGCTTCCCCATCTATAATCCCATTCTACATGAGGCTACCAACATCCACTTCAAAGAGCTTCTGTAAAGATGAATTGAAATACTATACATTAAATGTTGGACAGACACTAGTTATTTAATAAATGGTAACTCTTGTTATAAAAAAGAAACCACCGAGGGTTTTTTTTTTAATCAGTTGCTTGTCATCTGCATGTTATACCATAATCCTACTCAATTTCACCTTCTTTATGCTAAGAGCTAAATAAAATTCTCAGTACATGCTGCAGGAGGAGTTGTTCTTGCCAGCTCCAGGTGCCTATACTGGAGTACATCCTCTATTAAAGCATCAAAGATTTGTACTGGCATTGCTATTGGACACGTTAGTCTCCTGCACTGGACTGGGAGCTCACTGAGAGGAAGGAGTGCTTTATTCCTCTTTCTATCCCACACACCCGGCACAGGACCTGGCCAGTAAAGTACGTTCCATAAATGTTTGGTGAAGGAAAACACTGCAAAATTACAAAGGGAAAAATGAGTGTGCGAAAAAGTGCATACTCTGATGAGCAATCTCACTCTTCTTGAATAAAAACTATAATTGGTTAAGGGTGTGTAGGGGTAATTCATTCATTCACTTATGCATCCACTCAAAACAAAGTGGCCAGATGCTGCTGAGGATAAAAAAGTGTGTAGGCCAAGCAAAAGGGTACAATGGTTCCAAGGGAATGTCTTTAAAATGCAGATTCCAGTTTAGTTTGGGGAACCATCTAAAACACTGTTGTTCAGAGTAGGGTTGATAGACTGAATTAAAATCACCTGGCAGCTTGGTAAACATGGAGATTCCTGATCTCCTATTCAGTTCCAATGAACCAGAATCTCTGAAGATGCATTAGTACTTTATAAATTCTACAATGAATATGTTGTAACAAGGTTTTAATTTGAGAACATCAATGCTGAGATGCTTAGTCATTCCTCCGGCCCCACCTCTATCCTTTAGGACAGCTGTTACCTTTAACCATAACACCTCATTTCCAAAGCCTTCATGAAAATCTTATTTTGGGCCATGAATTACTTAAGTAATTTAGATTTTTTCTATCATCCTTAACAGAGAATTTTAAGCTAGGAAAAAGGATTGAGTTAGTAGTTTTTTCCTTATGCAATTAAATGTTCATATATTCCCAAACTGATTAAAAATTATTTCTAACTTTAAAAACTCACAAGCTATAACTTATAATATTACTGGAATAAAAGAAGTCAAATTGAGCGTAATTCATTTATTTAGTGAGCACTAACTATGTTTTAGACACCATGTCAGGTTCTAGAGACGCAACAGAGAGGAAAACACAGCTTCTGGCTTTAAGGAACAGAGTCAACTGGAGGGAGGCCCCAGACATATAACTAGGGTGATAAGGGCTTTGAAAAGGGAAGCATGGGTTCTAAGGAGGCACACAGAGAAGGAAGGCACACAGATAAAACCATGTAAAAAAAACAAGTAGAAATTTGCCATTCCAACATGTGCCCCTTTCACGACTATGACAACTATAAATACAAAGTGAAACTTATTCCTGGAATTGAGAAAAAGGGAAAAGCTGCAAAACCAGCCTTGAATAGGCAGAGAGGGAACGGCAGTGCCTGCAACAGAAGGAACAGTGTAGGTAAAAGCCAAGAGGTAGGGAAGACATGCTGAGTTTGGGAAAACAAAGAAATTGAGCAAGGCCGAAAATTCAGGGGAAGGGTTAAGAGACGAAGCTGGAGATGTAAGAGCAAGTCCAGCTCGAGAGGGCGCAGGTGCAGGATGAAATGATGAGCTCAGTTTGGGACACGCTCAAATTGAGGTGCTGTGGGACAGCCACTGCGGATATCTGGGACAATGAGAGGCGTTCACAGAGCAGCAGGACATCGGAGAGGAGCGCTCAAGAGGCAGCTCTGGATGGAACACACATCTGGCGGGGGGCGGGCATCACATTTAAAATTTAAGTGCAGTTATATATGCATGCCTCACATTCTTTTATGAGCAAAAATAACCGTTGCCTTTTTGATAGTGCTATTTTTCTAAGTGCTCTTACACTAAATACGTATTTGTAGTAAACCTTAAGAGACACGCCCTAGAGGAAGCCACCCCATGGTTTCATTACCTGTAAAATGGCATGATAAGCACGAGTCATATATGCGAGCCAGGCCTGTGGGAGAAAAATTGCACGGTGCCACTCGGAAAGCTGGATGTGAACCTGTGGGAAAAATGTACCATGACAGAAGTTAGGCTGCACAGTATTAAAACAGAATGAAATGAAAACTGTATCATCAATTCTCTCTTTCCCTTCATTTTCTATGGTCTGGAATCTAAAACCAAAACAGTCTAGGATCAGAACCACAAATAAGATCTTTCGGATATTTTCAAAGGAGAGGAGCTTAGAGTCCTGTAAAGACAAAATACAGTAAGCCTGGAATTTTCTAAATTAAAGCAAATAAAATCCTACAATAATAACAAGTTAAGATGTATGTGTAATACAAATATGCCCTCGAAAATCAGGGGGAAACTCTGTAAAGCCTCTTGCCAATGTCAGGAAACTAGGTATTGTCTAACAAATCCCCCTAGTAATTTTAAATAAAAATAAATATCGCTCACATCTTGGACTTCCAATATGACAATTTCTGAAGTAATAAACTTAAATTGCCAACAGAAATATCATGTTGTGTAGAAACCAGGATGTTAAGAGCATGCAAATGAGTCCCGCACACAGCAATTGAGCACACCACTAGATAAATGCCCTTTAATCAGTGTGGGTAAACAAGAGAAAAATGATATATGCCAACACTGAAATCCTGTTTCTGAAGACCCAGACAAAACATCTGGTTTTCATAGTCATTTCTGTTTCTACCTATTAGTATACTGCTATCTTGCGACAAATCTTCCCAGGTCTGCTTCTGTTAAAGAAAGATCACTCAAGAAAAAATAGTCACAGTGCATCACATTTCATGTTTCCTGTAACTCATCTCATCTAAACTCAAACAACGGAAACTTTAGTCTGTGTCTTTCAGACAAAAAACAACAACAAACACACAAAAAGGACAAATTTCTACATAATTACCCCAGAATCATGATAACTACAGTATTTAAAGAGATTTTACTGTATTATAGGAATTAATTTTCTCAAGTGCTTTGTGATGGGGAAGAGAACAGCCTCTCTGAATACAGTTGGTTCCCATGGCTTCTGGTATTTTCTTTAATCCCAATCTTAGTGTGGGCCTACTATACGCAAGGGACTCTGGAAGGATGTGAGGATTATAAATCGATCAGTAACTGCACAGAGTTCAGAAATGCGCAGGGAGAGTCAGAAACGTACACAAATAGATTATAAGGCAAAATTATGAAGCATCTATGGGAACAAAGAGATCAGTCTGTCTGCAATCTAGCACTCCTCATCCCACTGCTTCTTTTTAAAAAATTAGATACTCAAACTGTATGAAAAAGATACTCAGATCACGAAATGAACCTAAAAAAAAATTATAAAGTCAGATTTCTTGCTTTTCTGATCAAGTACTCACTCTATTGAGTAGGGTAGGGGAAGCCTTGTCAACATGTTAACAAAACTCCTTGAAGGAAGGGGCCTACCAATTCCTGCTTCTTCCCTTGTTATCCAGGAAGCTGTGGCGGCATTAATTAGTCCTTGACCTTGCTCTTTGTTTCCAAAATGTGGGGACTTCCCTTTAGCTTTTTCCTACCCTTTTCAAAAAATACATTAATTATCTTTAAGACCTGGATTTCACAGAAAGGATACAAACACCACAACTGAAACTTTTATCTCTTACTTCAGAACCTCAAAATATTTTAAAATTTTGCTGCTACATAATCCATGGACATCATTGCACAATTGAGAATATCCACAGTCTCAGCAAACTGGCAAAAAGAGCACTGGATGTTCTTGGAAAGACAGCGATCTCAATTGGCTTCTTAAACTTGAGTTAAAAAAAGAAAGTAATATGAAAAAATGTAAAGGAACATGAGCAAATCAAATGCTGAGCTTCTAAGAACAAAGACTGTCATGCCAGGAAACCTAGTTACAAGGAGGCTATAAACCGAAGGTTAAAGCTAACCCTCTTGCTGCTGTTCAGACCACATCTGAAGGTGGGTGCAGGGAAGCAGTCATGCTTGAGCCTAGACACCTGCCTGAACTCCCCAGGTTTTATGAGATTACACCTAGTCTTAGTGTTCTGTGGAGTTAGCTGTGACTAAATCTCTTTAAAAATGCACTTTCTCGCTCTTTCCCTTACAGAAGAGAGACTTAGAGAAACAGCTTAAACATAGTCATGCCCTTACTCTCCAGTTGTGTTACAGGCAGAAAAGACTTCCTTGACCATGTTTCACAAAAACACATTTTAGGATGTGTTCAGTCACCCCATAGAGGTTAATGTTGCTAGGCTGAAAAATATAATTTGCATTACTGAAGTATGAAAATCATGTATAATTTGCTATACTGGTGCGATGGCTTTGAAGGAAGCCCAAGGAACAAACTAATTCCAATCATGAAGTTTCAACCCTGTTATTCAACAGATGATAAAGCAGGGTTCTCAACCACTGTGCACCGAGTTTTAATTAACACATGAAATACAGTTTTTCTAAGGCTAACTATGTATACCCTTGCAGTGAATAACAGGTGTCTAATGGACTGCTAAGGTGAGCAGCTTCTATGACTTAGGAAAGAGTAAGAGTTTCTATGTCTAAGAGGTAGTACTAAGTATAACGAAACATTACTGCACATGCCTAAAAAAGAGACTACGTTAGGGAAATACGCAAGTAGGGTAAAGGGGGAAAAGAAGGATAATAAGGCAAGAGTGGGGACAGGAGCAGGTCACAGGACTAAATAGGGTGGTCAGGGTATCTCGTTGAGAAGATGAAGCCTGAGTGAAAACTTGAAGGAAATGAAGAACTGGTGGGAACGTAAAATGGTTCAGCTGCTGTGGAAAACAGTTTGGTGGTTCCTCAAAAAGTTAAACATAGGATGACCAAATGACCTAGCAATTCCACTCCTAGGTATATACCAAACAGAACTGAAATGACATATTTAAACAAATACTGTACGTGAATGCTCAAGCAGCACTTTCACAGTAGTCGCCAGGCAGAAATAACCCAAATGTTCATGAATGAATAAATGGATAAACAAAATATGATAAATCCACAATGGAATATTATTTGCCCATAAAAAGGAACGAAGTACTAACGCATGCTACAATGTGGATGCACCTTGAAAACATTATGTGAAAGTCAAAGAAGCCAGATACGAAAGGTCACATGTTAAATGATTCCATTTATATTAAATGTCCAGAACAGGTAAATCCATAGAGAGAGAAAGCAAATTAGTGGTTTCCGGGGGTGGGGAGGAGGCAGGGAGAGGAAGAAGTGGGAGGGAATGTTTAATGCATACATGGTCTCATCTAAGGGTGATGAAAATGTTTCAGAACTAGACAGAGGGGAAGGTTGCACACTGTGAATGTACTAAATACCACTGGATTGTAGATTGTACACTTTAAGCTTTAAAATGGTTAGTTTGATGTTATGTGAATTTTACCTCAATTAAAAAAACCCCCACAAGGTAAGGCAAAGATCCCTAAAGTGAGCACATGGCTGACCTGTTTTAGGAACAGAAGGGAGGCCAGGGTAACTAGCACAGATAGAGTAAGCAAAGAGGAGAGTGTAAAAAGAGAAGGCTGGAGAATTAACAGGAGAAAGCAGGGCCCCCTAGGTCACTTCTCAGGACTTGCCTTTACTCTTACTAAAGGGGGAGCCATTATAAGGTTTTGAGAAAAATGACACAATCTAATCTACATCGTAAAAGGATCATGCTGACTGCTCTGTTGAGAACAGACTGTAGCGGGCAAAGTTCAAAGCAGAGAAATCTACTCAGAGGCTCCTGCAAAAATCCAGGTAAGAGACAATGGTGGCTCGAGTGGTAGCAGTAACACTGTAGAATAAAAGTTTTCGAGTATTCAGCTGTGTAATTTTTCCAGCCCACCCCAAATATTAAGTAAAATGCCAATATATAAAACAGAGAAGCAAAATTTGTGTAAATGAAGTAAGGGTGACGGCTGAGGGCTTGGCGTTCAGCCCTCTTGATCATCTGAGTCTACTTTGTGGTGGTCTCTAGTACTTTTTAAAACACAGTTTTAACTAGAGGGACATAAAAGAGATCAGTGGTTGTCAGGAGATGGGGGAGCGGGGGAGGAGCTGACTACAAAGGAGCATGGGGGAATTTTCGGGTGATAGAACTGTTCTCATCGTGACTGTGGTACTGATTAGACAAATGTGTTCATGTCTCAAAATTCATAGAACTATATACTAAAAGGGGAGAAACCTACTGTATGCATATAACTCAATAAAATAAAATTTAAAATACATAGTTTGAAAATGGCTACTTTTAGAACATACACTTCTCAAACATTCACCTCCCACCATCTAATACCCTCTGTATACGTCTTTGTCATCATCATTCAAAATCCACTCTTTCTCTTATCTTTCCTTTTCCTATCAATGTTACCCCATCAATATTACAATCACCAGGTTTGAAATTTCTGATTTATCCTGGACTTCTCCCTTGCCCCCAACTCAACTGTCATCTCTACCTCTAAAATGTTTACTATGTTTGTCCCTACTTCCTCACTGGGTGAGTCCTAACTCCTGCCTTGATTACTGAGGCCACCTAACTGATCTCTTAACAGCCTAAAATCTTTCTTCCTTCTAATACATCCTGAATGGTGTTGCTACTATTACATTAACTCAGAACTTCTTTTCAAAAACCTTTGATGGTTCATTAAAGAATAAAGTCCAAATTCTTCTGTGCTGTGTCCAAAGTATCTTAGAATCAAATTAAGAAAAATTTATTGTAGGAGCCTCCCTGGCAGGTTCGATCCCTGGTCAGAGAACTAAGATCCCACATGCCACTCATAGCGGCAAAAAAAAGAAAAAAAAAAAAGAAAGAATTTGTTGTTATGTGAGAACTCTGCTGCCCTGCTGGTTAAGATCCTCATCCAATTTCCCCACTTGATTTTCTGCTCCTCTCTTTCATTTAACCTGTATTCTGCTTGATTTGGGTTATAAACCAATTCCCAAGCCTGTCCTATATTCTACAAGACCTTTGCATTCACTGACTGCTTCTGCTGCTTTTAATGCCCAGTCTTCCTCTCACCTCTACTTTCTGAAATAATTTCTCCCATCCCTATGCTTGGAAATACACTATATGCCTCTCCCGTTATACTCAACAGATTCCATCTTGGACTATTTGTTCATGGACCTTAATCTCATACAATCCCAAGGGCAGAGATCATATCCTATTCATCCCGGAATCCCTCCCATGAAACCCACAACAGTATCTCGCACTTAAGTGTTCACTTAAATACCTGCTGAGTTTAACCAATTAAACGTACAGTGTTAGCTTTAAGGCAAAATCTTGTCATGTGAAAGCCACACTGTCATAAACAAGTAATCACAGAAAGTTATGATGTGTAAAAACACAATGTTAGAAAACTTTTTTTAGTAGGCATGGCTAAACACAAACACAAGTTGTTGAGAATACAGTTATTTGAAATTTTACAGAACATGTCCAAAATGTTCTGGCTGGGAAATGTTTCATTCCAGATTAAAAACACAGTGACTGACAAGGTGAAATTTTAAAGCGGGTATTATAAACTTTGTATTTTGAAATTTCCTAACGAAACTTTTTAATTTGTATCATACAAGTTCTAATGACATATACGTGAAATACTCGGTCAACAGAAATATCCTGCTTAGAAACACAATTCATAAATGTAGCGGGAATGTCAAAAGACAGAATGAAAAAGGAGATGTTGTTTCCTCACTGATGCATGTTTTTCTTGAAGGAACTACATGGCTACCTAATTAGATAATTTACTGTTCAGAATATATTGCCCAGAAATTTGGTAATGTTTTCTACCTCTTGAGTGATCTTAACAAATACAATTATTCATTTATAAGAAAATACCCATTTTAACAGCACTTCAATAAATAATTTAAATCAAGTAAGACAAGCTTTGGTGAGGCTGTTTGACTGTAAAACTAGAATGGGATAAGGTAGAGCAGCACATAAAAAACAACAGGTAAAGTGTTTGTTATTGATTTTAAAACCGCAATCTCACAAAGTAAGGCATATTCACGTTAACCAGATGTATATATTATTATCAAAAGAATAAAAGTATTTAACTTCAGTTGCTACGCGGACACACCAATACTGAGCCACTACATTTGGTCTGTGACATACACACACTCCTCCCACATTCCCAGAAGAAAAACCATTTGTACTTAGTGTTAGAGACCCCCAAAGCCACTCAATGTCCCACTGTTTATAAATAAGAAATCATAGGCTTCAGTTGTCTGTCAATAGTAATCTTGTTTGCACAGTATAAATTTTCTATTATTCCTGTCCCCTGACAAACAGTGACTGGAAGACGAGAAGGGAGGGCTTATAGAGGACACATTTTTGAAGTAAAATGACACTTATCACTTTGTAGGTGCTTTCTGGACATTTAAAACTCTCTCTCTCCTTCCACCCTCCCTCCGTCCCCCCCTCATTCTCTCTCCAGCTTAGTCTATCTCTCTCTTCCCCTCTCCCCCCACTCCCCCTTCCCATGAGGATAACATTAGCTTGAAAGCTGACAATTCAATCACATCTCAAGCAACCATTTACTCTGTTATTTAATAGGAAGGGGGAAAACCCTGTTACCATAACAACTCACATCACATGGTAATTATGGAGTTTCTAAAATACAGCAAACAATACTTTTCACAGTGTTTTCTAAGGGGAATGTGTAATAAGCACAGATACCACTTCTCACAATTATTATTCAAAATTTTCATCTAATTGTTTCATATTGCATGAATGCTAACATACTCCATGTTTTTCATAAGAAATATGTTTTTAAATAAAGAAGGAACTGAAAGAAAAGGGCAAATGATGGGTTATATCACATGTACTTTTGGGTATCTAGGGAAAAAATGTAAAGAAGGCAGAAGAAAAAAATTAATTTATAAGGCAAAACAAAACAAATGATGATCAATTTCAAAAGAAAGAAAGAAGAAAAAAGATTTCATTCAGAGTAGTGCTGCCAATAAGCCTGATAAAGGCTTCTCTGACATAAAAATGAAAAAGAGCTCATTACCTAATGTTGAGGCATAAATATGGTTGGGTAGCAGCAGGATCAGGAAAATTTGCATGTGCCCAAAGATGGAGGAAATAATGAAGCAAGGATGCCATTCTCATCCAGGGACAAATAAGTATCATCCAATTTAGGTGAGAGTATCATGTCAGAGTTAGAAGTGCCAAAGGATGACAAGACAGTCAGCAACTTTCAGGGAAAGAAACTGTCATTCATCTTCAGCTTCCTCATCAACAGGAGCCAAGTTAGTCTCAGGATGAGAAGTAGTTATAAATCAGGGCAGAAGGGCTTCCCTGGTGGCGCAGTGGTTGAGAGTCTGCCTGCCGATGCAGGGGACACGGGTTCGTGCCCCCGTCCGGGAAGATCCCACATGCGGCGGAGCGGCTGGGCCCGTGAGCCATGGCCGCTGAGCCTGCGCATCCAGAGCCTGTGCTCCGCAACGGGAGAGGCCACAACAGTGAGAGGCCCGCGTACCGCAAAAAAAAAAAAAAAAAATCAGGGCAGAAGAGGACAGTCACTTGAGCTTGGAGAAGCCCTAGTAGAGCTGAAATGACCCCTGGTTGTCCCCTGTTCAAAGGAGCAAAGAGAGAACGGGCACTTCAGTTTTAGAGAAATCTAAACAGGACAGTGATTATACAGAACTGCTCCTGGTAGGTCAGGTCAAACCCAAGTCAGACATAGATCTGTGATCCTTCCGAAAGTATAACGTGGGAGAGTTTCACTTTAAGAAAAGTCAATGAAAAACAAAAACAGGAAGAAGGGGATATAATGCTTTCCAAAAGAATTCATCACAGATTAAATAGCTAGTTCTCCATGACACTGAAAATACTTGATTTAACTAACACAGTTATTGAGAAATATTGACAATTACATAAAGCAAAATACACTTCAAAATATGAAGAGCAGAGCACTGGGACATTCAAAACCAAGTTCTTTTATCCATCCATTCATGCACTCACCCATCTATAGTTGTATGCATTAGGGCCATAGAATATCCTATAGGTATATGTAACCTTTGGCAGAGAGGGGAGGCTAAACCATATAGATGAATAACAACACCAACAGTATATAATAGCTTGTTCAAATGACAACAACGTCACTTCTTAGTAAGACCTCAACAATTATTAGATTGACCATCAATTTAATAGCAACATTTCTGGAAAAAGGAAATGATCCCACTAAATGCATGTATAAAGTATAGGACACATCCAAGTTTCAAAAGGATTAAAATCATTTACAAAGTGTCTACTATGTGCCAGGAATACTAAGCACTGGAATGACACATGACCAAAACAAACTCCCTGATTTTATAAAATTTACACTTTAAAAAAGGAGACAGACACGCTAATTGTCATGTATGCTGTGCCACCCAAATCCCCACTTCAGGATTAGTAGGGATAGATGGATAGATAAATAGCTTCATGTAGTAAATAAATTGAATTCATAGCTACAAACATTCCTAAAGAAAACTCCAAGCCCAGAATTTTCACTAGAAAATTCTACTGCCCATTTTAGGAAAAATTATTTATTAGGATAGCATTATCCTGATAACACAACAGGCAAAGGTATTACAAGGAAACTACAGAACCATACCCTTCATAGGTGCAAAGATGCAAAAATCCTTAACAAAATATTATTAGCAAATCAAATTCAGCAATAAATAAATAGGATACTTCATTATAATCAAGTGGAGTTTATCCTAGGAATGCAGATTTGGTTCACATTAGAAAATCAATCAAGATAATTCATCATATGGGGCTTCCCTGGTGGCTCAGTGGTTGAGAGTCTGCCTGCCGATGCAGGGGACACGGGTTCATGCCCCAGTCCGGGAAGATCCCAAATGCCGTGGAGCGGCTGGGCCCGTGAGCCATGGCCGCTGAACCTGAGCGTCTGGAGCCTGTGCTCCGCAACGGGAGGGGCCACAAAAGTGAGAGGCCTGCATACCGCAAAAATAATAATAATGAAATAATTCATCATATCAACAAACCAAAAAAGTATACAATCATTTCAATAAATGTAGGGAAAAAATATTTGACAAAATTAAACATCTATTTGTAATAAACCCCTTAACAATTTAGGAATAAAAGGAAACTTCATCAACCTAATACAGGATATCTACAAAATCTCTACACTAAAATAAACTAAATATAACATCATATTTAATATTAAGACACTGAATGCTTTCCCCCAAGACTGTTAACAAGATAAGAATTTCTGCTCTCACCACTGCTATTCAACCACACCAAAGGGTCCTACACAGTGCAATCAGGCAAGAAAAAGAAATCAAAGGCATACAGATCCAAGAGAAAAACAGTATGACAATCTATATTCATAGGCAACATTACAATGAAAAACAAAAAGAATCTACAAAAAAGCTACAAAAAATGTAAGTGGGTTTAGTAAGGCCATAAAAAAGTATCAATAACATGTTTATATTCTAGCAATGAGCAGTTGGAAATTAAGACAAACCAAAAAACAGTCTAATCGCACTAGCATAAAAATACTTAGGGATATGAAATACTTATTAAATTTAACAAAATATGTGCAAGATTTGTAGTAAGAAAACAATAAAACATGATCTAAGATAATAGAGAAATATACCTTGTGTATGGGTTGAAAACTTAATATTATTAAGATGTCAATTCTCTCCCAAATTGATCTACAAATTCAATTTGCATTTCTACCAAAATTACAGCAGGCTTTTTTTGTAGCTTCTCAAAGCTGATTTAAAATTTATGTGGAGGGCTTCCCTGGTGGCACAGTGGTTAAGAATCCGCCTGCCAATGCAGGGGACACGTGTTCGAGCCCTGGTCCGGGAAGATCCCACATGCCATGGAACAACTAAGCCCATGCATCACAACTACTGAGCCTGAGCTCTAGAGCCCGCACACCACAACTACTGAAGCCTGCACGCCACAGCTACTGAGCCTGTGCTCCACAACTACTGAAGCCCATGTGCCTAGAGCCCATGCTCTGTAACAAGAGAAGCCACTGCAATGAGAAGCCCACACACCGCCAACGAAGAGTAGCCCCCGATCGCGCAACTAAGGAAAGCCCGTGGGCAGCAATGAAGACCCAACACAGCCATAAATAAATAAATAAATAAAATTTATGTGGAAAAGCAAAGGGCTTAAGACAGCCAAATTTAAACCAAAATTGGAAGATTCATATTACTTGATTTCAAGACTTATTATAAAGCAACAGTAGTGAAACTGTGTGGTTTTGATGAAAGTCTACACACTTAGAACAATGAAACAAAATTAAGTACAGAAATAGACCCATACATATATGGACAAATGATTTTTTTTTTTTTTTTTTTTTTGTGGTACGCGGGCCTCTCACTATTGTGGCCTCTCCCATTGCGGAGCACAGGCTCCGGATGCGCAGGCTCAGCGGCCATGGCTCACGGGCCTAGCTGCTCCGTGGCATGTGGGATCTTCCTGGACCCGGGCACGAACCCATGTCCCCTGCATTGGCAGGTGGGCTCTCAACCACTGCACCACCAGGGAAGCCCAACAAATGATTTTTTGACAAAGGTGCCTCGGTGAAGAAAGGATGGTATACTCAACAAGTATAACTCATACCTTATGAAAAATTAACTCAAATAATCATAGGCTAAAATGTAAATCTTAAACCATAAAGCTTCTTCTACAAGAAAACTCAGGCGATCCATCAAGTGATCAATGGATAAACTATATATGATATATTCATACAATGGAATATTATTTGGCTGTAAAAAGGAATGAACTGCTGATACATACTACAGTACATATAAATCTTGAAAACATTATACTAAGTAAAAAAACCCATACCAAAAAACCCACATATTGCATGATCCCATTAATATAAAATGTCTAAAACTGGCAAAACTACACAGAAAGAAAGTGGATTCGTGGTTGCTGAAGGCTGGGATGTGAGGAAAATGGAGAGTGACTGCTAATGGGTACAGAGTTTCTTTTCATTATGATGAAAATATTCTAAAATTGATTGTGGTGATGGCTATGCAACTCTGTGCATATACTAAAACCACTGACTTGCACACATTAAATGAGTGAATTTTACGGTACATAAATTATACCTCATTTTTTTTTAATTAAAAAAAAAGAGAACACGGGGGGGCAAAAAGCAGAAAAACTTTGAGACTTGGGGTAGGACAAAAAGCAAGAACCATAAAAAAAACTTGAGAAATTCTTCAAAACTAAAGATCTTCTCTTCAAAAGACAAATGAAAAGTTACAGAGTAGGTAAAAACATGTGCAAAACACATTTCTAATTTAAAAAACATCCAGAATATATAAAGAACTCTCATTTGAAAACAAAAAACCTGGATTAAAAATGGGCAAAAGAACAGAACACTCTATGGAAGAAAAAATATGAATGGTGAATAAATACATGAAAAGATGTTCAACATCAGCAGTCATTAAAAAAAAAAACACGAATTAAAAACCACAAAAGGGAAACCACTAACCACTATGAGAACTGCTAAATTTAAAAAGCTGACCATATTGAGCACTGGCAAGGAAGGCAGAGCAACCAGAACTCCCTTACATTGCCGGTGGGCACTCAAAATGGGACAGTCACTAGAAAAACAGTCGGGTAGTTTCTTACATTCACTCACCAAAAGACCTAGCAATCCCATTCTTAGGTAGTTATTTACTCAAAAGAAATGAAAACAGATGTCCACACATACACCTGTATGATAATGTTTATAGCCGCTTTAGTCATAATCTGGAAAAAGTAGAAACAACTCAAAGGTCCATCAATGGGTAAATTAATACACAGATTGAAATAATGACGACAGGCTTTTTAAAAACAAAAAGACTCAGAACAGAGCAGTGATGGGAACCTAAGCAAAGTCTGAAGAAACTTCAGCTGGAAAAATACCAAAGGGACTGCTACAAAAGAAACACTAGAAGAAAGGAGGAGAGTTAGGAAATACTAGAGTCATCCTGGAAAAAACCAAAGGTATTTTAAAATTGTTCTCTGATTGCCCTGGGATGGTACAAGGTAGTTCAAGAACTGGGTAATCATACTTCCTGGGTTCAATTTCCAGGCTCCTCTACTTACCTGTGTCATGCACATTAACAGTACCAACCTCATAGTGTGAATATAGAGATTAAATGAATTAATATATGCATGGCAAATTTTGAAGCATCTGAGCTGGTTATTAGCTATTATTATTGCAATTGTTATACCTATTAACTAGCTCTTAAAATTCTTATTATTTGTTGTCAGATAGTCTGAGAAACTGCATGGCTCATTCTCTATCTCTTTTTTTAAAAAATGGATTATAGTAAGCAGAAAATGAATCCAAACAAAATCCTACCATAGATTTGGCAGAATTCTGTCTAATGTGTCTTCCAATTGACTCCTAAAATTATGATCTTTTCTCATCTCTTGAAATTTTCTAGGCATTCTAAAACACAAGCAACAAGTATCATAACCCAAATATTTTCTCTGTTCACATCTAAGGTACACCTCATAAGTTCTGATTCCATTTTCTGAATTTATTAGGTGTCTTCTGCTACCTCCACATTAACACTTTTTTTGTTTCTTTTCTGATGGTACTTTTAAAGTTAGGCTTCCATTAATACTTAACAATTTGGTTACCCACGTTAAGTCCACAGCTTTAAAACCCAAAAAGGTACCAAATCTCTCTCTTCTCCATACCAACAAATAATATGCTAGGGAGAACAAATCTAGAAATTACCTATGCTTTTTCCTCTTTTATGAAATTAAACCTCTCTTCTTCCCAGAGAAACACTGCTCTTCCCAGATCTTTCTTCCCTCCTTAGTTAAATAAAGACACTGTGTTAGACAAAAAAGGTTCTGAACCAAATATTTACATAATTTCAATTCTAACTAAATATATAAAACTAATATGGGTGGCTAGGATAGAGGTGGGTCTATAAAATCTGGCTATGCTGGGACTTCCCTGGCAGTCCAGTGGTTAAGACTCTGCACTTCCACTGTAGCGGGCACGGCTTCAATCCCTGGTCAGGGAACTAAGATCCCTCATGCCATGCATGTGCACGGCCAAAAAACAAATAAACAAAAAACCTGGCTATGCTAATTGGTGGCAATTGGTATGACACAGAATATAATCAAATCAAATTAGTGATGCCAAGATTTATAAATTATGTCTCAAAATAAGATTTAATACAAACATACTGTAGCAGCACTATTTTTACCTCATATCCTTTAAAATTTTTACAATTTATATATTTTCATTTATAATTTGTATATAACTTATGTTTAAATTATGTAAAATAAACCTCTTTGCTGTGATATTTTGTTTTGTTATTCATTCATACATTTTAATTTCTATATAACTGAATGAGTAACTGTCATAAAATTTTAAAAAACAACAAAAAAACAAATTTCCCAAGTGCTTTACAACTTCCCTCTTCCCTCTCGTATTGCTACCACCTGCAATGATCAGATTTCAAGCAAAAAATAACGTAACTTTATTTTAAAAGGGTGGTCTAAAAGAAAAATTAAATAAACACTAAAACCATAGGTTGTTTTTTTTTTTTCCCTAAACTCTATTATTTACTGTTAATTCCCAAAATATAAACACTGGTGCTCTACATACTTTCAAAGGATCACAATTAAGAAACAGGCAAAATTATTTCTTTAAATAATAAATTGGTATTTATTCTGAAATACGGAAGTTAAATACTGATGAAATAAACCAAATTCCAAGATACTACTCCTTAATAGGCTGAACAGTGGGGAAGCATGCCAGTTTCTTTGAGAAATACCTCAAAATATTTTAGTATTCAGTTGGCTCAACTATTCTGGTTGTCTTTAAAAGCCACTTAAATTAATTATGATAAAGAGAAAAATAATTCCCAAACACACACTAAATCTCATGGGCATAAAGTGAAGGAGGGAAACCCCAAAACATATATAAGCAAGAAGAACCTGTTACAGAGCATGGGAAGGCTCCTACCTCATGCACTAGAGCGAGTGAAGTCTGCTTGAAACTTCGCCCTCTATTGGCCATCAGTCTATTCAATGGTTTGCCATCTTTACTCTGATACATTGAAATATCATAACAAAACAGCATACCACCTTAAAAAAAAATAAAAACATTGCTTATGGCAAAACTCATTAATTAGGGCCTCAGTAATCCATATTCAATCAATCTGTATAGAGAGATTTAGAAATTAAAAGAATATGCTAAACAAATTATGATTTTTAACTGTGAATAAAAAATAGAGCTATAAGAAGTTACCATATTGAAACGATCACTTACTGACAAGCCTTATTCATTTGTAAATAAATGAGAAAATTTCAAATTATGTCTTATTTTAAATTTTGTGAACTGTTACTTCTAGAAATTCTATTAAGCTTTTCTTTAAAAACAAATTTCAATGAAAGAGAAATGCTTGTGCATGTCAGTCTTTGTGAACTCCTGAATAATATGGGTTCCTTTAGTTTCTACCCATAAGTGGACTAGTTTTCCTTCATACCTGCACTCACATACATTCACTCTCCCTTTTTTCCTCCCTTTTCTAACATACTTTGGGGGAATTTTTGCAACTATGTTCATGGAAGAGACTGGCCTTTACTATTCTCTTCTTCTACTTGGTGTCAAGATTATGCTGATCTCAATCAAGAGTGTTCTCTTCTTTTTTTTTTTTTTCTCGGTTGAAGTTTATAAAGACCACTGTTATTTCTCCCTTAAGTTTTTTGAGGACTTCACCAAGGAAGCCATCTGCACCTAGGTTTTCTTTGTGGGAAGGTTGCTACAGATTCAATTTCTTTAATACATATCAAACTATTCATATAGTCTATTTCTCCTTCTGTCAGTTTTGCAAAGTTTTATATTTTGACAAATTTCTACATCTCATCTAAACTGTGAAATTCATTGGCTAAAAGTTCTTCAAAATATTCTTTAATGTTTTGAATGCTGTAGGGCCTGAAGTGACGTCTCCTTTGTTGTCCCTGATACAGGTGATCTATATTTCTCTATTTTTTTGTCCAGCCTTACAACAGCTTTATCAATTTTCTTAAACTTTTTTTTTTAAACTAGCAGCGTTTTTTATTTATTTATTTATTTTTAATTTTTATTTATTTTTGGCTGTGTTGGGTCTTTGTTGCTGTGCGTGGGCTTTCTCTTGTTGTGGTGAGCGGGGGCTACTCTTCGTCATGGTGCACGGGCTTCTCATTTCAGTGGCTTCTCTTATTGTGGAGCAAGGACTCTAGGAGCAAAGGCTTCAGTACTTGCAGCACGCGGGCTCAGTAGTTGTGGCACGTGGGCTCTAGGGCCCGTGGGCTTCAGTACTTGTGGCGCACAGGCTCAGTAGTCATGGCTCGCAGGCTCTAGAGCGCAGGCTCAGTAGTTGTGGTGCACGGGCTTAGTTGCTCCGTGGCATGTGGGGTCTTCCCAGACCAGGGATGGAACCTGTGTCCCCTGCACTGACAGGCAGATTCTTAACCACTTCACCACCAGGGAAGTCCTCATTAAACTTTTCAAAGAATCACCTTTGGCTTTGCTTATTTTCTTTATTTCCTGTGTTTCCTATTGCACTGATTTTTAATCCTATCTTTATTATTCCTTCCTTTATCATTTCTTTAAGTTTAATTTTCTGTTCTTCTCCAAGTTTCTTGAAATAGAAGCTTAAACTATAATTGTTTTCCTTCTTTTTTCAGTATATGCATTAAGGGTACAAATTTCCTACTAACACTGTTGTTGTTTTTTTTTACAGGTAAAGCAGATAATTTTTAATGAAATGGAAATTATAAGATTTCAAAAGGTCTTTTTTTTCCCACTACCACCACCCCCGACCCTCGCTTTCCCTCCTTGGTGTCCATATGTTTGTTCTCTACTTCTGTCTCTATTTCTGCCTTGCAAACTGGTTCATCTGTGCCATTTTTCTAGATTCCACATATATGCATTAATATACGATATTTGTTTTTCTCTTTCTTACTTCACTCTGTATGACAGTCTCTAGGTCCATCCATGTCTATACAAATGACCCAATTTCGTTCCTTTTTATGGCTGAGTAATATTCCATTGTATATACGTACCACATCTTCTTTATCCATTTGTCTGTCGATGGACATTTAGGTTGCTTCCATGACCTGGCTATTGTAAACAGTGCTGCAATGAACATTGGGGTGTATATATCTTTTTGAATTATGGTTTTCTCTGGGTGTATGCCCAGTAGTGGGATTGCTGGGTCATACGGTAATTCTATTTTTAAGGGGTTTTTTTTGGTGTTTTTTTTTTTTTTTTTTTGCTGTACGCGGGCCTCTCACTGTTGTGGCCTCTCCCGTTGCAGAGCACAGGCTCTGGACGCGCAGGCTCAGCGGCCATGGCTCACGGGCCTAGCTGCTCCGCAGCATGTGGGATCTTCCTGGACCGGGGCACGAACCCGCATCCCCTGCATCGGCAGGCAGACTCTCAACCACTGCACCACCAGGGAAGCCCCCTCCAGTTCCATTTTTTCCCCTCAAGATTGCTTTGGCTTTTCGGGGTCTTTTGTGTCTCCATACAAATTTTAAGATTTTTTGTTCTAGTTCTGTAAAAAATGCCATTAGTAATTTGATAGGGATTGTGTTGAATCTGTAGATTGCTTTGGGTAGTATAGTCATTTTCACAATATTGATTCTTCCAATTCAAGAACATGGTATATTTCTCCATTTGTTTGTGTCATCTTTGATTTCTTTCATCTGTGTTATAGTTTTCTGAGTACAGGTTTTTTACCTCCTTCAGTAGGTTTATTCCTACATATTTTATTCTTTTTGTTGTAAATGGTGAATGGGATTGTTTCCTTAATTTCTCTTTCTAATCTTTCGCTGTTAGTGTGTAGGAATGCTAGAGATTTCTGTTCATTAATTTTGTATCCTGCAACTTTACTGAATTCATTGATTAGTTCTAGTAGTTTTCTGGTGGCATCCTTAGGATTATCTATGTACAGTACATGTCATCTGCAAACAGTGACAGTTTTACTACTTCTTTTCCAATTTGTATTCCTGTTATTTCTTTTTCTTCTCTGATTGCCATGGCTAGGACTTCCAAAACTATGTTGAACAATAGTGACAAGAGTGGACATCCTTGTTGTGTTCCTAATCTTAGAGGAAATGTTTTCAGTTTTTCACCATTGAGAATGATGTTTGCTGTGGGTTTGCTGTATATGTCCTTTATTATGTTCAGGTAGGTTCCCTCTATGCCCACTTTCTGGAGAGTTTTTATCACCTATTAACATGATTTTAGCTGCATCCCACAAGTTGTAATTTGGCATATTTTCATTATCATTCAGTTCAAAATATTTTCTGATTTCCATTTTGATTTTTTTCTTTGATCCATGGATGATTTATAAGTGTACTGTTCAATTTCCAGGCGAGTGGAGAAATTCTAGTTATCTTTTTGTTATTTAGTTTAGCTTAATCCCATTGTTACCAGAGGACAGACTCAATGACTTCAATATTTTGAAATGTGTTGAAATGTATGGTCTGCTATATGACCATTTTGATAAGTTTCCAATGTACAGTTAAAGAGCATACAAATTCTATCACTATAAGATACAATGTTCCATATGTCACTTAAGTAAAGTTTGTTCATAGTATTATTCATATATTTTGTGAACCTGATTTTTTTGTCTGCTTGTTCATCATACCATTGAAAAAGCTGTTTAAGAGTTTTCCGCTATTATTGTGGATTGGTCTATTTAGTTAGTTCTGCTAATTTTTTTTTTGGGGGGGGGCGGTTCGAGGGCCTCTCACTGTCGTGGCCTCTCCCATTGTGGAGCACAGGCTCTGGATGCGCAGGCTCAGTGGGATCTTCCCAGACCGGGGCACGAACCCGTGTCCCCTGCATTAGCAGGCGGACTCTCAACCACTGCGCCACCAGGCAAGCCCAGTTCTGCTAATTTTTGTCATATAGTTTGAAACTCTGTTATTTTGGCACATTGATTAGAATTGTGATACTTTTCTAATGGACTGACTTCTTTATCTCCATGAAATATTCCCTTCATTTCCAGCTTCTTCCTTTTTCATATGTCTAGCACTTTTTCACTGGACAGTATATGAAAGAACCACAGAAAGTCTAAATGATATTATTATTTTTTTAATCAGAGGATTTTCTCCTCTGCTAGGCAGACAGAGTGAAGAACAGATCATCTCAGGTGAATGAGGGATTTAACTGAGTTAGGCTTGACTATAGCTTTGGTAAATCTCAGTCTGCCTCTGTTTCAACCCTGTTCCTAAGGCATGCCTCCTCAAGATTTTCAACTGACAGTCTAATCAGTCTTTGACTCTTCAATACAGAAAGATTATGGGAGATTCAGAGATTTGTATCTGTCCTCAGAAGTTTTCAGCTTAGCTTTTAACTTCCCACAAAGCTGCAAAATTTGACAAATATCTTAAGGGAGAAACAGGCTGTGGGTATGAAGGGTCTCAAGTCCCCAGTCTTGTCACTCAGGTTACCGCATAAATGTCATGATCTCTGTTGGCTTCTCTGCCTCCTGCACCAGCCTCTTGTTAAGGTCAAGCCTGAATTTCAGCCTCTATGTGAGGCCAACATTAGTAAGCGCATCCAGGTGAAAAGAGCTGTAGATCTCAGTATCAATTCACTACTTGTGTGCTTTGTTTTCAGGCCCATTCTCCTAGCCAGTCTTTGTTTCCTAAGCAACACAAGACTGGAGATTTCACTGCCTCTCAGAAGCATCAGCCTAGTTCTTTAACTTTCAGTGCAAACTCAAAAGTCACCAAATTGCTTATGAGGAAGATCACCAGTTTGTCACCTGTATTAGAATCTTCAGAGAAACATAACCAACAGGATATATATAGGTACAGATATGTAGATAAGCAAGAGGAGATTTATTATGGGAATTGACTCCCAAGATTTTTGAGGCTGAGAAGTCCCATGATCTGCTGTCTGCAAACTAGAGAACCAGGAAAGCCTCTGGTGCAATTCAGTCTGAGTCAGAAAACCCAAGAACCAGGAGCACCAATGTCCAAAGGCAGGAGAAGATGGATCTCCCAGCTCAAGCAAAGAGAGCAAATTCACCCTTCCTCTACCTTTTTGTTCTATTCAGGTCTTCAATGGATTGGATGTTGCCCACCCACACTGCTCAGGGTGATCTTCTTTACTCAGTCTACTGATCCAAACGCTAATCTCTTCTGGAAACACACTCAGAAATAATACTTACCAGTTATCTGAGCATCACTTAGCCCAATGAAGATGACACATAAAATTAATCATCACGTCAGCCTAGTCCCATGAAACCACTAAAAGCTTTACTGGTTTCTCTATCCTCCAACAGGCCTCTTCCTGGGCCAATACACAATCCCAGCCCACAACCAGAATCAGTGAATATCTCCCATGGGGTAGGGGCTGGGGCGTGGGACAGGTCCATAGGGAACAATCTAAAATGTTCTCTCCATTCCATAACTTCAGTCTATTCTTTGTTTTATCTATGTCTTTGTTTCTACAGTTCTCTGATGGCTTTAAAATGTGATTCATTTTTGTAATTTATCCAGCTGTGTCTAGACGTTAGCAGCAGCAGCAATGCCTTTCCATGCCCTATTACACCCTACTTGGAAGAGAAACTTAAATCATCACATTAAAATCCTGTACCGTGATACTATGTATTGTGCTTACCCGCAAGGCCAGGTTTCAAACCCGGCTGCTTGTTTGTTTCATACATTTTCAACATAAAATTGGGGATTCCTGCTACAGTCTTTCCTTGATCTAAGCGGGCACCTCCTTTTAATGCAGAGTGATACACCCCACGGGGCATATTCACCATTTCTTGCTTCACAAGTGATGTAAAAAATTCCTCCAAAGCTGAAAGAAATAAAAGGAGACCAAAAGTAGAGTGAATATAGTATGCTAGAAGAGAAACATTCATTCTTAACTCATACACACACACACCACCAACAACAACTTAGCTATATTTCATGTCAAATTTCACAAAGTAAAAACAATTCTTGATTCCCAGCCGTTTTGTAGTCTTCCCCAAACTAGAATATGGCACCCAGTAACTCAAGCTTAAAAACTTAGTCATTCTTAACTCCTCTCTTTCTCACACTCCTTATATGCAGCAAGTCGTTTCAGATCTACCTTTAAAAATATATCTCAAATCCATCAGTTTCTCTCCATTTTCACTGCTACTTGCCCAGTCATTATCTTCTCTCTTCCTCATCTGGATAAATTTAAAAACTAGTTCTTGGTTTCTTCTCCTCATGACCACTCCTCCAAACCATCCTCTACCCAGAAAGAAGCTAGAGTTTTATGACATTTCCTTCCCTAACATCTTTCAATGCTTTTTCACTGTACATAGAATAACGTCAAGACGTCTGACAATGATCAAGGCCTTCTATGACCTAGCCCCTGACTCTCCCCGTGACCTCATCTCTACCACCCACCTTCCTTCCTAGCTGTGTTAAAGACACACTTCCACAAGGCCTTTTTTTCCATTCCTCAATAACACAAAGTTCATATCTAAGTCAAGGCCACTGCACTTGCCATTTCTTCCACCTGGAACACACTAATCCACAATGCCCACGTGACTGGCGCCTTCCTGTCATTTAGATATTTTCAGAGAGGCCCTTTATGACTATCCACCATTCTGCGGTAATATCAGTACACGTATTTTAAAAAATTAATTCATTATTTCTTTGTTTGTGTTCCTTCTAATTAAGCCCAAGCTCTTTATTGCTTGACATCTTCACTTATTATAAGGTAATGCAGTAATGTGGGATCAGAAGACAATAGGGTATCCAAACAAAATACCTGGTTAGCACTATAGGTTTATATTCAAGTGTTATTTTCCTAAGGACCACTAGAGGTTGCCCAATGCAGAAACAAAAACAACAAAAATTAAAGCTAAACAAATCATATGGAAAACAAAAAAGGAAACCACCACAGGTGCCTCTTATTATAGGAACAAAAAGCAAGAGTCTGTCTACCTAAACTAGAATTTCATTCTGAATAGGTCTAAAAGTCTCCTTTAAATGACCACGATTAAATTAAAGGCAGAAGTACTCACTGGAACATGTATTATGTATCCAGTTCTGTCATTCCTATATAGAACTTTCCTAGGTGCAACAAAGCTTCTCCATTCAAAGCCCAGAGAACACCTGTGTAGTATGTTTTCTATTTACCCCTCCAGATCCACACTCTCAACCCTACTCTGTGCCCCGGAAGAATAACCTTTCACAACTGCATCATCAGACTCCCTTGTCCTCTGGCTTTTAGTTGGCTTCATCCAATGGGAGACACCGGCAGGAGATCACAGGGTGCAAACAGAGGTGAGAGCATGTAATCCCCAGACACCCTCCTGCAGGACTGCCCCAGGTGGTCTGCATCCCTCTTTTGAAGGGCCTTGCTCCCCTTAGGAGCTTCTTATGACACAGAAGCTCTCTCTTATTCTCCTAACTGCTCCCTTCCCTTACCTCTTCAGGCTGAGGGACATTAACCATTCTTAGATGACTCACCATTGCTTGTGAATTTCCTTTAATCTTGACAACACACCTTTAAGCAGTCCCTTTATTAAACTCTCAATTACTCTCTCTGAATTTCCTGCGAAGACCCTGATCAACACATCATCTAAATGAAAAGTGTGAGTAATATCCAACTGCAGGTCATACATTTCAATTCCTGTATGTACATGCACATGTACGACTGCTTCAAGCTTGGGAGGAGTATAGACTTTTCAGAATGGACCTAAGAATCATGCACTTGTGAGGAAAGAATTTCATGCTTTCTCAGAAGACACCCTATTCCGGTAAAAGCTGATACACGTCAAGAGATAAGTACACATCTACACGAAGACTAACCCAGGAATGAAAATTTGTCTACTTGTCAAGCTCTTCAGAGAATTAAGGATTATCAAATAATTCCAGCCCTGAGAGTAGTTTAAATGAAAGTAAAATACCACGAATGCAAAACCCCAAGAGGACTTTGAACTCTAAGGTTATTCTGGGATACAGGAGGAACTTTGGATAACTGATGGCTTTTTTCTTCCTTGGACTTACTATTAACCGCAGGGGAGGTCCTAGACTCTGAAGAGCCTTCAGGTAGGAAGTGGGGACGATCAGGAGAAAGAAAAAGGGAACAAGTCCTTAAGGCTTGTTCTGGACATCAGGAGAAAAGAAAAGGTGGACTCTGTCTAAGTTGTACCGTTCAGTTTTCTCTAATGAAAGGAGGCAGGAATTTGGGACAGGAGCTTTGTCTAGCAAGAAGTACTACTATATACTTGGCTGAATTCCTCAGGAATCTCCATGTGGGATGAAACCAAGGATAAAAACTTCTAACATTACAGGCTACTGAGATTATGACTGAGAAGATAAAGATGACATTTCTTGTGTTTATCGAACTTAATTTTGAGAAATTAAATTTTTACATCCATGAACATTCAGGGTAGATTTGGGACAGAATAAGGTAATAGATGCATGCTTGGGAAAGTGTTGGCTACTACTGAATTAGAACAACTAGGTATAATTAGAATAATTTTTTAAAATGTCAAGGTCCTGTACACTTTATATCAAAGCTGGAAAAAAAAATTGAACGACCATAAAAGTTAATCTATTTTTTAAAAGCATTAATGTATAGCTCTCAAATACTGGTACCACCATTTCTTTAGGAAGAATATATTTCTAATGATGAAACTACCCAGGAAATTTCTGAAGATTCTAATGATCTTTTCAGTTATCTTATATAAATAAGCTAAAGAACAATTTGAATCAGTGACTTAAAGTCTCACTGAAAATTTGTCTTGTAGAATAAATTTAACTTTTGAGATGAATTTAAATTTTTCAGTGAAAATGGTTGTTTAAACTAGTTCTCCAGTTTATTTTTACTTGAGTCTAACATTTTTCAGTGTGTTTTTGAACACCATACTACCTCAAGCAGTCCCTATAAGACACATAGAAAATAAGTATTTAAGATTAAAGTAAGCTATAATATGTGTTCATCACAAAAGAGCACAATTAATCAGTTAAAATTACTAAAAAAATGCTAGCTTCCCTGACACAAAATAGGAGTCACCTGGTAAAACGGAAGGAGCAGTGAGTGACAACAGTTTGAGATAGCAAGAACCAGGAATGGAAAGATCCACGTCCTTTTCATCACCCTCCTCATCTTCATCTAGGTCATCAGGAATTTGGATTTCTGGTCTTACCTGAAATGATAGAGAAGGCGATACTAAAATATTATGTAAAATCTTTTCCTTTAAAAAATTTAGACTCATTGCTCTACAATGCCAAAAGACCATTAAAATTAATTTTAAAAATCTATTCATTTTCGGATTAACTAAATGGTAAACTCTAATCATCTTATTAGATACACTCCCAGATCCATGTAAAGAACTAATGGTAATATAGTAAGAAAATCACCATAAACCAGCCTAAGCAATGATTACTATAGAAAACTAATAAAATTTTATACCATCTGACAATAAAATGCAAACACACATTCAATATATTGAACTTCTGTAGTTTATAATTAAATATTTGCCTGTCTGAATACATGTTTTAAAAATTTGTGATTTCAGCCATATTTCTATGACAAAGCTTAAAATCTTCTAGTAGAATATACATAGTAGAGATCAGGAAGACACAGAATGCTGTAGCTGACTTTTTTTTTTAGACTTAGCAGTTTGTTGCTATGGAATATAAAAACACTAAAATCTGCAGTTGGTAGCTATACTTTATAGTGTCTAATTTGCCATTTGAAGATTTTGTGGTTACTCTGTGATTAGTTAGGTTTATTTGAACCAAAAATTAAAAATGTAAAAAGATTACCACTATTGTAGTTTCCACAAGCTGTAACTGTCAAGCAATTAATTAAATTTTTAATACTTTCAATGACACACCATGATAATGCCCACATGGAGATAATTAAGCATTAGGGGAGGAAATCAAAATATATAAATGTGGTTGCTATAACCATAAAGTGCCAGAACCCAGTCATTACCATTAGCCTGTCTCCCGGAGTTATTTTTAGAAATAATTAACAATTCCTGCAGACTGCCTTTTTCATAAGTCCCCAAAGCACTGTTCCGTTTAGGAACTGCACTGAGTTAGGATTCTTGCAGGGGGATAAAAGCAAACAGAGATAAAATACTTCTCACGTATAATAACCTCAACTCCGATGAAGCCTTTCAATCATAACTAGCGTTCTTTTCAGTAGTGAAGAAGTGAAAGCAACCACCACCAAGCACTTTCCAAGACAAGATTTAATTCTGATTCAGTCTTGAGGATCTAATTCTCAGAGGACTGAGCCAGTCATAATTACAGAGACAACAATGACGCATGCTCCGCAGAGGGCATGCCTGCATTTGTTGATATCAGCGCACACCAGAGGAACCCTGGCACCTTTGCAATCCTTTTGGTTCTGACAAGCAGGGTTTTCTGAGTGTCTCTGGTCTGTGTATATACTTGGAATTTGCCACATTTGGTATCATCAAGAGGTATCTTAGAGATTTTAACTAGTCCTAGTTGCCTAAAAAGTTTCAAAAAAAGGAGTTGGTTCTGGGTCTGTTTACCTTGCTTCCTGACTTTTTACACATCATAGTACAAATTGAAAATAATATTTGAACAGCATATGGGGGGAAACAGACAACAATGCTTACAGCTGGAGGCTACATGAATAACACCAGATACTGCACCAGAGCATCAGAGCACTGGGAAGCTCTGCTACATGTCACATTCACAAGTGATAGGAGACTCGGGGAGGTGGAAGCCAGCGGTAAACACTTAAGCTAATATGAAAACTCATAGGGATGGTGAGGATGTGGAGAAATCAGAACGCTCACACACTGTCCGTGGGAAGGTAAAACGGTGCAGCCCCTTTGGAAAACGGTTTGGCAGTTTCTCAAAAAGCGAAATGCAGAGTTACTGTATGGCCCAGCAATTCCACTCCCAGGTATATGACCAAGAGAAGTGAAAACAAATGATCACACAAAACTTGCAGACGAATGTGAATACATTAGTTGTAACAGCAAAAATGGAAGCAACTCAAATATCCATGAGCATATAAACAAAATACGGCACACCTACACGATGGAATATTATTCAATCATAAAAAGGTATGAAGTGCAGATATGTGTTCCACATGAATGAACTTTGGAAACATTATGCTAAGTGAAGGAAGCCAGTCACGAAAGATCACATGCTATATGATTTCATTATAGGAAAGGTTCAGGACAGGTAAATTTACAGAGACAGAAAGTAGATTAAAGGTTGTTTAGCGCTGGGGGGAAAGAAAGGGGTAATGGGGATTGATTGCTAATAAGACGATCTAAAATTAGATTGTGGCAGCTCTGTGATTAGTTGCACAGTTCTCTGAATACACTAAAACCACTTGAATTGCATGCTCTAAATGGGTGAATTGTATGGAATGCAGATTATATCTCAGTAAAGTTATTTAAAAAGAAAGGAAGGAGGAAGGGAGGAAGGGAGGCGATAGGAAAGAGAGGAAAGGGGAGGGGAGAGTGTGGGTTGGAGGAGGGGCAGCAGAAGAGGCAGCAGCACAAGCGGAAGCATAGGAAATAGAGGCGGAAGCTGCCACGACCTTCAGAGGGACCTCAGCTGGTGGATGAACTAGGCCAAGTGACCAATGCTCCCAATTCCAGAATTATGTAGTATAAAAGGAATCTGATTTTTGCACACATTTTAGCCTATCCAGTTTAACTGCTCAATGAGTCACAGCACACAGGCCATCAATATTTCCGACAGCCACTAAAGAAGACCTACTAGGTTGGGGATTTTAAAAAAAAAGATCCGTTCATCCATCTTAAGTTGTCTAATTTTGCATTCACATAACTGCACCCCTATATTAATTTATCTGCTGTGCGATAAACAACATATGTCTGCATCTTACATACACATATATGTTAACAAAGACACTAAAGATGTACTGTAATTTATTTTATTTTATTTTATTTATTTATTTTTGGCTGCATTGGGTCTTTGTTGCTGCTCATGGGCTTTCTCTAGTTGCAGTGAGTGGGGGCTACTCTTCGTTGTAGTGCGTGGACTTCTCATTGCCATGGTTTCTCTTGCTGCAGAGCACGGGCTCTAGGCACGTGGGCTTCAGTAGTTGTGGCTCACGGGCTCTAGAGCGCAGGCTCAGTAGTTGTGGCGCAGGGGCTTAAGTTGCTCCACGGTATGTGGGATCTTCCAGGACCAGGGCTAGAACCCATGTCCCTGCGTTGGCAGGCAGATTCTTAACCACTGCACTGCCAGGGAAGCCCCAATGTACTGTAATTTAAGTATAGATGATATACTCTGCCTACTTATAATGGTAGGATTACACCTTCAATTTTGTTTCTTCAAAGGTGAGCTGATTCTCTGAACTAAGTAGCACTTATTGTTAGACTTTGGTTTCATGGCATTTCCCTACTCCTCTGTTCATCTCTTAAAGAAGTATTTGTTCCAGCTTCCCTATACTAGTCTCAGTCTTTTCCCTTTGTTTGTATGCAACAAGTGAATAAGATCAACGTAAGTACAACTAAGGAAAATCAAGGGAAGTCATATGAAAAAATACTTGTTAAAATTATAAAATGTTGCTAACTATATTACATTAGCTACTCAAACATCCAGGAAAAAACTGTCTATTTAGAACACACACACACACACACGCACATACGCACACCAACTACACGCTTCCAATTATAGCTAAGCTTTGTTGAAGAAACTTAAAGGGAGAGCCAAATATAAAATGATAAATTACTTTTAAAATCTGCTTTAAGTTGAATATTGGAAAGCTTATCCTACAAAATGCCTTACTTACTACATTTTCTGAGCCAGATAACCTTTCAACCACGTTTCTGTGTGTGCAACCTAAGAAAATCCAGGAGTTTGTGCATAAACAGAGGATTTATTTGGAACTCGTTAAGTATCTGCATAAATTCATTTAAGAAGAGAAACAGCTTCTGATGAAATCAATAACATTCACTTAAATCAAAGCGGAACAGGTTACACCACATTAATACCAACCCAGGGTGCATAATAAGTTCTTTTATATTACTCGCTTCTCAAATTAACTCCAGAAATCAACAACACTATCTTAAGAGCTCTATAATAAAAAGTTTAATTTTTAAGCAGCCAAGCATTTTTTAAAGAACCCAAGTCAGAGAGAAGAGTCAACCTAAATGTTCATCAATTACTGACTGTTTTACCAGAAAAACCATTCTTTATAGTTTTTTTGGTTTGTTTTTCTGTTTTGTTTCATTTTGGGGGTGTCAGGGGGTACTAAAGAAGGCAAAGGAGAAGGATAAATAGCTAAAAAGACAAAGAAATACAAACTAAAAGGGAAAAATCATTCATGTCTATTTTTTAACACTGAAATCAACAGGTCCTCAAAGAAGCCCCCCCGAAATTTTTTGACCAACTTTAGACTTGCATGTTTCAAGTGATTAACAATAGTATTTTTACAAACCAACAAACACATGGATTCATTCACCGGCCTTATTTCCGTAGTGTAGTGGTTATCACGTTCACCTCACACATGGTTTCATTCAACATTCCCAGCTCATAAGACAGCCTAGCACTTAGTATACGTCCAATAAATAATCACTAAACCAATGCAAGTGTTAAGTGTCCATCATCAACGATCCCACAAAACTTCCTAATAACAAACCAGTGACAAGAAAGATGAGTTAATGAATCTGCTATTCAAATCCCTGGATCACATGATATCTCATTCAGCTCTACTCTCCATTGATATTTTCCATCTTACCTTAGGTGGTACTGTTTCGTTTAACCCTAAATATTCCTTCTGATGTCTGTCACTCCTTTAATGCCTTCTGTTTACCAGCCTGTTAGCTTTCTTTCAACAAGTTTCACAGTTTAAGTTGATGCAGCAATGAACAAGAAATCTTTCTTTGATAAATTTAAAGGTGTACTTACAAAAGTAGTTGAATTATAATCCGCAAAAGTCACCATGTGGATAGTATCTTTTAAAAAAATTCTCTTTTTAAAAAAAAATTTCTACTTGAAATTCACTGTATGTTCTGTGAAAAGATTATTTCACAAGTTTCCACAAGTAGAAAAAGACAACCTGTACACCTTCCACTGGAAAGGTATACAAGTAGCCTTCAGTTTTGTGAGTAAACCAAACTGCCCCTGGTGCAGAATGAGTAAACTCTGACAACAAGGAGGAATCTTAGATTTTACACTAGAGAAGTCCCTACCTGGCAGAGACTTTTGAAACAGTTGAAAGTATGCTTTTGTAGAAAGTGAGCCACAGTTTCACATCACTGCCACTATCTACAAAACAGAGGTGGGATCTGGGGTTGCACCCTTAGCCTTCAGGGACTTGTTTGGAATATGAACATACTGACCATTTTCTGGACTTTTAGTTCTTAGATATTCAAACAGCCAAACTGAAAATCAGTAATTAATAAAAAGAAGAAGAACAATGCATGGTGTGGTCTTGGAAGTAATGATTCTCCATGCGGAGGAAGGTCCTCTATATCAGAAACTGGGGGTTGAAATGGGGTGGACTCTTTTAAACCATATGTCCTCTCGTCTTAATCTCAGTTAAGAATATCCACGGTAGTGAACCTCTGTTACATATGAGAGGGAATCACATCCTAGATGCGGGTTAGGGCAGAAAAAAGGTTGAAAAGCATGGCTAAAATCAGTCTCAGAGACTTCCTTTACAGCTCTTCACGCTCTGCTAGTGAAAACCCAAGCATATATAGTACATCACTACCCTTTATGTTGGAAGGTATAAAGAGCTATTTATGGTTATTCAGGGATCAGAGGATATAGAAGCGTTAGATTAAGAAAGTATCTAATATTTGACTGCGTACAGCACTTAGCTGAGTAATAACTCTAACAAAGACAACCAGAAACTAAACATAACCCTCAAGTAGGATAAAATAGAAACATAACATTATTTAAAGAGGTAGAGACTAAACAGTCAAGAGTGTATGGGAGTTATTTAATAAAAGCTATCATTCCAGCTGGAATGTTTCAGTAATAATAGCTAAAAATAAAGGTAATCATTATGTTGTAATCTAAATTACCAATTGCTTATTTAAAATAATATAGGGACTTCCCTGGTGGTCTAGTGGTTAAGACTCTGCACTCCCAGTGCAGGGGGTCAGGGTTCAATCCCTGGTCAGGGAACTAGATCCTGCATGCATGTCAAAACTAAGAACCCACGTGCTGCTACAAAGATCCCGCACGTGGCAATGAAGATCCCACGTGCCTCAACTAACACCCAGTGCAGCCAAAAAATATATATGTATGTATATATATAAAATAAGAAAAAGTATCTTTCCAGATAGTGTAGGTAATCTATTGGTAGGAGTTTACATACCAAATTTACATGTAATTTTTTCCTTTTTCTTTACCTTTCTCTCTCTTTTTTTCAAAAGCTCTGGGTATTGCTAGTCACCATGGTGTAGTCTGAAATCCCATCTTTTTAAATTTTACGAGTCATAGGACATCTTTTGTTAAGCCTTCCTGTTTGTGATAACTGCACAACAAGCTGGCCGATCTGTCTTCGAGTTCTCAGTGACACGGGAAATCCTGCCTCACTTAGGATTTGGTTTTACAAGAGCCCATCTTCAGTCCCTCCAATTCAATTCAATGAACAGAAGTTTGGTTACTACTGGCATCTAGTCTCTGCATAAGCTCAACCCAGAAGAAAAAGTCAACTCATTTTAATGCCTGAGGATCCCAAGAAATTCACAATAAAACTTGCCACTTCACCTCAAGGACAGATTCTGGGTAATGTTACACATAACTTCTTCTAAAACAATGTCTTCCTTACACTCTAAAGGCATTAAATAACCATTTGTATGCCTTTGAATTACAGTAACACTAAATGTGAAATCATACACTTAGGGACTTCCCTCGTGGTGCAGTGGTTAAGTATCTGCCTGCCAATGCAGAGGACACGGGTTCGAGCCCTGGTGCAGGAAGATCCCACGTGCTGTGGAGCAACTAAGGCCATGCGCCACAACTACTGAGCCTGCACTCTATAGCCCGCAAGCCACAACTACTGAGCCCTCGTGCCTAGAGCCTGTGCTCTGCCACAAGAGAAACCGCCACGATGAGAAGCCCCGTGCACTGTAACGAAGAGTAGCCCACGCTCGCCACAACTAGAGAAAGCCTGCGCACAGCAATAAAGACTCAATGCAGCCATTAAATAAATAAATAAATATTTTTTAAAAAGAAAGAAATCATACACTTAACTCCTTAATATAACCTGATAATTTAAAGCTGGTTATACTAGGTAGGTAGTAGAAAAGGTTGTATGTTTTTAGTCTAGTCTAAAAACTAAGATAATGTCTCACAGTGTGTTAACCCTTAAAAGAGAGTGATACTTTCTTCATCCAGTTCTCTGGGACTAACCTATATATCATTTCAAAGTAAACAAATAAATAGCAGATTTTTTTCCGACGGCACTTCAATTCTGTATCACAAATAAAGATCTCTGGTTGCTCAGGTGGTAGAAAACCTTACTCTGAGCAGGCCATGCTTGGATGTGAAGTTCAAGATGGCGCACTAACTGGGTAAGTTGGTTCCTATAGTGACACAGACCTTGCCCTGGGCACAGGGCAATGCAGTCATACACCAAGTCACCTTATAGAGATTTCATTTTCACCTTCCATCTGCTTCATTCATTATCTGTGAAGTCTAAGACCTCTATAGTCTACTACAGATTAAACAAATTATAAATATAAATTCTTATCTTTTATGGACAACATATCTAGAGTTACAGGTAAGAATTCCCTAAGCAGGGGATATAAGTAAAGTTATAAAACGTAGCAGTAAAGAGATACCGGTAAGAAAGCAGAAAAACCTACCTGTTCAGGCAGATGAAGAATGGTGTGCTCCCTGGCACCGAAGTGTGACAGAGATTTATATGCAGCATTTGCTACAACTGGGTCCTAGATAGAGTAAAAGTAAGATAAACAAAAGAAACAACATATATTAAACATCAACTCTGGAGGCAGAAAGAAAATCTTCCCTGACCAACCTCAAAGTTCTATAGTCAGTGCTTTGGAAATGGTATTCAAGCCTTGCTTAGTACGTCCCAATTAAAAATAGAGAGAAAACAGCACTGGACAGAGGCATCAGAAAAACCACATTTCTATCCTAGCTGGGACATTAAACATAAAATAACTCCTAATTGCTCAAGTCCCCATGAGGTGGTATGGTTTAGCGGAAGGAGTACGAGGGTATAGAGTTTGATAGGCCTGGAAGTGGACTCTGAGTCTCCGGCTACTCCCTGGGAAAGCTGGTCTTCTGGAATCTAAGCTTTTTCACTCATGAGCCAGGTGGAACATCACCAACACCCTCTGCTCTATACTCCTTGATTGGAAATGACATTCGAAAAATGGAGAGTATACACGCTACTGTATATAAAATAGGTAACTAATAAGGACCTACTGTACAGCACAGGGAACTCTACTCAGTACTCTGTAAGGGCCTATATGGGAAAAGAATCTAAAAAAGAGTGGATATATGTATATGTATAACTGATTCACTTTGCTGTACACCTGAAACTAACACAACATTGTAAATCAGCTATACTCCAATAAAAATTTTTTAAAAACCAAAAACAAACAAAAAATGGAGCGGACTTTTTGTTTGATGTGCTTATCGGTGGGGGAGGGGCAAAGCAGGAAAGAGGAAGGAACTTTAAAAGGAGAGACAATGGCAACAGTCCCTCTTCATATCTGTCAGTGTCACAAAGTAACAAGTGCATTTTGTGGTGAAAATGTATTAACTGGCATAAATTAAGAATAAGTTTTAAAACCTAAATTTATTAATAGTCACAATTCTTTTAAAACCAAGAAGGCATCATTTCAAGGGAGTTATATTTTTATCCTAAGAGTCTTATTTCACAGTTCTTTCCCCAGTTTGGTTGTGTTTCGCTGACGCCCTTGTGACAGTACCTTGTTTTGAGTGTGGTTCCAGAGGAAGCTGAGGACTTGAACTTTAAAATTCTGAAAAATCAACAAACAACAGAATAAAATTTTAAGACAAAGATAAAATTGAGAGCAAACAATCTAAAGTAGCAAATGTAGAAATTAAATCACTTAAAAAATTATACCACTAGCAACTGACTTAATCTGTACTTATCCGTCATTCATAAAATGAAAATACTCAGAAACAGACTCATCATCTAAACATATGGATATGTTAAACAAGGTGATATTTTAAGATTATTGAATTTAGAAACCTAACCATTTCTTACTGATCTCTCAAGTCTTAGTACAAATGTCACTCTCCTTTTTCATGCCTCTATTCCTAACCCCCTACCCAGAAGAGAGCTCTCCCTTCTCTAGGCGGCCATACGGCACATGGCACAATTTAGCATCTAACGTGATTATCTGTGTATGTGGTCAACTCCCTACTAGCTTGTACACTCCTTAAAGCGGTGGCTGTCTTTCTCATTTCAAAGGCCAGTACATAAAGAATATAAAGCCCAGTTCCTCAAATGACAAATATTTAATAACTCATTGAGCATAAAAAGCCATTTATCTTCCAACACTCAATGTCTTCTTAATTTCAGCCACATCTAACTTCTTGCCCTGCTAATCGTATGAGGTTCTTCTATACCTCCTTGTGTTTGCATATTCTCTTAAAAACGTCAATGAAAAGCAACATTTTATTAATTCTTCACGATCCTAGTCTAATAGCACCGACTAAATAAGGTTTCCTTAGATTTCTCCTAAGAATGTTTGTCACTTCCACCACCACACTCTCGTAGCCCTTTGAGTAACTGTGCTCATCAAATGTTATTATAATTATTATTGCTTATGTCTATATCTTTTACCAGCTTTTGAGCTTTCAGAAGGCAGGGACTAAGAACATGGTATAATGGAAAAATATAGCCTTGGAGCTAGAAAGTCCTGGGTTTAGAAAACAGCTTTCACTTAGAAACTACAGTGTTGGTTCAGTTACTTGTCTTGCATGTAGCAGATACTCAATAAATATTTGTTTAATGAATGGATAGACCTCTTAAAACCTCAGATTCTTTTGCTATAAAATGAAAAATAATAACTTCCTATCAGATATTAGAATTAATTGATATAAAGTAACTGGAAGAGCACTGGGGAATATAATAACTACTTAAAATAGTGTCTATTATTGTTTATTAGTATCTCTAAGGCCTAGCACAGTTCTAATAAATATATTCTGAGTCAATGAATGAATGATCAAGCACTTTGCAAAGCAATTCAGAAAATATACAAATTGAAACATGGACTCTATTTTCAACAAGCTTATATGTTAATGGAGAAAATATATGTATACATATACCTGTAGTATAAAATAGAAATAAATGTTCTTAAGACAGTATAGATAAAGAACTTCGGGAGCAATAGACTCCTGTTGAAGAAAAATTCTCAAAGGATGAGATAACTTAAACCAATTCTTTATTTCCTAAAATAGACTTTAAAATTAGAGGTGAAAAAGAAGGTAATACTAGACAGAGAGAACAACATGAACAAAGGAAAAGCAATGGAAAAATTTGGAAGCGGAGAAGGAATCTACAATGGTTTGGTTTTCCTGGAGTGCAGGAGGCGGAAAAGCAGAATGAGGCCAATTCTAAGAGACCTTATTGGCTCCATATAAAGAAACTGGACTTCACTTTTGGTAAACACAAGGCATTTGAGGTGACTAGGGATAGCAACGACCTAAGAAATGTTTTGGGAAAACTATATTCAACTCGGGCTTACATACAAACAAACTCTAAGCACTTAATAGAAAACAAATTATTTAAACACACACAGGAAGAGACAGGAGGAGGGAGGGAGAAAGGAAGGGAGGGAGGGAGAAAGTGGGGGAGGCGGGGAGGAAGGGAGAGACAGAGCGACAGACGGGAGAGGGGTTTCCCTACGTTTCTTTACTTCTGCTGCCAGGTGGGCTCTGATCACTGAAGTAATCTCCCTACTAGGAGGAAACTGATGGATGAAATGGTCCCCAAGCCATCTATCTGAATAACAGAGGAATCCTAATGTTATTATAAGCATGAAGATAAACCAAAATAAAATGTCACTGAAAAGGAATGTAAAATTTGAAGGAAAAAAAAATCGTCCAAAAGACAACTTACAGCTTACCAATGTAAGCAAACATAAAAAACACACAAGCCACTTCATAAATTCAATGTAAGAAAAACTGAAAGTACAAGCAATACAAAGGTATATGAGTTCAGCCCTTGAAGACAGAAAATAAATATACGTATCACTGCATACAAAGTCCTTATTTTGTGTTTTAGTATGGGCTCCTTATCAGTAGCCTGGCAGATTTTCTGACAACATGGGGTATGTATCCACGAACAGTGGCCATAAAAAAGACTGTTGGTGAACTATATACTCTAGGAGTCTCGAATTGATTCCTTTTTTAATATCCCAAAACAAAAGCCCAAATGTGAGAATAAACTCACAATATCCTGTATTGGTTCATTCATTCATTCAACAACTAGGTTCTGAATATACATTATGTACCATGCTAGGTATTGTGTCCTTGGTAAGGACAAATTTGATTTTATTCACTGTGTAGCAATTAGAATGATTAGAAGTACTATCCTACAATCCTGTCTTCTCATGTGATCTAAAACAAGTAAGGGACTATTCTTGGAATCTTACAGAGGGCCAGTTTATCAAAGTCTGTGAAGCACTAAATCAAACTAAAGGTTCACCAAGACTTCAAGTGGAAATCAATTGAGGCTCTTTGAAGGAAAAGTCAATAAAAAGGTGAGCTTGAAAGGGGATATGGCTACAAAAGTGGAGATATAAATAAATCTGCCACCCTCTCATTTCATTCAAAGAAGAGATAACAGAGAAAATGTTAAACAGAAGTACGTGAATCTTACAGCAAAACATCTTCCACCAAGTGTTTCAATTCATTACGATGACAAACATTGCCTAGTTCATAAAATTATTTTCCTCTCCTAGGACAGGTTGATTTTACAATCGTCTTCATTGAAGAGTATACATGAAAAGCAAAGCTATATATAGAAAATGTAAACTAATAAACTAACACGTAAAAAATCAAATCTCTATGCCTAAGCTAGAAAAAACCCACAAATGACACTATGTCTATACTACTCAGAAGTCTGCCCTGCCCTACTAAAGCCTTTGTAACACTTTTTAGAATTTAAAACACCAACAAAATGCATTTAAACTGTTGGCCTCGTGAATTCTATTATTTTAAGAAACACTATTTTAACATATGGGCTTTAAAAAATCTTGACTATACTTTCATAATAAAAACTTGGCATCCTTCACGTAAATAAATCTCAAAGACAGAGGACTGATAAGGGTGGATATCCTCCTACTCCTAGGAGTCCATAAAGATATCAACATGTTCACAGAACAAAAAGTGCTAAATGATTTTTGGAAAACAAAAGATACGAATATTTTTTCCCAAAAGTTATGATAAAGCACATGTCTTCCCAATGTAGAAACAGACAATTTATTGAGCTCTGAATGCATACCTCATATTCAGCTGTATTGACTGTTAAGGAAGGAACCAGAGAAAACAGTTCACTGAGGGTCTTCAAAATGAGAGGTCTCATGTCACAACTCAGCTTTGGGGAGAGAGCATTCCAAGTGGAGCGAATACAAACCACCTGTGAAGCAAATACAAAAGTCAATGCCTAACAAAATCCCAGCTCATATGATGCCGTTAGTAAAGAGTACTGTCTTTCATTATAAGGAAACTTAAGAACAAGAACACTCCTAGCAGTTAAGATCTGATAAATCATCACCCCTCAAAAGAAATTATTTAAACTAATATAAACTGTTGTTGAAGAAGATCCAGCCTGCCTCACACTACTGCTTTTTTTACTTTATTTTGGTTAACCAAAGAAGCAAAGCTTTGTCGCTCTCCCTCACGCACAAATACACACAAAATTCACTCCAGGTTAGCTACAAACATTGTTGAATAGCCATTCTCTGAAACCAAGAAGGGTGAGATAATGCTAGAACATTTCTAAATCCAGGTATTCACAGTTCTCATAGTTTTCTAGTCTTGCTGAAACTGTATCACCACTCAGAAAATTGGGATGTTAGCATACATAAATCAAACACTCTCAAATCATCTTACAAACTTCTAAATGAGGTAGGTGAATAATTTTATTATTTAAAATAATAACTTAAAACTTTGTTTAAAAAGTCATTTCAGATTTTTAAGAGGCTGTTACATGCTAAAATAAAACTAACAAAAATGTTATTGTTAGCTTGACCCAATTCCCTTAAACCAAGTATTCTTAAGCCATTTCAAGATCTGTTTTTAAGGATATTCAAATATCTTCTTAAGTTCAATTCCAACTACAATGGATGATTTCTTCACTTACAGATATTTGATTAAAATTTTAAAACTCAGGCAGGAAGAGTGGCAGCACAGATCAATCAGATAGAGTTTAACAAGGATTAATCTTTGTAAACCACTACAATCTCTTCTCTTAAGCTTCAATTAACACACACAATTTATCTTCATCTACAAACATAAATTATTTAGGAAACACTACATGAGTTGACAAGTGAAAAGATGTCAAAGATAAATGAATAATATATACTTAAAGACACAGATTAAGGAGAGACTCAAAGAAGACAGCAGAAAGAGTATCTCAGAAACCTTGGATTCAGTGCTTTTGCTCTTATTTTCCACCTTCCATGAAACAGCAGAAAAATGTTCTTTGACTTGAGATCCACTACAAATTTGGATTCCACTAGCATTCACTAAGGGCAGTACTGTCAGGCATGACAGTAGGTAGCTCTAATATTTATACAAAGTAGCTCTAATATTACAAATCATCAGTATTTGAAATAAAAAAGAAACCAATTCTTTAAAAGCTATCAATTCAACATCGAGTATATACCCAGAGTAGTATACAGCACTAAGAGGAACAATAAAATACAAAACATAATCTAACCCTTCAAAGAATTTACCACCATATCAAAAAGAAAGAGAAATGTCTGTAATTCTAAATCATTGGGAAACAAAAGGTGCATGATTAGATTTTGAACTATTTTCAACAGAAAACAGTTTCAGGAGGAACCCAGGGAGGAAAGCTATTTCAGTGGGTGGGAGTCATTACAGTATCAGGAGGCAAAAAGTCTAGAGATGGGACTTGGAGAAGGAATGGAAAGAAATCAGGCAGACATCCCACAAGGAAATGGAAAGCATAAGTCAAACACAAATAAAGCAAGCTGTAGACATAAAAAGCACGAGTCCTGGTGAAGCAAGGGTGATGGATCAAAGAGTACCTAGAATACCAAAGCAGTTTGGATCAGAATCAAAAGGAAAAGGAAGCCTCCAGAGATTTCTGAGTTGGGGAATAAACTAAATTCAAATACTATTTTTGAAAGATTCTTCTGGTAGTCTTACAGCCAAACTCAAAGCAGTCATGAACCTCTCTAATTCCTATTTGTCAGTAGTCCCTAACATAAAGAACCTCAAAAGTTTTCCAAAAATTGTATTATCCATGCTTTCTCCTCACTTTAAATTCCTATCTAATTCCAACCTACGTTGTTTCAAGACAGTTCAAATCTCAATTCTAAAATTAACTTTTCTCTTACAATTCAGGCCCTCATTTTACCCCTTCCTTTTCTCTAACTTCTAGCACTTAAAACTCTGTACTACCCAACTTAACATTTAATTCCATACTGCCTGGTATTGTTCACTATTTTTGTAAATATAAATTGTCTTCTCAACTAGATATTAAGTTCTGTAAAGACAATGACCACATCTTACAGTTCTCACCCCCCCCACCCCGCTCACCTAGCACAGTAATAACTATATCATATTATCAGTAATTATCAACTACTGATGGTACTGGAGGCTGAGGAATGGTAAATCTGAGATAGAGAATAAAAGAATTAAAAGGACTTGGAGAATGAAGTGAGATGATTTGGGCCTAGAGACTTGGGTGAATAAAAAGCAACACAATTAAATGGAGGGGAAACCTGAAGAAGGAGCACCTTTGCAGGAGATGGGGGATGGATATGTTTAATTGGAGCGGATGGAAAGACATCTAGAAAGAAATATCCTGCAGGCACGAGGGAAAAAGGACTGTAACTCAGATGAAAGGTCTGCTAACAACAGCTTTGTCATTCAAACATTTCCGTAAATCAAAATACCAGGAGGAAGTATGGTCTCATACATGTTCTGATGCACTTTGCAGATCAACAAAAAAGATCTCTGGCCACCAATTATGGGAGTACAAAAAGGGCTTGCCCTGTCCATGGATGGTGGGTGGGGAGTGAGGCTATCTCCTCTAAGTATTTTCAAAGGTTTACTAATTTTTTTAAAAGTCTTCCTCCTAGAAACTTTGAAAACTAGTGCCTGAAATGGTACTCTACATGTGGAATATGAGAAGATATTCCAGAATCCCAGCCATGAATTGTGCCTTAAATGTAAGCAAGGTATACCTGCAGGGAATATACGTTAAATCCAGGCTTGCCTATACATAATCAGGAGCAGGGAAGCCTCTAATAAAGAAGCCTGCTTCCTTTGACCTTCCCAACCCTGGCTATTCTTGACTAGATCTTAGAGATCTTCCAGCCCTGAGGGCTTTGGATTCAACCGATTACTATCTTGCTATGTCCATCTACTAGAACCCTGTGGATCTGATCCACCAGCCTGTTGACCTGTGCAATCTGTCATATTGTACCAGATTAGTCAAGCTCATGTTCCTGGTCTTTACTGGCTTGTTTCGGCCTACTGTTTATTACCAATGACTTGTCTGTTTTCAAAAAATAGACTGACTTCTGGCTCCAACAACATGATGGGCCATACTTGAAATGACTGATAAAGAGGAAAATTCTTTTATATATAGCTGAGCTGAAAAGGAAAAATGGGGGTGGGGTTAATTACCCAGTACCGGAAACAAAGAGGGAAATACCTGCATTGTGGTATTGAAAGGAAGTTGTCAGTTTCCATAACCTAATAGCTTGAGTTTAAATGTCCACATGGTAAGAGGAGATACTGCCTTTATTCTATAGATGGAAGAGAGTCAGAACTGAGACCCCCACATAAAACCAGCACCCTTGAAGGGCTGCACCCTAGTGTAATGGTTGGACTAGAAACCAATGAGCTGAGAAATTAACAAAAAATGGCAGTGAGCTGGGGGTACCTGGACCACTCTCAAAAAGCACTCCCATAATACATAACCCAAATGATTTGCACAGAAAAATAAAATCAAATAAGCCACACTAAAAATAAGTTTATATGTCTATACATTATAATATGACTGTTTAAAACCAAAGGCAAAGAGACAATCTTCAGAGATAAATGGGAGAAAATACAGGCTATCTACAAAGGAGCAATTTAGAGTAACAACAAACTTTTCAAAATTAGCAAGACCAAAAGACAGTGCAATAAGATCTTAAAAGTGCTAACAGCCTACAATACTAAATCCACAGGAAACTATCAGCCTACAATACTAAATCCACAATTCAACAGTATCAGTCTACAATACTAAATCCTATGATACTAAATCCACAGAAACTATCAGCCTACAACACTATCAGCCTACAATACTAAATCCACAATTCAACAGTAGGGGCAAAACAAGCAAAAACAAATAAAATACAAGGAAAACTATCAGCCTACAATACTAAGCCCACAATTCAACAGTAAGGGCAAAACAAGCAAAAACAAACAAAATAGAAGGAACAATACCTAGGTATTATGCATACATAGCGTATGAATATTTACCGACTAATGACTCAGAACATCTTGCTTAGTTTGTCTATGAGATTTTGGAGAATTCATTCCATTCTGAATGCTTACGTTATGTATATTTTGTTGCCATTTTTGTTTCTTGGGGAGAATGATACTTTTTCCATGTTATTCTTCCACAAGAATACGACACTAAACAGCACAGATTACGAAGATCCGATGCAACATGATATACTGTAAAGAGCACATGACTAGAGTCAGAAACCCCAGGTTCTCCCATTTGGTAGCTGTGGGACTATGGCAAAGTCATTAATCTCCTTCAATTTGTGTCCGCAGCTGCAAAACGGAAATAATATTACTAACACCTGCTCTATGTATAGCACAAGGTTAACAGTAAAGACAATACTGAGGCAATTGTATGCAAATGTGCTTTATACAGTGTAAAAGAAGCTTGCCAATGGAAAAGATAATGAATCGCAAAAGAATCAGTCTTTGCTTCAGTTCTTGAGCTGTAAGAATGAATTTGTTTCTTCGCAGAGGAACAGATAGCTATCTTCTAATTTTACCTCCAAAAGGTATTTCTAGAAATTCCCAAGAAGAGCCTACTCCTTTTGTCCTGATGCTTTACTCCAACAGAGGGAAAGCTTTTTAAAAACATTTAGGCTATGAAAACCGCCTTATTTGCCCTTTTCATAATGAAGGTAAAAGAAACTGCCTTCACAATTAGAGGACTCAAGTCATCACCATGCAGTGAAGCCCTCTTAAGCTAATTCAGCACACACAATTCATAAAACAGGATGCTTCTGTTACCAAAATACAATAACATGGGATAAGAGGGAGTTTAAGGCGCTATAATCAATGGAGCAGAAACAATGGGAAAAATAACATTCTTTCTTAACCTAATAATATGGGGTTAAAGGTTATAGGTATAAAAAAATTACTAGCACAGGTTTATTTAAGCAATTTCAGTCTTTTACTGTCTGAGACTAGTGTATTATCAAAGCAGTGTTGTAAAAAAAAAATAAGAATAAATATTGAGTTGCCTTTTTTCAAGTCCCTTATAATCTAAAGGACAGTAATTCTGATGATTAGAGTTGCTCAACTTCTGTACTGTTGATGGCAAATAATGTAAGCACATATCTAAATCCCAAATTGTGGCTTAATGAATCAAAAATATGTGTACTTGGTGTGGTAAAGCTACTCTCATACTAACAATCCCTAATATCACAATGCCATTTCTAAAGGAGGCATGACAGAAAAACTGTTTGGCAGTTTGTAGTACAGACTTATAATTCTAACATCTGAATAGAAGAGGCTTGGAACTGTATAAGTGCTACAAGTAAAAACAGAAAGGCATTGACTAAACAGACTCATCTAGATTATCAAGCCACCCAAGGGAATCACTACTCAGCGGCCTGGGATTTTAGGTTTCTCTTTTATTCCGCCATGTCAGAAGTTGCAGCTTCCCTGAGACACCTCCCCCTAAAGGGAACAATATCTTCCAATGTAAACTCCATTGATTTCTCTGCAGGAACAGAAAGAATGACAAAAGAGCTCCCTGCAGGGACATTCAGTTTTCATTTTTGCTAGATTCTGTCTGAATTAATTATGTATTTCATGTTGGACACTCTCCTGGCATGAACTAGCAAACTCACAGTAAGAATGTGTCAGAAATATCCTTTGACAAGAAAATTAGTGCTTTATTCCCCCAAATAACCAGAGGGATTTTTTTTTTTAAAAGGCCAGTTCCTTCCCCTGTTCAGATAAATGGAATTTAGACTCTAAGGTAAAAAAAGAAAAATAACAGAAATTCAATCAAAATAGCTTAAACCCCCCCACCCACCAAAAAAAACTGCTGAAAAGTTGTTCAGCAGATACAAAATTAAAAGCAAACCTTTTGCATAGCAAAGGAAACCATCGCTATAACAAAAAGACAACCTATGGACTGGGAGAAAATACTTGCTAATCATGCAACCAACAAGGGCTTAATTTCCAAATATACAAACAGCTCATACAACTAAATAACAAAAAAACAAACAACATAAAAAATGGGCAGAAGACTTAAATAGGCTTTTATCCAAAGAAGACATACAGATGGCTAATAGGCACATGAAAATGTGCTCAACATCAGTAATTATTAGAGAAATGCAAATCAAAACCACAATGAGGTATCATCTCACACCTGTCAGAATGGCCATCATCAAAAAGTCTACAAATAACAAATGTTGGAGAGGATGTGGGGAAAAGGGAGCCCTGGTACGGTGCTGGTGGGAATGCAAATTGGTGCAGCCACTACGGAAAACTGTATGGAGGTTCCTTAAGAAACTAAAAATAGAACTACGATATGACCTAGGAATTCTACTCCTAGGTATATATCCAAAAAAAATGAAAACACTATTTCAAAAAGATGCATGCACCACAATGTTGATAGCAGCACTATTTACAATAGCCAACACATGGAAGCAACCCAAGTGCCCATCAAAAGATGACTGGATTAAGAAGATGTGGTATATTTATACAATGGAATACTACTCAGCCATAAAAAAGAATGAAATACTGCCATTTGCAGCAATGTGGATGAACCTAGAGAATATTATGCTAAGTGAAGTAAGTCAAGCAGAGAAAGACAAATACTGTTATGATTTCACTTACATTTGGCATCTAACAACCAAAAAACAAAACAAGATGAAAACAGACTCACAGATAGAATAAATGGGTGGTTTTGGGGGTGGGCGAAACAGGTGAGGAAAATTAAGAGATACAAATTTTCAGTGAGAAAATAAATAAGTCACAGGGATGTATTACACACCAAGAAATATCGTCAATGTTGTAACAACTCTGCATGGGGACAGATGGTTACTAGACTTATGGTCTTGATCATTTCATGATGTAGTTAAATGTTGAATCACTATGTTGTACACCTGAAACAAACATAATTTTGTATGTCAACTATATTTCAATAAAAAAAAAATTTATCACAGTATGGTGCATCATATGAAAAGTCAAAATCAAAACAGAAAACAATATAAGTATCCCACAATAGGAAATTCATTAAATACAGGACAGCCACATGCTCATTCAATTAGCTGTCAGAAGTAGATTATTACATGACTTGGTGTCCATGATAACCTGCTAGCTGAATAAAAACATGTTACAAAACAATATCTATAGTATGATCTCTTTCTTTGTTATACATATACTCTGGTTTAGAGATGATTCTTAATCTTTTTTTCCTCATTCAAAACTTCTGACTTTTCTACTATGTACATACAATATTTGAGTCATATGTTAAGGGAAATATATATGCATTTTATGAATTTAAGCCTTAATCATTTTTCTATAATTAAAATTAATTGATTCTTCCACTTCCCTATAGATTACATAAAGATTTACTTTCATATGGCAACTAAAATTACTGTATCTTTAAAATGACATTAGGCAAGGTGCTCAAACTTTGGTAAAAATTGTCATTAATGTTTCTTCTGCCCACCTACCTAAATTAATATTGTTTTATATGAAAACTTGGAAGTTTACCATAGCTGTTCCTATTTTACAAAATGGAGCCCAAAATCTTCAACCATACATGGCAAATCTAGTATAATTCCACAGAATTTTTTACACAACCTTATTGCTCAAAATGGCTATTGCTCCTCCTTGAACAGAGCATAAGCCAGGAATTAACAACTACTCTTGCCAAATCAACTAAATATATGGCTGGTGATGACTACATGACCCATAAACACAGGCCAGGAGGAATGGAGGCAAAGATTGAGAAGATGCAAGAAATGTTTAACAAAGACCTAGAAGAATTAAAGAACAAACACCTAGAAGAACTAAAGAACAAACAAACAGAGATGAATACAATAACTGAAATGAAAAATACACTAGAAGGAATCAATAGCAGAATAACTGAGGCAGAAGAACGGATAAGTGACCCGGAAGACAGAATGGTGGAATTCACTGCCACGGAACAGACTATAGAAAACAGAATGAAAGAAATGAAGACAGCCTAGGAAACCTCTGGGAAAACATTAAATGCACCAACAATTCACATTGCAGGGGTGCCAGAAGGAGAAGAGAGAGAGAAAGGACCTGAGAAAATACTTGAAGAGATTATAGTTGAAAACTTCCCTAACATGGGAAAGGAAATACCCACCCAAGTCCAGGAAGTGCAGAGAGTCCCATACAGGATAACCCAAGGAGAAACATGCCAAGACACACAGTAATCAAACTGGCAAAAATTAAAGACAAAGAAAAATTACTGAAAGCAACAAGGGAAAAATGACAAATAACATACAAGGGAACTCCCATAAGCTTAACAGCTGATTTCTCAGCAGAAACTCTACAAGCCAGAAGGGAGTGGCATGATATATTTAAAGCGATGAAAAGAAAGAACCTACAACTAAGATTACCCTACCTGGCAAGGATATCATTCAGATATGACGGAGAAATCAAAAGTTTTACAGACAAGCAAAAGCTAAGAGAAGGCAGAACCACCAAACCAGCTCTACAAAAAATACTAAAGAAACTTCTCTACGTGGGAAACACAAGAGAAGAAAAGGACCTACAAAAACAAACACATAGCAGTTAAGAAAATGGTCACAGGAACATACATATCGATAATTATCTTAAATGCGAATGGATTAAATGCTACAACCAAAAGACAAAGACTCCCTGAATGGATACAAAAACAAGACCCATATATATGCTATCTACTGGAGACCCACTTCAGACCCAGGGACACATACAGACTGAAGGTGAGGGGATGGAAAAAGATATTCCATGCAAATGGAAATCAAAAGAAAGCTGAAGTAGCAATACTCATATCAGATAAAATAGACTTTAAAATAAAGAATGTTACAAGAGACAAGGAGGACACTACATAATGATCAAGGGATCAATCCAAGAAGAAGATATAACAATTATAAATACACATATGCACCCAACATAGGAGCACCTCAATACATAAGGCAACTGCTAACAGCTATAAAAGAGGAAATCAGCAGTAACACAATAAAAGTGGTGTACTTTAACACCTCACTTACACCAATGGACAGATCATCCAAAAAGAAAATTAATAAGGAAACACAAGCTTTAAATGACACAAAAGACCAGATGGATTTAATTGATATTTATAGGACATTCCATCCAAAACAGCAGATTACACTTTCTTCTCAAGTGCACATGGAACATTCTCCAGGATAGATCACATCTTAGGTCACAAATCAAGCCTCAGTAAATTTAAGAAAATTAAAATCATAACAAGCGTCTTTCCTGATCACACACTATGAGATTAGAAATCAATTAAGGGAAAAAAACGTAAAAAACACAAGCACATAGAGGCTAAACAATATGTTACTTAATAATAAAGAGATCACTGAAGAAATCAAAGAGGAAATCAAAAAATACCTAGAGACAAATGACAGCAAAAACACGACGATGTGTTTCATTTTGACAACAAAAATCCAAAACCTATATGATGCAGCAAAAGCAGTTCTAAGAGGGAAGTTTATAGCAATACAAGGCTACGTGAAGAAACAGGAAAAATCTCAAACAGTCTAACCTTACACCTAAAGGAACTAGAGAAAGAAGAACAAACAAAACCCAGAGTTACTAGAAGGAAAGAAATCATAAAGATCAGAGCAGAAATAAATGAACTAGAAACAAAGAAAATAATAGCAAAGATCAATAAAACTAAAAGCTGGTTCTTTGAGAAGATAAACAAAATTGATAAACCATTAGCCAGACTCATCAAGAAAAAGAGGGAGAGGACTGAAATCAATAAAATTAGAAATGAAAAAGGAGAAGTTACAACGGAATCTTCAGAAATACCAATCATCATAAGAGACTACTATAAGCAACTCTATGCCAATAAAATGGACAACATGGAAGAAATGGACAAATTCTAAGAAAGGTATAACCTTCCAAAACTGAACCAGAAAGAAATAGAAAATATGAACAGACCAATCACAAGCACTGAAATTGAAACTGTGATTAAAAATCTTCCAACAAACAAAAGTCCAGGACCAGATGCCTTCACAGGCGAATTCTATCAAACATTTAGAGAAGAGCTAACACCTATCCTTCTCTCAAACTCTTCCAAAATACAGCAGAGGAAGGAACACTCCCAAACTCATTCTACAAGGCCACTATCACTCTGATACCAAAACCAGACAAAGATGTCACGAAGAGAGAAAACTATAGGCCAATATCACTGATGAACTTAGATGCAAAAATCCTCAACAAAATACTAGCAAACAGAATCCAACAACACATTAAAAGGATCATACAAAATGAGCAAGTGGGATTTATCCCAGGGATGGAAGGATTCTTCAATATATGCAAATCAGTCAACATGATACACCATACTAACGAATTGAAGGAGAAAAACCATATGATCATCTCAATAGATGCAGAGAAAGCTTTCGACAAAATTCAACACCATTTATGATAAAAACCCTCCAGAAAGTAGGCATAGAGGGAACTTTCCTCAACATAATAAAGGCCATATATGATAAACCCACAGCCAACATTGTCCTCAATGGTGAAAAACTGAAACCATTTCCACTAAGATCAGGAACAAGACAAGGTTGTCCACTCTCACCACTCTTATTCAACATAGTTTTAGAAGTTTTAGCCACAGCAATCAGAGAAGAATAAGTAATAAAAGACATCCAAATTGGAAAAGAAGAAGTAAAGTTGTCACTGTTTGCAGATGACATGATACTATAAACAGAGAATCCTAAAAATGCTACCAGAATACTACTAGAGCTAATCAGTGAATTTGGTAAAGTAGCAGGATACAAAATTAATGCATAGAAATCTCTTGCATTTCTATACACTAATGATGAAAAATCTGAAAGTGAAATCAAGAAAACACTCCCACTTACCACTGCAACAAAAAGAATAAAATATCTAGGAATAAACCTACCTAAGGAGACAAAAGACCTCTATGCAGAAAATTATAAGACACTGATGAAAGAAATTAAAGATGATACAAATAGATGGAGAGATATACCATGCTCTTGGATTGGAAGAATCAACATTGTGAAAATGATTATACTTCCCAAAGCAATGTACAGATTCAATACAATCCCTATCAAACTACCACTGGCATTTTTCACAGAACTAGAACAAAATATTTCACAATTTGTGTGGAAACACAAAAGACCCCAAATAGCCAAAGCAATCTTGAGAATGAAAAACGGAGCTGGAAGAATCAGAATCCCTGACTTCAGACTATACTACAAAGCTACAGTAATCAAGACAGTATGGTACTGGCACAAAAACAGAAATATGGATCAATGGAACAGGATAGAAAGCCCAGAGATAAACCCACGCACATATGGTCACCTTATCTTTGATAAAGGAGGCAAGAATATACAGCGGAGAAAAGACAGCCTCTTCAATAAGTGGTGCTGGGAAAACTGGACAGCTACATGTAAAAGAATGAAATTAGAACACTCCCTAACACCATACACAAAGATAAACTCAAAATGGATTAAAGACCTAAATGTAAGGCCAGACACCATCAGACTCTTAGAGGAAAACATTGGCAGAACACTCTATAACATAAATCACAGCAAGATCCTTTTGACCCACCTCCTAGAGAAAGGGAAATAAAAACAAAAATAAACAAATGGGACCTAATGAAACTTAAAAGGTTTTGCATAGCAAAGGAAACCATAAACAAAACGAAAAGACAACTCTCAGAATGGGAGAAAATTTTTACAAATGAAGGAAATGACAAAGGATTAATCTCCAAAATTTCAAGCAATTCATGCAGCTCAATATCAAAAAACAAACAACCCAATCCAAAAATGCACAAAAGACCTAAATAGACATTTCTCCAAAGAAGATATACAGATTGCCAACAAACACATGAAAGAATGCTCAACATCATTAACCATTAGAGAAATGCAAATCAAAACTACAATGAGATATCATCTCACGCCGGTCAGAATGGCCATCATCAAAAAATCTACAAACAATAAATGCTGGAGAGGGTGTGGAGAAAAGGGAAACCTCTTGCACTGTTAGTGGGAATGTAAATTGATACAGCCACTATGGAGAACAGTATGGAGGTTCCTTAAAAAACTAAAAACAGAAGTACCATATGACCCAGCAATCCCACTACTGGGCATATACCCTGAGAAAACCGTAATTCAAAAAGAGTCATGTACCAAAATGTTCATTGCAGCTCTATTTACAACAGCCAGGACATGGAAGCAACCTAAGTGTCCCTCAACAGATGATAGGATAAAGAAGATGTGGCACATATATACAATGGAATATTACTCAGCCATAAAAAGGAACGAAGCTGAGTTATTTGTAGTGAGGTGGATGGACCTAGAGACTGTCATACAGAGTGAAGTAAGTCAGAAAGAGAAAAACAAATACCATAGGCTAACACATATATATGGAATCTAAAAAAAGAAAAAAAATGGTCAGAAGAACCTAGGGACAAGACAGGAATAAAGATGCAGACCTACTAGAGGATGGACTTGAGGATACGGGGAGGGGGAAGGGTAAGCTGTGACAAAGTGAGAGAGTGGCATGGACATATATACACTACTAAACGTAAAATAGATAGCTAGTGGGAAGCAACCGCATAGGACAGGGAGATCAGCTCGGTGCTTTGTGACCACCTGTAGGGGTGGGATAGGGAGGTGGGAGGGATGTAGATGCAAGAGGGAAGAGATATGGGGACATATGTATATGTATAACTGATTCACTTTGTTATAAAGCAGAAACTAACCCACCATTGTAAAGCAATTACACTCTAATAAAGATGTTAAAAAAAAAAGAATTATTAAAAAAAAAATCTTCCAACAAATAGAAGTCCAGCACCAGATGGCTTCACAGGTGAATTCTATCAAACATTTAGAGAAAAGCTAACACCTATCCTTCTCAAACTCTTCCAAAAAATTGCAGAGGAAGGAACACTCCCAAACTCATTCTACGAGGCCACCATCACCCTGTTACCAAAACCAAACAACGATACTACAAAAAAAGAGAATTACAGACCAATATCACTGATGAATATAGATGCAAAAATCCTCAACAAAATACTAGCAAACAGAATCCAACAGCACATTAAAAGGATCATACACAATGAGCAAGTGGGATTTATCCCAGGGATGCAAGGATTCTTCAATATACGCAAATCAATCAATGTGATAAACCATATTAACATATTGAAGGAGAAAAACCATATGATCATCTCAACAGATGCAGAAAAAGCTTTCAACAAAATTCAACACCCATTTATGATAAAAACCCTGCAGAAAGTGGGCATAGAGGGAACCTACCTCAACATAGTAAAGGCTATATATGACAAACCCACAGCCAGGGCTCACATTTAGTACATAAGTGAAAGAATGAAAAATTAAGTTATAACAATTAACCATGTTTTTTGAAACAAATATCAAGACATATGAATAATTCATATCCTATGTAGAAAAAAGTATAGGTAAAGCAGCACTACCATATAATGCAGGGAGAAGTCCAACAGGAAGAAATCTTTACAGATGGTAATTATATACCCTTGGGCTAGCAATTTCATTTCTAAAAATTTATTCTAAGAAATAACTAGAGGTGAGTGCTAAGGACAGCTCTCAGGATGATCATCACAGCACTGAAGATGATAAAAAAAATTGAAAACAAAATATCCATCAACAGAAGATTGGTGAAAGTATGAAGAATGCAATGTACAATGAAATACTATGTAGGCATAAAAAATACGTGTGTACATATGCCAGGAAAAGATGTACACAATATATTAAGATGAAAAAATCAGGTTATACTAAACAGTATGCTCAATACAATCTCATTTTTTAAAAATCCATAGATATACATGTACATATAGTAAAAGGTATGGAATTATATATAGCAAATTGTTTAGAGTCATGTCTGGATAGTGACATTATGTGCAATTTTTTTGTTTCAAATTTTGCTTATCCTTCTCTTCTAATTTTGAACAACAAACGAGCTGTGCAAGAAAAAATACTGTAAAAACTCAATACACATATTGTAAAAGTAAAAATTCATTGAGACACTGGGATAGAAAATATGAAATTATAACTTTCCTGGGCAATGCAAGAGGTCTCATAAACAAGCTGTTAAGAACTAGGACTAGAGATGAATAAAAAGAGCTTATCACACCCCAAAGTAGCTCACAGAAACATAAACAAGGAAACATAGTAAGTTATGCTTAAATACAGAGGGATGCCGTGGGGCAAAGAGGGAAGGACACAAACCTAATGGGTAAGAAAATTTCACAAAAGAGAAACAAATCACTCAATAAACTTCATTATTAACTTAACTAGGAAATGTCCCCCTAATAATAAGAATTTTACTAGCATTCTTAGATTACCTTAAATTCACTAAACTTTTCTAACAGAACTTATACTCCTGCTTTGTAGGATTTATCACAACTGCAAATAAGTAGCTGTACCACAAATGGTAAAGTATCATCTGCTCTGGGCCCCCAACTTAGAATGAAAGTTTCCTGGGGGTAAAAACTATGTCTCTCCTTTACATCATTGTATCTCTAGCATCTAATGGTGCCTTGTGCACAGTAGACACACAACTTTAGTTGAATAAATAAATATAAATAAAAACTGTCAGTTTATCCTTTCCTCCGTAGGTTTGGCTCAGAAAGCAGGTTGTGTTGCCTGGCGCAAGGACATCTTCCACGTGTAACTTAGAATCAGGCCCCTCTTTAATACTGTTCTGCAACTGCTGACTCTAAACCCTAGCCAATCCTAAGCAGTTCTTTAGTTTTCTGTGGTTAAGTGCAAACTCTCTTGCTCTCTATATCTCTAAGCTGTTCCTCCTCAGCTCCTTTTATTTATCAAGTGGCATTAGGCTACCGCTTTTCCCTCCCTTTCGGGGTAGAAATGGGCAAGGGAGTGGGGGATGGGAAAAGCAGTGACAAATTAATTACATCATATGATACAGAATAAAAGGCAAGGGATTAGCCTTGTTTTTAAATCCCAGCTCTGCCTCTTCTTAGCTCCATGCCCTTGGGAAAATTACTTGTACTTTGTGGGTCTTAGCTTATTCACGTATAAAATAAGGACAAGACCACCAAACTCATAGAGATGTTGTAATAATTAAATAATGTATGTCATACACTTAGTGTAGGTGCCTTGACAGCAAGAGGCACTCAATAAATGGAATAGCTGTTCTCCCTGTTTTTGTGGTTGTTACATAATGATATTTGTTCCTCAACTACTCATTAAAGGCAATTGCTCTCAGTGAATGATATATCCTAGTTTCTTTTAGAGTCAGGTCCCTACTCCTTCAAAGCATTTTCATATCATATAACAAAACAAAATCTGAGAAAAAGAGTTGTCTTTAGTAGATCTCTTCATAATGATGGCTTGTTGCAGCACCTTTCTAAGACATCTTAACATAAGTTCCACTGGAGCATCCTCTAGACCAGTGACCTATAAGCATGATCATTTGTACATCTCTACTGGTAAAAAAAAAAAAATTCAGTACACCAGCATATATATATATTTATTTTATACACATGAACTACAGGAATGAAAGTATTATGCAAAGTAGGAAAATCTAAAACAATTGTTCTTACTAAAAAAAATAAAACATGTTTAAGTTCAAAACCGTTGAAACCTCTATGTAATACAAATATCTTTTAGGGACACACTCAACCTCAGTATAAAATACTGTAAATGATATAACCTGCCAATAACCACGTGAAAAGATGCTCAACACTATAAGTCATTAGGAAACTGCAAGTCAAAACCACAATGAGATACCACTTCATACCCAATAGGATGGCTATAAGACGACAGACAATAACAAATGTTGATAATGATGTGGCAAATGTGAATGCTAGCATATTGCTGGCAAGAATGTAAAATGGTGCAACCACTTGGAAAAACAGTTTGGCAGTTCCTTAAAAAGTTAAAAATAGTTATCATAAAACCCAGAAATTCTATTCCTAGATACATATCAAGAGAACTGAAAGCATAAGTCCACGTAAAAACTTGTACACAAATGTTCATGGCAGCATTATTCATAACTAAAAAGTAGAAACAACCCAAATGTCCATCAACTGACGAATGGATTAACAAAATTTGCTACAGCCATTCAATGTAATATTATAGAGCCATAAAAAGGAATGAAGTTCTAATGAAACTCGAAAATATGCTAGGTAAAAGAAGCCAGACACAAAACGGCATATACTATATGATTCCATTGACACGAATTGTCCAGAATAGGCAAAGCCACAGAGACAGAAAACAGTTGCCAAGGACTGTAGGAAGATGGGAATTGAAAGTAACTACTAATGGGCTTGGGGTTTCTTTGAGGGTTATATTCGTTTCCTATGGCTGCTGTAACAAATTACCACAAAGTTAGTGGCTTATCACAACAAAAACTCATTCTCTTACAGTTCTGGAGGCCAGAGTCCAGGTGAGTCTTATGAGGGTAAAATTCAAGGTTACCTCTAGAGGCTCTGGAGAAGAATCTGTTTCCTCGCCTTTTCTAGTTTCTAGAAGCTGCCTGCATTCCTTGGTTCATGATTCCTCCCTCACATCATCACATCACCTTTTCTTCTGTTTCAGTTGTCACATCACACTTTCTCTTCTCTGTAGTCAAATCTCTCTGTCTCCTTCTTACAGGGACACTTGTGATTACATTTAGGATACCACTCAGATAATCCAGGATAATCTACCCATCTCAAGGTCCTTAACTTAATCACATATGCAAAGTCCCCTTTATGATATAGGATGACATTCATAGGTCCCAGAGATGAGGACCTGGATATCTTTGGGGGGCATTATTCAGCTTAACACAGGAACGATTTAAAAATGCTTTGATAGGGGTTTCCCTGGTGGCGCAGTGGTTGAGAATCCGCCTGCCAATGCAGGGGACACAGGTTCAAGCCCTGGGAAGATCCCACATGCTGCAGAGCAACTAAGCCCGTGTGCCACAACTACTGAGCCTGTGCTAGAGCCTGTGAGCCACAACTACTGAGCCTGCACACCTAGAGTCCATGCTTTGCAACAAGAGAAGCCACTTCAGTGAGAAGTCCATGCACCGCAATGAAGAGTGGCCCCCGCTCACCGCAACTAGAGAAAGCCCGTGCGCAGCAACAAAGACCCAACGCAGCCAAAAATAAAATTAATTAATTAATTAAAATGCTTTGATAGTGGTGGTTGATGAACAGCTTTGTGAATATACTAAAAATCACTGAACTGTACACTTTAAAAGAGTGAACTTTATGTTATGTGAATTATATCTCAGTAATGCTGTAACTTTCTTAAAAAGACACTGTTGTCAGAAAAATATAGCTATTACATGGCTCAAAAAATAAAAGGCAAATAATTTGTGTATAGCTGTCCTCAGGCATACATAAAGGAATGAAGAAATTCCATAAAGTCAAGGTTAACAGTGCTTCAGATAAACTTCTCAACAATCCGTATCTGGAATCAGCATGTCTAATAAAATGACACAACCCCATATACATATATATATGTATATATATACACACATACATATACATACACATATGTATGTAAACACCTACAAAATGACACAACTATATATATATATATATATATACGTGTGTATGTGTGTATGTATGTATATATCCTATAAATTCATTTAACTCATATGCATAAACTGTAATGGATTGCCATATTCTAACAAAGGAGAGATGATGGTACAGCCAGTCTTCACTGTGGAACTCCCACTCTTCCTTTAGGATACCTGGCTACTCTAGGTCATACATGACCATCTGATGGAAGTGCAAGTAAAGAAACCATCAATCCATATATTAAATATTATTTGAGCCTAATTTTACTCTTTTTTGAGATAAAAGATAAATAAGAAATACTCTAATATCTTCTTCCCATACCTCATGGCTGGGCTTATACACAAAACACCTTAGAGACTGCTGCTCTTGACAACGCTCCCAAACTTCACTGGATATCAAAGTCACTGGGGAACTCATTAAAAACTAGAGAGCCTAGGCTTCATCTCTAGAGATTCTGATTTCATAGCTCAAGTTATCCACAAACTTTTGAAGACCTTACTCTATACACTAGAAATCACTGCCATTCATTTTTCTATGAAGTCCATAACTTAGACAGAGTAGCTGAGGCAAACAAGTGAAAGAGAAGGAAATACACTCTAACTGAAGCTGTAAGTGTAACATGATGAAACAAAGTCAATGACATTCTTTTGTTTGACCTGTTTTCGACAATTTCAGATCAAAGTCATATGACCTTGTCAATTGTTTAAGCAAGTTAATTGTTCAAATGACCACTTACATAAGTAGAGGCAGTGTGCCATGGCTCTGAAGCCAAAAGAATGGTACCTCTGAGAACATCTTACTCATTACTGTTGAATTAGAACTTAGAGCAACAGGTTCCATCATACTACCATGAGAAGATCTAAGCCCAGCTTTTAATAAAGCTCAAAAACCATACAACAGGTCCTATATGGTATGAAGTCATCTAAATCACAAAAGATAAGTGATATATACTGAAAACATAAAAAAAGCCATTAGAAAGACAGCCAATTAATAGTACAGTCCACAGACTTGAACAAATCCTTTTCTGTCAACTCTGAAAAGTCTCTCCAACTTAAAACTAAAGAACCTTAAAACAAAATGTATACCTTACCTCCTTTAAATACTACTTCTAGATTTTTATGCATGTTAAAGAAGCATTCCGAGTAATTCTGTACCTATGCAAAGATTTACCAAAAGCTTACTGTCTTAATTCCCAATACTTCCTACACCTTTCACTAACGCATGATTTTAGTCATCTAATCAAAGTGAAGACTAATCTGGCAACATTAGTATTTCTGGAAATGAGTCTCTTAGCGATATTTTATCTTGGGCAATGAGAGGGTAAGATCAACACATTTATATAGCACGGAGATGAGTTTAAGCACCACAGATAACAATGCCATTTTTAATAAAAGTTTAATTCTAGGTTCATTTATGGGTATACGATGAATAAGTTTTTCAAAAATTCTAGGTCACTTAAGGGTATATGCAAATTTCTTGGAAGGTACCAAAATAATGCTTTCAATCACTTCTCAAAATCCATAGAGCCTTTCAAACATGTAATGTCATTTAATCTACAACCCTCCTTCAACGATTCCCTCTCTACGCCCCATGTCCCCATTTACCCCCCAAAGAAAAACCCACCCCTTGTATAAGCTTAAACCAATATTTGATTCACTGGAATGGCAGAATGGCACACAATTAGCATGATTTTAGTCACGTCATTATTTCTAGCTCAGTGGCATTTATTCAGATGAGCACAATCTGCAACCACTGAGCCCAGCTCTTCTGATGTTAACTGGCATCATTAAAACCCTCCTAGTGTCCAACTTGTTTGATCTTTTAAAGAATGCCCTGCGTTTGTGACTGAGAGCCGGAAACTCACGGCTGGATACCCTGAACAGCGTTCCTGTTTGGTCACAGACTACTCACATCAGTTAATAATCCTCAGAGACCAGGATTCCAATTCAAGAGGGAAAACTTTTCATACAAAAATTCTTTAAACACAAAATAAACAGGAAATGGGATTAAAATAATGAACAGGAGGGGAGAAGGAGCTCTTAAATGTCATAACTTCGAAAGTTGAGAATGTAAAATGTTCAGAGTGAAGTATCTAAAAGATCATAGCAAATCTGGGTATGGCAAAGGGCAGACAGCAGAGGAGAGAGGACTGAATCATAAAAGCAAAAACAGAAAATGATAAAATTTCGAGACCTCAAATTTAAAATTTTCTCTTTTGATTAGTGCTCAACTTTTCATACTCTACAAATACTGTCTGTAAAAAGAAATTAAAACAACCAATTAAATAATACTTGACTTAAATCTTTTCTACTTAAAGAGAAAAAGCCAATATTTTTATTTTCCCACACATTTCACACGTGTGCTGAATAGCATTCCATTATACAAACCTACCACAGTCAGTTAAAATTTTATTTTGAAAATGAAAAACCATATTTAAAAATCTACTCACAGCGTGACAAAGTAAATGTTATAATGTCCACAAATGTTTAATAAAAGGCAAGTTCCTGCTGTCCTTTTAAAGTTAAAAATAAAGCCAAACTACAACTTTCAACTGCAAAGAGTCATTGTGTAGTACATAAAAAGCTCAGCATGGAAATAGATTCAACAAATGTACAAAAAGCGTTTTCATGCCCAGGAAGAACTGAAGGCATCAAAAAACATGCCCCAACTACAAATAATGTAGAGCTCAGTTCAAAAAGACCAGCAAATTCCTTCTCTAATGCATAGCAAACGAAACTTAATCAACTCCTCTGCAAGGTCGAACAGGCAGCCCACCTTCAAATGTCCCCACAAACGAAAACATAAAAACAACAAAAGAGGTTCCAGAAAGTAATAAATACTGAATCCACAGTAGGCTACAGAACCCTTACTGTACATAGCTGAGAAAACCTACTGTGGAACAATGGATCACATTTCCATATTAAATTATATTTATCACACTGAAAAATCCTTAAACAAAATACAGGATTTATACTGGCCATTTTTATACGACACTAACTCCCTAAACCTTCCAAACACAATCCCACTGAAAACATGAGTCCCACTGAAAATCATTCCCACCCCATGACGCACTGAAGGAGCAGCTAGACAAAGAGTTGGGACGATGGGAGAGGGCAGGGAGAACTACCTTCCCCCATGATTTCAGAAAATAAATCAATAAAAGAGGATAGAATAGCCAAAACATAACCTTGGCACAGGGTATTTCCGGAAAAATAACTGCTGTGACAAATGGCCTGAAGTGAACTCTTCCAGCGGTCAAGAATCCCCAGGAAAGGCCCCTCCCCTCCTTATGTATTGCTCAATTGTACAATACTCCGCTTTGAAAATATAACACCCTCTTGGAACTGGGCAAGATGAAAGAGCTTTTCTTCATGATCCCGCAACGCCTATTAATTTTTGCTACAACAGACTCACAGCTGATTAAGAAAACAGAGGGCTAGCACTGCCTCACATTCCCATCTCAGGATTTAAGAGAGAAAAATCTTAAAAGTGAATGAGCCCTCTTTTTCAGTACAATGTATTGATTTTCATTTCTGCACACACCAAAAGCTGTTTCTCTTCCAACTGTGGGCAATTTGTTTAGCCTGGAGGTCACTTTCCTCCTTGAAACATCAGAAGCAATGTTATTAGATTCCTATGCAGTTAAAGAATTATCTTTCTGAAATATTATGACTCATTCACCACCACCCAGAGCACAAGTTGAGAAATCAATGGCTGAAGGAGCAAAATTTAAACTGTCCCCAAAGTACACTCACACTTTTATCACAAGTGGAAAAGCAACATGATAGAGTGGAAAAGCACAAGAAGTATAGTTAAGCCAAAGAGTATTCGAATCTCCATGTTATCACATATTTATGTTAATTTGGATGTTACTTTGACTTCCCAGACTCATGAGCAATAGCACCTATATTACAAGATTATTATGAAGTGCAATACAGAATATAATGGATACCAAATGCCAAACATATTCACTAGCATGAAAAATGCAGCTTTTATAGTTTTGTTTTATTAAAATATAACAGTTCAATGAATCCTGATAATGTATACACTATTGTAACCACCATGCCCATCAAGATGCAGTCCATGGAAATATAACGTGAGCCATGGGGACTTCCCTGGTGGTGCAGTGGTTAAGAATCCACTTGCCAGTGCAGGGGACACAGGTTCAATCCCTGGTCCAGGAAGATCCCAAGATCCCACATGCCGCGGAGCAACTAAGCCCATGAGCCACAACTACTGAGCCCACGTGCCACAACTACTGAAGCCCGAGCGCCTAGAGCCCGTGCTCCGCAACAAGAGAAGCCGCCGCAATGAGAAGCCCGCACACTGCAACGAAAAGTAGACCCCTCTCACCGCAACTAGAGAAAGCCCACACACAGCAACAAAAACCCAACACAGCGAAAAATAAAATAAATAAATTTTTAAAAAAAGAAAAATATAATGTGAGTCACATACACAACTGAAAATTTTCTAGTAACCACACTAAGAAAAGTAAAGGGAGACAGATGAAATTAATTTGAATATATTTTATTTAACCCAATCTATCCAAAATATTATCATTTTATGTAACTGATTCAAAACTATTATCAATGAGATATTTTATATATTATTTCATACTAAGGCTTCGATCTGTTGTATATTTTACACTGGCAGCACATCATAATTTGAATTGGCCACAGTTCAAGTGCTTACTAGTCTCTGTGGCTAACAGCTCTTATATTAGACAGTGCAGATACAGACCACAATCCAGAAAATTTCCTCATGTCCCTTTCTAGTCTACCCTTCTCCCCACCCCAAGTCAACTGCTATGTTGATTTCTACCCTCACAGATAAATTCTGCCTAATCTTGAATTTCATAAAAATTAGATGTATAGACTTCTTGTGACTGGCTTCCTTCACCAAGCATGCTTTTGGGATCAGCCATCTTGCTGCAAGTGGCAGTGGTCCGTTCCTTTTTATCGCTGAATAGCATTCCGCTGTACAAATACAATACCCATTTGGGTTGTTTCCAAATATGCTATAATCAATAAAGCTGAAATGAACACTCTTGTACAAGTCTTTTTGTGGACATGTTTTCATTTAACTCAGATAAGTATCTAGAAGTGGAAATGTTGGATCATAAGGTAGGTTTATGTTCATCTTTTTAAGAAACTGCCAAATACCCTCTCATAGTGGTTGTATCATTTTATATTCCTGACAGTAATGTATGAGATATCAAATTACTTCATACTTTCTGCAGTGGTTGGTATTGTCACTCTTTTTAAGATTAGTGATTTCATTGGTATATATGTTTCCCAACGACCAACAATGTTGACATTTTTCCACGTTTACTAGCCAATCATATGACGTCCTTTTTTGAAGAGTGGTTTGGAAAGAAGAAGGGAGAGTTGTTGCACAGACAAACTGAGATTACTTATATAAAGTTATTTGTGGGTTTCCCTGGTGGCGCAGTGGTTGAGAGTCCGCCTGCCGATGCAGGGGACACGGGTTCGTGCCCCGGTCCGGGAAGATCCCACATGCCGCGGAGCGGCTGGGCCCATGAGCCATGGCCGCTGAGCCTGTGCGTCCGGAGCCTGTACTCCGCAACGGGAGAGGCCACAACAGTGAGAGGCCCGCGTACCGAAAAAAAAAAAAAAAAAAAGTTATTTGTAACATTAAAATAAGGGATGCACTTGCAAGGACTACCTGGGTCAGGCAGATCGCGTAAATCTAAAAGCCAAGGAAAGTGCTGCAAATTAGAGTACACACTCCTCTGAAGGAGGCTGTTAAATGTTACTTAGTACCAAGGCCTCCATCCCACGTGGAAAAGCAGCCCAGGTTCTGTAAGATCTTCCTCTCTTATCAAGAGAGGGTAGATACCTGTATTTTTATTTTTAATTAATATTGGAATTAATATAAAGTATTAATCCTATGATAATCAAAGAATATAGGCCATAAGTTTTCAAACTCTGATTTATATAAATGTTAGGGGTTTATATAAAGACAAACATCCCTACTATGGTAAACATTAAACCATTCAGAATTGTTACTGATTACTGGTCAAAGATGATAACTATTAAGACAAGGACAGGCAATCTACCAATGACAGATGACAAAATCATTTCAAGTGGCAAGGCAACAATGGCCCAGAGACAGAAAGAAAAAGTTGGTTAAGGCAGCTCCTGTTTCCTCTTTCCCAGCTAGCTTCCTAAATGACAGAACACATTCTATGGTATTCTTATTCTTCAGTGACTATCCACATTATGTAATTGTAGTAAGAATGAAGGTAACAGCTAATCATACTTCAGTGGCAGTGCCTACCTAGGAGTATATGCATTATTTGGGGAGAGCAGAAGAAAAGATATATGCTGATGGGACATAAAACAGTACAGCTGCTTTGGAAAATAGGTTGGCAGCTACTAAAATGTTTAAACATAGAGTGATATGATCCAGCAATTTCACTCTTAGATATATACCCAAGAAAAATGAAATATATGTTCACATAAGAACTCGAACATGAATGTTCATAGCAGCATTATTCATAATAGCCAAAAAGTGGAAACAACCCAAATGTCCATCAACTGATGAATGGATAAATAAAATGTGGTGTAGGCATATAGTGCATTACTTACCTATAAAAAGGAATGAAATATTGATACATGCTATAACATGGATGAATCTTGAAAACATTATGCTAAGTAGAAAACCAGTCACAGAGACTTCCCTCATGGTCCAGTGGTAAAGAATCCACTTTCCAATGCAGGGGACATGGGTTCGACCCCTGGTCAGGGAACTAAGGTTCCATATGCCACAGGGCAACTAAGCCAGAGCGCCACAACTAAGAAGCTCGCACACCTCAACTAGAGAGCCCGCATGCCACAAACTACAGAGACTGTGTGCCCTGGAGCCCGCGCGCCACAACTAAAGAGAGAAAACCCACCACCACAACTAGAGGGAAGCCTGCACGCTGCAATGAAGAGACCGCGCGCCACAACAAAAGATCCCACGTGCCGCAACTAAGACCCGACACAGCCAAAAAAATTAATTAAATACTTTTTAAAAAGCCAGTCACAAAAGGCCACATATTGCATGACTTCGTTTACATGAAATGTCCAGAATAGACAAATCTATACAGACAGAAAATAGATTAGTGGCTCCCTATGGCTGGAGGTGGGGGCGCATGGGGGTATGGAAAGTGTGAAGTTTCTTTTTGGGGTAATAAAAATGTTCTAAAAGTGATTGTGATGATGGATGCACAACTCAGAATATTCAAAAAGTGACTGAATTTTACGCTATAAATGGGTGAGTTGGATAGCATGTGAATTATATCTCAATACAACTGTTTTCATAAAAAGAAAGAAAAACCAAAGATACTAGTGATCCGTAGAGCCTCTTTCTTCTAGTCCTAAACATTCTTTCCCTCTGCCACCTGATGTTGCTGCTCAAAATTTAGAGAAGTATTCCTGTGATGTTTTATCTCTCCTCTGCACTATTTCTGAATTTCAAATATCAATACATTTAGTGTACTTAACACAATGCTCTCCCCTACTTAGGCTGTGAGCTCCTAGAAGGCTGAAAATGTCTCATAAATCTTTATATCCAGAGAGCCTTGCACAACCTGGCTTCAGTTTTCAGTATTTTTATTTTAAAGGTGATGCTTTTGGTGTCCTGCCTAGGGAATTCTTGCCCAACATGTGCGCTGCAGTGGACACAGGCTTGGGGGGAAGCTGCGCCATCTCCTTTTCCCTTGCTCTCCTCGCCACGTCTACTCATCAGAGAATGAATAAACGACAACTTGGCAGAACACTGCTGAAAGGCTGCCAACCCTTCTATTTGAACATCTTCTGGAACAGGCAACAAACTTTATGAAATTATGAGATAAACAAGATCCCTTTTACACTTACAACCCATAAACCCACAAAGCAAAACAATGACAACATTTTCTTAGAAGTGTAAAATAAAAAGTATGGATTTAAATATGATCTCTAGTCAACAAGATGAATTTCAAAAACGTCTTTTAAAAGCACTCATAATAACAATACATCAATGATTTAAGAATAAAATTAGTAAAAATATATATTTAACTTTTTACAACTTATACCTGAAAGTCTATAATGGATTAAACCACTTCCACCCCTCTTTAATTAATAGTTCTCCAAAGCCCCAAAGTGAAGCCTACATGGGACAAATTCACTGTGAGGAAAGAATATTCATTTTAGACCTCTTCTTTCCTTGTAATCTTTGGGTAAAAGGGACCCTGGGCTCCTGGTAACAAGCAGAATGATCATAACAAGAATAAAGGCTGCCCTAGACTCAATGAAGTGATGATATAACTGAATTGTTCTCTCTAGTAGCAAATAATACTGCCAGAAACTTGGGTACAAATTGCTACATTACACCTTTCTCTTGCATGCTCGAGTAAACATGGAAAGTTACTTAAAAAGTAGGCTAACTATTTAATAAGATCATAAAAAAATCCATAAAACTCTAAAATGTTTAGGGCAAGAAAATAATCCAAAAGAAAGGAAAAACTTTACATATGTAATTAGTTCTTAGACTAATTATAAAGAGAGAAAAATGGGAAGTAAGTTTAAAATCCAATCTAAAATGAATTATTTGATTACATATGATACTTTCACTCAATGGAAAATAACTAAGCCATTAAAACCTGCAGCCACGGGCTTCCCTGGTGGCGCAGTGGTTGAGAGTCCGCCTGCCGATGCAGGGGACGTGGGTTCGTGCCCCGGTCTGGGAAGATCCCACGTGCCGTGGAGCTGCTGGGCCCGTGAGCCATGGCCGCTCAGCCTGCGCGTCCGGAGCCTGTGCTCCGCAATCGGAGAGGCCGCGACAGTGAGAGGCCCGCATACCGCAAAAAAAAAAAAAAAACAAAACCTGCAGCCACATCAAAAATCTTTCTAGTAAAATGTAAAGTAAATTGAGAAGATGGAAAGTGTAAAATATATATGTGTAAAGAAAATACAATGGGAAGGAAAATGGAAAAATCAAAATGGTTTTGTGAGACGTTGATATGGGATACTTTTTTTTTCATTATCCGAAGTAAATGTGATGCTATAAAAACCTAATGTCTTTAAAAGTAGGACAGAAGCATTTCAATACAGCTATAAAATATAAAATTTAACAATAACCCATAAAACACTAAAAATTAATCTATTTTGGCTCAAATATCTTTTTCATTAGGATCTCTATGCAAAGCCTAAATAATTTAAAATCTTATGCATTAACATATTGCAAAGGAAACAGACAAGTATGAGGGAAAGAGCATAAATTTAATGCTCACAAAAAGATTTATCCATTTAATATCACAGCATGACAAGGTCAACTGAACACAAACATGACTAGCAAAAACATAGAGTGATAGTATATGAATTATATCTCAATAAAGCTATGTTTAAAAAAAATAGTAATTAACACATAGTCTTTGAATTCAGGCACACCTGTGTTTGAATCCTGGCCCTACCACATTTTAGCTGGATGACTTTGGGCAATTTATTTAACCTCTGTCAGTCTCCCAGAAGAAAACAATACCTTATCACATAGTGAGCTTTTTTTCAGTAAGATTAAATCATATAATAAATATAACAATTGTAGTATATAGTGCTTACTATATAGAAAGCACTCGATGAATCAATAGATGCTTACTACTACTATTATTAAAATATCTCTAATAGTTTTCCAGCTGAAAGCACTCTGCTAATTTCACATAAAAACAAAGAAAATGTCATATGTGGACAAAATAGCTAAGTAAAACGTGTCTTTCTCTGATATTTCATATGGCTTGATAAGCTCTCTTTGTAGTAAAAGGCCCATAAAAGAGTTCACGATTTCCCAAGTATCCTTTACTTAGAAGCAAGAAGACAAAACTGTTTTACTAATCATTCCTATAGGAATGAAATGTAACTTGGCTGACCAGAGAAGTTAAAAGCAATGGAGAAGAGAATATGCAAAGGATCTGAATAGACATTGCTCCAAAAAGATACACAAGTGGCCAATAAACACAGGAAAAGATGCTCAATATCCCTAGTCATCAGGGAAATGCAAATCAAAGCCACATGAGATACGACTTCATACTCACTAGGAAGGCTACAGTTAGAAAAAGAAGCAGATAAGTGTTGCTGAGGATGGGGAGAAATTAGAACCTTCCCTCGCTGCTAGTGTGAATCTAAAATGGCACAGCCACTTTGGAAAACAGTTCTGGAAGTTCCTTAAACAGTTAAACACAGACTAACCATATAATCCAGCAATTTTATTCCTGGTGTATATCCCTCAAAAATGAAAACATATGTCCGTGCAATAGCCTGTACAAAAATATTCATAGCAGGATTATTCATAATAACCAGAAAGCAGCAAAAATCCAAATGTCCATCAACGGATGAATGGATAAATAAAATGTAAGATAGTCATATTAAATATTATTCAACCATAAAAAGAAATGAAGTATTGATACATGCTATAACACCAATGAACCTTATAAATATGTTAAGTGAAAGAAGCCAGATACAAAAGACAATATATTGTCTTCATTCAGATGGAATCCATCCTTTCAATCTCTCACTGGAGACCATGATTAATGATTAAGCAGTAGTAATTGTAGGTTTAATCTGACCCTACCAAGGACAAATGAATTTCATGATGATGACTTTCAAAACTGAAGAGTCCATTGTCAACCTTAGGAAAAAGAGCTCAACTCATTATACAAAGGCGGATGGGAAAGCCCAGTAAAAGCTAATCTTGGATGGTTTTCCAACTAAGGTAAATATTTTCTTAAACATAGGGTTATTCAATTTACTCTTATTCTTTTTCATTTTTAAAATTTCACTGTTTTAGGCTGTCTTTCTATATTCTTAATTATATTTGATAGTCAAGGATCTACAGAGAAATAGAGAAATCTCTTCCAAATGTTTCTGGGAAGAAGACTTATAACTATGCTGAATATTTTCATTCTTGAAACTCTTGGCAGCCATCAGTGCTTCACACATGATACCAATTAGAAGACAGAATAAATAGCTTCATAGAAGGCAGGCTGGCTTCCGTAGATAGCATGCTGGCAAAAAACCAAAAGATTAGCCCAAAATTACTAAATGTGGACTGGCAAGGGCCACCAAATTGAGTATATTTTACAACTTAAACACACATCACAGGACACAACAGCAGCAGCTCCACAAATAATGAATACACACACAAAAAGCTTGGAAAGGCTTAAGCAAGGTCCATCAAGGGGGACTAGATTATTTATACTTATTTAGATGAACATAAAGTTATTTATTACCAAACATAAAAAGGAATATTTTTATAACCAAAATTAACCGTGATGCAGTCAGTTTCAACAAATTCCACAACTCCAGACATTTGTAATATCTGTAATGAAAACATGGTAAATAACACTTATTCACGACTAGTAAGCAACAATAAAATAGTGGGTTCATCCCCTAGACAAGAAAGAGAGATGAAAAAGAAGGGATAAAGAAATAAGTATTCTTTGTAATAAAAGGAAGTTAACTGATTACTGGTATTGGTTTTTGACTTATGAATTCCCATCTTATTACAAAAAGGATTTAAAGAGGCTAGTATCTATTTGTTAGAAGGACAATGTATTAAATTCTTATCTCATTTGCAATATTTCAGTTAAGTTTCCTAAAAGTGAATTTTGATAAAAATATTATAAGGGATTTGGATTTTATAACATCAAAAGAGAGAGGGGGTGGGAAGAGAGAAACACAATAAGAAAGAGAAATGCCTTTAACCAAGCAAAGGAAAGGAGTATTGGGGTACCAATTAAGACACAGGCTTTATTAAATAAAATACTTAGACATGATGCCTCAATTCCTCTAGAGGACAATGGAACATAAGAAGGTAGTGGCTATAGAATGAATGTTTGCACCCCCCCCCCTAAATTCATATGTTGAAATCCTAATCCCCAAGGTGGTGGTATTAGGAGATAGGGTCTTTGGAAGGAGATTAGGTCATGAGGGTATAGCCTTCATGCCAGGGATTATAAGCAGACTACAGAGAGCTACCTTGGCCCTCTGGCTATGTGAAATTACAGTGAGAAGACAGTTGTCTATAAGGAAGACAGCTGGCTATGAACCAGGAAGTAGGCCCTCACCAGACAGTGAAAGGGCCAGCGCCTTGATCATGGACTTCCCAGCCTCCAGAACTGTGAGAAATAAATAATTGATGTTAATAAGACACTCAGATTATGTTATTGTTATAGCCTCCTGAATGGATTCAGACTATAAGATAGTCTGATAGTGGGTTCAGAATTATCTTTATGAGTAGTGGTTTGGATCGAGGGAATGGATTTGGGGCTACATAATGCAACAATCCCAAGTGGTCTCCTTTAAATATAGAAAAAAGTACCAAAGCTTCAGCAGTGAAGGGTTAGGATACCATCTGGAAAAAGAAACTAAGTAAGTCACTATCATATATTATGTGAGTTTTAGAGGAGAGATTAAAAAGACTACTTAGACCCTCCTTGAGGGCATTGACTATAACCAATTTTTCAGGAACAAGTCTGATATTTAAAGAACCCTATGTGGGTAGACATTATGCTAGGTCTCTTTTGTTTGTAATCCCATTTTATCCTCATTTGAGGAAATAAGGCTCAAAGAGGTTAAGTAAATTAGTCAGAGGACACACAGCTAATAACTGGTATATAGGAGGTACATGGTATGTTTGCCTAAAAACAAAGATGCTTTCTACCAAATCAGGCAACAATTTTTTATATCTCCAGTACTAACTACAGTTAATGATGATATCTTACAGAAGTGAAATGAGAAAAATCACTTCTTATGAGTTAATAAGCATCTATAGATAGCAGAGCCTTAGAATAGCAAAGGATGGGTGGAGAACATAATGGAATCACAGACAAAACGACCACTTCTTAGTGGTAATTAGGGAGAAAAACTTCATTTCTTAGGAAGAAAAACTTAATTTCAGAAACAAGTAGATTTCTGTTTGAAAAAAATAATAAAAAGGAAATACTCCCAAATGGTAGAATTATTTATTATGAAAGTAATATAATTATTAAAGTGATACTTTCCATTTCCAGATGACTGACTGTAGCAGTAAAAAACAGAAGTCCTTGATTATGTGAACTATTTCCCTGCTGTAATAGGACCCTACCATGAAACCCTAATAGCTTTGCCAACTACAGGGTACACAGTCTGAAAGACTATCCTTAGTACACATCACTTCCTAAACAGTAATGATGTTTACTGCCTGCTAAATAAATGTTTAGCCAAAAGAACATTATTCTCAAACCAAGACACTGAGCAGTTATCTAACCTCCTTCTGAGGTCTATTTTCCTCATCTATAAATGTTATAATCCCTATACTGAAGAGTTGTTGAGGAACAGAAATAAAAAGTGCTTACTTAGCACAAGGACATGATCATATATACACTAAATAGAGTCATTGCTTGTATGATTATATTATATTCATTATCATCATATCAACCATAATTGCCAAAAGCTAAGAGAATTCTACTTAATCTCATTCACTAAAGAACAACAATTGTATAGGTACGTTTACTGCGTCAAAAAAAAATTGGTTAGAAAGAATCAATCAAGATGGCAGAGTAGAAGGACATGGAACTCACCTCCCCCCATGAACACATAAAAAATACATCAACACGTGAAATAATTCTCACTGAAAACTAACTGGAAACTGGCAGAAAGATTCCTATACAACCAAGGATATAAGAAAGATCCACACAGAATCTGGAAGGGAAGAGAAGGGACCTGTGCCCCCTGGGATGGGACTCAGAGGAAAAGGGAGATTACATAGGAGGAGACCCCTGCTGCGGAGCAGGCAGTGCAAGCCATAGATTGGGCGCCCCAGTCCTGGTGTCGGACACAGGGAAGACAAGTCCCCTTGGCTGGTTGTAGAGCTGTTGGAACTAACAGGAGGGCTGTGAAGAACATGCAAGGACTGGCTTGCTCCTGAGGCAGGGTGGCGAGGACAGATTGAGGACGGTTCCAGTGGCTGCCCAGTTTTCTGCAATTAGCCTAGCATACGCCTCAGCCTGAGCCAAGCAAATGCTCCAGTCCCGCTTACTCTACCACACTAGAGAAAGGGCTGCCATCACCAGGGAGAGAGCTCATATCTTAGTACTGAGATGCAGAGGAAACTTGGAACTAGGGCAACATCTGAGCACAGTGTGGGCAGCCATTGCTGGCATTTACACAGGCACTGTATCAGGGGTAGTCTTGATCTCTGACGGAAGCCAGACTGCTGCACCCACACCCTGACACATGCCCAGTGCTAAAGGGAGCCCTGCTTACCCTGCAGCACAGCTTCTCAACAGGGCTGGGGGGTGGCAGAGGCTGGGGGTAGTAACTGGCTGTGAGGGACAGCAGAGACTCAGACACAGCTGGGGCTGTCATTATTGGTGCCTGCACAGGGGGCACATTAGAGGCAGCCTGGACCTCTGTGGCCAGCCCATCACATGCTGGCATGGGCCTCTCTTCCTCCAGCACTCCTCCTCTCTGGGGCAACGGTACAGTGTTGGGAGTGGGAGACAAACACATTTAAGGGAACAGAGACAGCTTGGACCCGAACCTCAGGGCTTCCACTCCATCAACTTTGGACCTGACCCTGCCCCCGATAGGGTGCTAATGGCCAATGAGCAGAGGGGAAGCCACACCTCACACTTGGCTCTGGCCCTGGTTCCTCCATCTCCAACCCTACTTCCTGCAAGATGATAACTGTCAGCATACCCTGAGGAAACGCATGGCTTTTATTCACATCAAATCCAGCTCTCCCACCAAAGGCACTGGGCACACACAGGCTGTAGAGAGACACTCCCACATAAGGACACCTCTTCAAGACTGCAATAGGTAACTGTTTCATCTAATTTCACAGAGACAGGGAAAGTTAAGCAAAGTAAGAAGACAGAGGAACTAGTCTTGACTGAAAGAGCAAGACAAAACCCCTGGGAAAATAAATAATGAAATAGAAATAAACACTTTACAAGATAAAGAATTCAAAGTATTAGTAATAAGAATGCTAACTAAATTAGGGAAAAGAATAGATGAACACAGTGAGAATTTTAACAAGGAACTAGAAAATATACAAAAAGAACCAATCAGAACTGAAGAATACAGTAACTGAAATGAAGAACTCACTGAATAGCAGACTATGTGACACAGAAGAACATAAATGATCTGGAAGATAGAATAATGGATATTACCCAATCAGAACAGCAAAAAGAAAAATAAATGTTAAAAAATGAGAACAGTTTAAGAGATTTCTGGAAAAACATGAAGCATACCAACATTGGCATTATAGTGGTTTCAGGAGGACAGGGGAGAGAAAGGGGGTTGAAAATGTTTTTGATGAAATTATGGCTGAAAAAGTCCCAAACCTGAACAAGGAAACAGATATCCAGATACAGGAAGCACAGAGGGAATCCAAGCAACATGAACCCAAAGAGACACACACCAAGATATATCATAACTAAAATGGCAAAAGTAGAAAATAAAGAGAATTTTTTTTTTGGCCATGCCACGTGTTAAGCAGGATCTTAGTTCCCAGACCAGGGATCAAACCCATGTCTCCGCAGTGGAATCTCAGAGTCTTAACCACTGGACTGCTAGGGAAGTCTGCAAAAAGAGAATTTTAAAGGCAGCAAGAGAAAAACAAAGAGTCATATACAAGGGAACCCCCATAAGGCTATCAGCTGATTACTCTGCAGAAACTTTGCAGGCCAGAGGGAGCAGCATGATATATTCGAAGTGCTTAAAGAGAAAAACCTGCAACCTAGGATCCTCTACCCAGCAAGATTATCATTCAGAATTAAAGTTGAAATAAAAACAAACTTCTCAGACAAGCAAAAACTAAAAAAATTCATCAATACTAAAGCTATCCTAAAGAAATGTTAAAAGGTCTTTTCTAAGTGTTAAAGAAAAAGCTATAATAAGAAGTAAAAATTTATAAGAAAGGAAAAATCCCACAATGAAAGGCAAATATATAGTAAGGACTGAGGATCAACCACTTAAATAAACTAGCATGAAGATTAAAAGACAAAAAATTGTAAAAGCAGGGGCTTCCCTGGTGGCGCAGTGGTTGAGAGTCTGCCTGCCGATGCGGGGAACGCGGGTTCGTGCCCCGGTCTGGGAGGATCCCACATGCCGCGGAGCGGCTGGGCCCGTGAGCCATGGCCGCTGAGCCTGCGCGTCCGGAGCCTGTGCTCTGCAGCGGGAGAGGCCACAACAGTGAGAGGCCCACGTACCGCAAAAAAAATAAAAATAAAAAAACAAACAAACAAACAAAAATTGTAAAAGCAATTATAACTACAATTAAAAAAATGAAGATGTAAAATAGGACATCAAAAACACAAAATGTAGGGGAGGGGAGTAAAAACAGATGTATCTTTTAGAATATGTTTAAAATTAAATGACTACCAGTTAAAAATAAGTAGATATGGTTATAGGTCAACATGAACCACAAATCAAAAACCTACAATAGATACCAAAAACCTAGAAAGAAACACAAGCATACTACTAAGGAAAATCATCAAACTATAAGGGAAGAAACAAACAGAAGAAGAAACGAACAGAGAAGAACTACAAAAACAACTGGAAAACAAGTAGTAAAATGGCAATAAGTATATACCTGTCAGTAATTACTTTAAATGTCAGTGGACTAAATGCTCCAATCAAAAGACATAGTGGCTGTTTGAATAAAAAATCAAAACCTGTCTATACACGGCTTACAACAGACTCACTTCAGAGCGACACACACAGAGTGAAAGTAAGGGGATAGAAAAAGATATTTCATGTAATCAGAAATGACAAGAAAGTGGGAGTAGCAATACTCATTTCAGACAAAATAGACTTTTAAAACAAAGTCTATAACAAAAAACAAAGAAGAGCATTATATAATGATAAAGGGATCAATACAAGAAGAGGATATTACACTCATTAACATATATGCACTCATACAGTGGGACCTAAATATACAAAGCAAATATTAACAGACATAAAGGGAGAAACTGACAAAAAACAATAATACTAGGGAACTTTCACATTCCACTTACATCAATGGACACATCACCTAGACAGAAAATCAATAAGGCAACCATAGTCTTAAATGACACAATAAACCAGATGGTTTAATAGATACCTACAGGACATTCCATCCCAAAACAGCAGAATACGCATTCTTTTCAAGTGCACATGGAACATTTTCCAGAAGAGATCAAATGCTGGCCACAAAACAAGTCACAACCAATTCAAGAGGATATAAATTATATCAAGCATTTTTTCCAATCACAGTGGTATGAAACTAGAAATTACAGAAAGAAAACTGGGAAAATAACAAACACCTGGAGACTAAACAACATGCTACTAAAAACCAACAGTCAATGAAGAAATCAAAGAGGAAATCAGAAAATAGCTTGAGACAACTGAATATGGAAACACAATTTTCCAAAATCTATGGGATGCAGCAAAAGCACTTCTAAGAGGGAAGTTTATAGTGACACAGGCCCTCCTCAAAAAACCAAGAAAAATCTCAAATAAACAACTTAACATACCACCTAAAGGAATTAGAAAAAGAAGAACTAACAAAGCCCAAAGTCACCAGAAGGAAGGAAATAATAAAGATCAAAGAGGAAATAAATAAAATAGAGACCTAAAAACAAAAAAAAAAGATCAATGAAACCAAGGGCTGGTTTTTTGAAAAGATGAGCAAAACTGATAAACTTTAGCCAGGCACATCAAGAAGAAATGAGAGAGGAAAAAAAATAAACAAAATAAGAATTGAAGAGGAGAAATAACAACCGATACCACAGAGATACAAAAAATCATAAGAGAATACTACAAATAGTTATATGTCAACAAATTGAACAACCTAGAAGAAATGAACAAATTTCTAGAAACATGCAAGCTGCTAAGGCTGAATCAGAAAGAAACAGACAATCTGAACAGACTGATCACTAGTAGTGAAATTGAATTTATAATTAAAAAAAAAATTCCCAGCGAAGTCCAGCATCAGACAGCTTCACAAGGGAATTCTACCAAACATATAAAGAAGAGTTAATACCTATCCTTCTCAAACTATTCCAAAAAACTGAAGAGGATGGAACACTCACAAATTCATTCTATGAGGCCACCATTACACTAATACCAAAACCAGAAAAAGACATCCCCCCCAAAAAAATTTCAGGCCAATATCTTTGATGAATATAGACACAAAACTCCTCAAAAAAATATTAGCAAACTGAATCCACTGATACATAAAAAGGATCATACACCATGATCAAGTGGGATTTATTTCAGGGATGCAAGAATAATTCAATATTCGCAAATCAATGTGGAACACAACATTAACAAAGAGAAGGATAAAAATCATGTGACCGGGGGCAAAGTCAAAATGATGGGGGAGGAGGATGCGGAGTTCGTGTACCCTCAAAACTAGGGCATCTACCAGGTACTGGTGGGGGAGCTCAGACACCTAAGGGGACGGGAGGAATGCCTGCGCAACCAGGTAGGATGTGGGAGGGAAGAAGGCGGGGGAGGAAAAGTGGAGGTGGGATGGGACCAGCACGCCTGAGGGGTGGCTGGGGGAGGAGAGGGGTTCCCACAGTCAGAGGGGCCCACTCAGGGCGATGGGATCAGCAGGGATGGAGAGAGACCTTTGGGGAATTGGGGGATCAGAGGGGAATGCAGCCAGCATCTCCCCAACTTGCTCAGGCCCCAGGAAGCCTGCTGGGGTCCCAGGCTTGAACCTCTGCCCTCCAGGGCCCCTCCAGCTGGGCGGGTCCTGAGGACATGGGAGGGAAAGTGGGGAGGAAAAGTGGAGGTGGGACGGGGCCAGCCCCTGAAGGGCAGCTGTGGGATAGGAGGGATTCCCATGCTTGAGGGGCCCACTCCCAGTGAGGGGATCAGTGGGGATCAGGAGAGACCTTCGGGGGATAGGAGGGGAACACAGCCAGCATGTCCCCTGCCAGCTCGGGCCCCAGCAAGAATGCTGGAAACCTGGGCCTGAACCTCCACCCTCTGGGGCTTCCTCTGGCTGCATGAGTCCTGAGCCTAAGCCCTGCCTCCCAAAGGCCTCTTCCAGCCAGGCAGGTCCTGACATTAAGCCCCAGCCAGGCAGGTCCTGACATTAAGCCCCAACCGCCCAAGGCTTCTATCAGCCTTTTTTTTTTTTTCTGCTGAGGTTCTGTCTTGCATTGTTGTTGTTTAATTTTTATTTTTCTAACTTTATTTTATTTTTTATTCTTTCTTATTGTTCTGCTCCTTTTGGTTTGTTACATTTCTTTTTTTCTTTTTTTGCTGCACCACACGGCTTGCAGGGTCTTGGTTCTCAGGCCAGACGTCGGGCCGGAGCTCCAGTGGTGGGAGCACCGAGTCCGAGCCACTGGAATGACGGAGAACTACAGGCCCAAGGGAATATTAATCGGTGTGAGCCTTCTCAGAGGTCCTCATCTTGACACCAAGACCTGGCTCCACCCAACTGCCTGCAAACTCCAGTGCTGGAAGCCTAACAGCAAACAACCAGCCAGACAGGAACACAGCCACATCCATCAAAAAAAATGGGATGACAAAAAAATATAGTACAGACAAAGGAGCAAGATAAATCCCACAAGACCAAATAAATGAAGAGGAAATAGGGAACCTACCTGAAAAAGAATTCAGAGTAACCATAGTAGATGATGATACAGAATCTTGGAAATAGAATGGAGGCACGGATTGAGAAAATACAAAAAATGTTTAACAAGGACCTAGAAGAACTAAAGAACAAGCAAACTGTGATGAACAACACAATAACTGAAATGAAAAATACACTAGAAGGAATCAATAACAGAAAAACTGAGGCAGAAGAACGAATAAGTGAGCTGGAAGATATGGTGCAAATAACTGCCAAAGGGAAGAATAAAGAAAAAAGAACGAAAAGAAATGAGGACAGCCTCAGAGATCTCTGGGACAACACTGAATGCACCAACATTCGAATTATAGGGGTCCCAGAACAAGAAGAGAAAGAGAAAGAGTCTGAGAAAACATCTGAAGATATTACATTCGAAAACTTCCCTAACATGGGAAAGGGAAAAGCCACACAAGTCCAGGAAGCACAGAGAGTCTCATACAAGATAAACCCAAGAAGAAACACACCAGGACACATAATAATCAAACTACCAAAATTTAATTGAAAGAAAAAATATTAAAAGCAGCAAGGGAAAAGCAACAAATAACACACAAAGGAATCACCATAAGGTCATCAGCAGATTTTTCAGCAGAAACTCTGCAGGCCAAAAGGGAGTGGCAAGATATATTTAAAGTGATGAAAGGGAAAAAACTACAACCAAGATTACTCTACCCGGCAAGGATCTCATTCAGATTCGACAGAGAAACCAAAAGCTTTACAGACAAGCAAAAGCTAAGAAAATTCAGCACCACCAAACCAGCTTTACAACAATTGCTAAAGGAACTCCTCTACACAGGAAACACAAAAGAAGAAAAAGACCCACAAAAACAAACCTAAATCAATTAAGAAAATGGTAATAGGAACATACATATTGATAATAACCTTAAATGTAAATGGATGAAATGCTCCAACCAAAAGACACAGACTGGCTGAATGGATACAAAAACAAGACCCGTATATATGTTGCCTACAAGAGACCAACTTCAGAACCAGGGACACATACAGACTGAAAGTGAGGGAATGGAAAAAGATATTCCAAGCAAACAGAAATCAAAAGAAAGCTGGAGTAGCAAAACTCGTATCAGATAAAATAGACTTTAAAATAAAGAATGTTACAAGAGACAAGCAAGGACACTGCATAATGATCAAGGGATCAATCCAAGAAAAAGATATAACAATTATAAATATTTATGCACCCAACATAGGACCGCCTCAATAGATAAGGCAAATGCTAACAGCCATAAAAGGAGAAATTGACATGAACACAGTAATAGTGGAGGACTTTAACACCCCACTACCACCAATGGACAGATCATCCAGACAGAAAATTAATAAGGAAACACAAGCTATAAATGACACAACAGACCAAATAGACTTAATTGATACTTACAGGACATTCCACCGGAAAGTGGCGGAATACACTTCGTACTTAAGTGCACACGGAACATTCTCCAGGACAGATCACATCCTGGGTCACAAATCAAGCCTCAGTAAATTTAAGAAAATTGAAATCGTTTCAAGTATCTTTTCTGACCAACATTATGAGATTAAAAATCAATTCCAGGAAAAAAAAACTGTAAAAAAATACAGACACACTGAGGCTAAATAATACACTACTAAATAACCAAGAGATCACTGAAGAAATCAAAGAGGAAATAAAAAAATCCATAGAAACAAAGCACAATGAAAACATGACGACCCAAAACCTACAGGATGCAACAAAAGCAGTACTAAGAGAGAAGTTTATAGCAATACAATCCTACCTCAAGAAACAAGAAAAATCTAAAATAAACAATCTAAACTTACACCTAAATCAAGAAGACAAAGAAGAACAAACAAAACCGAAAATTGGTAGGAGGAAAGAAATCATAAAAATCAAAGCAGAAATAAATGAAATAGAAACAAAGAAAACAATAGCAAAAATCAATGAAACTAAAAGCTGGTTCTTTGAGAAGATAAACAAAATTGATAAACCTTTAACCAGAACAATCAAGAAAAAAAAAGGGAGAGGACACAAATCAATAAAATTAGACATGAAAAAGGAGAAATTACAACTAACACCACGGAAATACAAAGGATCATAACAGACGACTACAAGCAACTATATGCCAATAAAATGGACAACCTGGAAGAAATGGGCAAATTCCTGGAAAGATACAATCTTCCAAGACTGAACCAGGAAGAAACAGAAACCATAAACAGACCAGTCACAAGTAATAAAATTGAAATCGTGATTAAAAATCTTCCAACAAACAAAAGTCCAGGACCAGATGGCTTCACAGGCAAATCTATCAAACATTTAGAGAAGAGCTAACACCTATTCTTCTCAAACTCTTCCAAAAAATTGCAGAAGAAAGAACACTCCCAAACTCATTCTACGAGGCAACTATCACTCTGATACCAAAACCAGACAAAGACATCACAAAAATAGAAAATTACAGAACAATATCACTGATGAACATAGACACAAAAATCCTCAACAAAATACTAGCAAACAGAATCCAACAATACATTTAAAGGATCGTATACCATGATCGAGTGGGATTTATCCCAGGGATGCAAGGATTCTTCAATATATGCAAATCAATCAATGTGATACACCATATTAACAAATTAAAGAATAAAAACCATATGATCATCTCAGTAGATTCAGAAAAAGCTTTTGACAAAATTCAGCACCCATTTATGATACACACTCTCCAGAAAGCGGGCATAGAGGGAAACTACCTGAACATAATAAAGGCCATACACAACAAAACCACAGCAAACATCATTCTGAATGGTGAAAAAATGAAAGAATTTCCTCTAAGATCAGGAACAAGACAAGGATGTCTACTCTCGTCACTATTATTCAACATAGTTTTGGCAGTCCTGGCCACAGCAATCAGAGAAGAAATTTTAAAAATCCAAATTTATAGGGCTTCCCTGGTGGCGCAGTGGTTGGGAGTCCGCCTGCTGATGCAGGGGACACAGGTTAATGCCCCAGTCCGGGAAGATCCCACATGCCGCAGAGCGGCTGAGCCCGTGAGCCATGGCCACTGAGCCTGCGCATCCAGAGCCTGTGCTCCGCAACGGGAGAGGCCACAACAGTGAGAGACCTGCGTACCGCAAAAAAAAACAAAAAGCAAAAAAAACAAAAAACAAAAATCCAAATTTATATATAAAACACTGATGAAAGAAATCAAAGATGACACAAACAGATGGAGAGATATACCATGTTTTTGGATTGGAAGAATCAATATAGTGAAAATGACTGTACTATCAAAAGTAATCTGCGGATTCAATGCAATCCCTATCAAATTACCAATGGCATTTTTCATAAAATTAGAACAAAAAATTTTACAATTTGTATGGAAACACAAAAGACCCCGAAAAGCCAAAGCAATATTGAGAAACAAAAACGGAGCTGGAGGAATCAAGCTCCCTGACTTCAGACTACACTACAAAGCTACAGTAATCAAAACAGTATGGTACTGGCACAAAAACAGAAGTATAGATCAATGGTGCAGGATAGAAAGCCTAGATATAAACCCACGCACCTATGGTCACCTAATCTGTGACAAAGGAGGCAAGAATATACAATGAAGAAAAGACAGTATTTTCAATAAGTGGTGCTGGAAAAACTGGACAGCTACATGTAAAAGAATAAAATTAGAACACTCCCTAACACCATACACAAAAATAAAATCAAATGGATTAAAGACCTAAATGTAAGAGCAGACACTATAAAACTCTTAGAGGAAAACATAGGAAAAACACTCTGACATAAATCGCAACAAGATCTTCTTTGACCCACCTCCTAGAGTAATGAAAAGAAAAACAAAAATAAACAAACAGGACCTAATGGAACTTAAAAGCTTTTGCACAGCAAAGAAAACCATAAATGAGATGAAAAGACAACCCTCAGAATGGGAGAAAATATTTGCAAACAAAGCAACTGACGAGGGATTAATCTCCAAAATACACAAACAGCTCATGCACCTCAACATCAAAAAAACAAACAACCCAATCGAAAAATGGGTGAAAGACCTAAATAGACATTTCTTCAAAGAAGACATACAGATGGCCAAGAGGCACATGAAAAGATGCTCAATATCACTAATTATTAGAGAAATGGAGACTGAAATTACAATGAGGTATCACCTCACACTGTTCAGAATGGCCATCATCAAAAATCTATAAACAATGAGGGTGTGGACAAAAGGGAACCCCTCTTGCACTGTTGGTGGGAATGTAAATTGATACAGCCACTATGTAGAGCAGTACGGAGGTTCCTTAAAAAACAAAAAATAGAAATACCATATGACCCAGCAATCCCACTACTGGGCATATACCCTGAGAAAACCATAATTCAAAAAGTCACGTACCACAATGTTCATTGCAGCCCTATTTACAATAGCCAGGACATGGAAGCAACATAAATGTCCATCAACAGATGAATGGACAAAGAAGATATGGTACATATATACAATGGAATATTACTCAGATATAAAAAGGAACGAAAATGGGTCATTTGTAGAGATGTGGATGAACCTAGAGTCTGTCATACAGAGTGATGTAAATCAGAAAGAGAAAAACAAATATCGTATATTAATGCATATATGTGGAACCTAGAAAAATGATACAGATTAACCATTTTGTAGGGCAGGAATAGAGATGCAGCGGTAGAGATCAGACATGTGGACACAGGAATGGATGGTGGGATGAATTGGGAGATTAGGACTGACATATATACACTACCATGTGTAAAATAGACAGCTAGTGGGAACCTGCTGTATAGCACTGGGAGCTCAGCTCGGTTCTCCGCGGTGACCTAGATGGGTGGGATGGGGTTGGGGGAGGCGCAAGAGGGAGAGAATATATGTATACATATAGTTGATTCACTTTATTGTACAGCAGAAACTAACACAACATTTTAAAGCAACTATACCCCAATTTTTTTTAAAAAAATCACATGATCATCTCTATAGACACAGAAAAAGCATGTGACAAAATTCAATATCCATTCATGATAGAAAATTTCATCAAAGTTTGTGTAAAAGGAACATATCTGCTCATAATAAAGACCAGTTATTATAAACCTACAGCTAACATCACACTCAATGGTGAAATGATGAAAAGCTGAAAGAATTTCCTCTAAATTAACAGATGAATAGATAAAGAAGATGTGTGTGTGTGTGTGTATTCCAAATATACATAATAGAATATTACTCAGCCATAAAAAGGAATGAAATTCTGCAATTTGCAACAATGAGTATGTACCTAGAGAATATTATGCCTAGTTAAATAAGTCAGACACAGAAAGATAAATACTCTGTTATCACTTATATGTGGAATCTAGAAGATAAAACAAATGACTGTATATAATGAAACAGAAACAGACTCAAGATACAGAGAACAAAGTAGTGGTTACCAGTGGGGAGAAGGAAGGGAGGAGGGGGGACGTAGGGCTATGGTATTAAGAGACACAAAATACTATGCATAAAATAAATAAGCAACAAGGATATATTATACAGCACAGGGAAATATAGCCATTATTTTTTAATAACTTAAAGGGAGTATAATCTATAAAAGTATTGAATTAATATGTTGTACACCTGAAACTCATATGATATTATAAATCAAATATATTTCCATTAAAAAACAATAATAAAGCAGCTTACAAGGCTGCATAAAAAAATTATTTTTACATAAAAAACTTTTGTTAGGTCGATGAATGATCTTTGATGTAATTACCACATTTCTCCAAAAGATTAAAGATTTCTTCTGCTGTGCTACAGTTTTGGGAGCAGTCTGAAGTTCAGAAGATGATTTAGAGACTCGGTTCTAATATCAGTCCATCCTACGCACCCTGATCATTAGGAAAGAAAGGATCCTTTGCCAATCTTCAAGCCAACAAAAGTTTTTTGCTGGCTATAAAACTGCCACTGGCCCATGCCGATTTCCTTACCTCTTCTGCTTCTAAGGCTCTCAAATCACGAAACCGAGAAGCAAATATACTCAAGAGTTCTCCTATAAGCATACTTCTCCTTCTATATTAACAAAAATAAATAACAACGAGGAAGAATCTAAAGTCTGGTTTTCTTTAGTCTCTAGAAAATGTCTACATGTTTCAAGACTTCCCTTTACAAAGAATCTGTAAAGTAGACTGTCTTAATTCACTCTTCTGAACAAAAGTCTCCTACATCCTTGTAACTACAATGCCTTGTAAATTATTTTCTTCCAAATTATACAAAACAACTCAAAAAAGCCCACCTCAGCCTGGCAGAGTGCATGAAGACCTTGTAACACCAAGGCTGCTGGAGTAGCCTGGTCAGGCTTGGTGCATTCATTCAACATCTGGGAAATAGCTGCCAGCATATCTGCACCGTGCTGATACGGCCTACAAAAAACGACAGTTTAGACACAAGATTAAAGCCAAAGAACTATATTACTACTCCAAGGTCTTTTGCCTGAACAAAAACATTAATGCTTTTCTTTACTCTTGTGCCTATCAAACGTTGACCCGCAACTAAGAATACCATATGCTCTTGTTCAAAGATTTGCATCTTCATCATTTCTGCTGTAACTTCAGGCTCATTTTTGGTATTATTACCCAAAAAAGAAGACACTCCTTAACAAATTTTATTCTCCCTGAATCACAAAACCTATTGTCTGAATCGACAAAAACTCAAGTCTATAATAATAGTGAAAAGAACTGACTTACCTTATTGAGATCATCAGTAAACCCAGGGATTTGAGATCAGAAGATGATTGGTCATAGCAGTATTACAAACTAAGGTGGGTATGCCTATCACAATAACGATGATAATGATGATAAAATCATAATAATATGAATTATAACTGACTGAGCACTTACTTCATGCCAGGTACTGTGCTGGATTCACTCACTCATCCTCCTCTCCTTCCTCTATCCCACATATATTGTGCTACCCCCAGAATGCTTTTAACTTCATAAAGAAATGCTCAGGTCTGCATTCGTTGTAACCCCTCAGCGATATAATACTTCTCTCTATTTAACAAAATATCAATTGAAAAAATTGCCTGACTGAATTCTATTGCTTCCCTGTCCGCCAAATGGAAATCATTTAACAAAACTGGAAAATTTTGACGGATCTCGAGATGGTAACTGAAAGGTTCACTGAATAAGTTTTCAGCAGACTCTGATCTGATCTGATGTTTAACGTCTCCTGAGCCTCATCTTTAAGTATGTAAAATTAAAATGTCGGCTATCATCTCTAAATTTTTTCCATGCCTATACCTCAAGAGAATCTAAACTCTTAAGTCTTGGGTTAACACGTGTGTAACTTTTAGACTAAGATGTTTTTTGTGTTGCCAAAAGGCTGAAGCTTAGAAAAGAGGCAGAACTGCTGAGGCTTAAATACAGTCTGATCCAAGATTTTACTTGAAACGGAAATCATCCACATTATCAGCATCTGGGCCAACCCATTCATTGCACAGCTTCAGGAAGTACCATTCACAGTGTCATCACTGACAAAAGTAGAATGATGCTCCAAGAATTCTACAGTGCAGTGGCTCAATCAATATGTGAAACTGCAGGATTATAACTCATTTCAAATGTATCAAATCTATTTCCTCTCTAAGATTTTGGCCTTACCCTAATTCAAGAAAATAGAAATCTGGCAAGGTGGAGCTTTGCTTAGTGTTATTTCAGTCTTGTCACCTCCTGCCTAGTTATTAACCCATAACCTAGAATAGCAGAGTCATCTCCCTAACATCTTCATGTCTTCCTAAACCCTAAAGCATACACAGGAATTCAAGGTCATTTCCCTCCTTGTAATAATTCCTAATAATTAATTCCATTCAATGAGTTACAAATAAGGCCTTCTCTATTAAAACATCTTATAAAAATCAGCATAACATAGGGAGAATATAAGAAAGAACAGCTTGACTGATAATCCACTGCTTAGGTTTCAGGAATTTATATATAGAAAAATAGAAAATGTAACATCATATGTTTTATTACAACATTAAATTATTACACAGAAAAGGATATATAAATAGCCTCTAAACCTAGATATAAGTCTAGACCTGAAAAGACATGCCTGCTACTCAAAGCTATTGTCTGATGTTACTAAATTTTACAATCAGACAATTTGACTTTAATATTCATTTATTCTTATTCAAACATCCTCTGCCTATCTTTCCTTGCTTCTTGCTTGCAATAAAAAAATTAAATGCAAAATAATATATCATGATATACATTCCCAAAGGTCAAGCATGTCTTACCTTTGCTTACATATATCTCTGATCGATGCTGCTTTAGCTATCAGTTTCTCCCATTGGACCTCCTTGCCCACAGACAGAGAGGGCACATCGGACATGGCCATGAAACGCTGCAGTTCAGGATAGACACGATCCTAAAAAGGCAATTTCACAAAAAAGGTAATTTCACAACTTGAGTTGAATAATAATTGTCTCCTTTTATGCAGCATTTTCACGTCTAAATCTTACATCTGCATTGCAAATTATAATGTGTTTCATCTAATCAGAAAAAAAGAATGCTGTTATGATTGCTGGGGATTTTCTTACAGATCCATGTACTGTTCATTTCATAAAACAAGAAAAAAGTGGCAAAATCTCACTCTAATTACAAAGGCTCTAATCACTTATATTTCTATCACTTTTTCCACACAAATCGAAAAATAAATTTCAGAATTAAGGAAATAAGATTATTTTCTATTCTCAATTTCTCTCTGAGAGTCAATCACAACTGACCACATTATAGATCAAAAGTACACTAAATCAAAATTTCTCAATGCAATCATTGATGTCACTAATATTACTATATCAAAGAAGTGTCATGCATAATGACAAAATTACCTTTCTTCAGTGAAAGGGACATGCTTACTACTCATACAACTGTATATCTGAGCTTACCTGTTTTTCCCACAAAGAAGTCAACAAGCGCAAAGTGACAGCTTTTAGTTGCGGAGTGGTTCCAAGAAGTTGAATTACTCGTAGAATTTGTCCTATGCACACCTAGCAAACATTGAAGAAACTTTGGTTTCATAAATGCAAATGTGGATAACCCCAAGGTTACCAAAGGAACTTAAAAACCTCTTATTATAAAATAAAGACTGAAACGGAAGCTTACTACAGTATTACCCATCTCCTCAGAGGTTGGAGATAGCTTTGGGAGGAGCTAGTTAGCAATTCTGGGGGCATAAAGACCCAATCTCAGACAACAGCCAATGGGAAAACTTGATGAAAAAATGATTTTTAAAAATTAATTCTTAAATATTGTAACAAAAATGTTTGGCCCAACAAGGGAAGCAGTGATCAAGGCAAAATTAAAGGGTCAAAATTTCACATGACAACAAACAAAATTCATGTCTCACTTTCTTTTTGCCCCAAAGTAAGTCGCTTAATATACAAACCTTGTGAACACCAAGTGTAGGCAAAGTATACAAGATATCATTGTATAACACAGGTTCCAGTGGTCTTCCTAATTTGAACATCAAAACTGGAATCAGATTTGGTACCTAAAATGAATTTAAAGAACATATAAATTATGCCTTTTAAAAGAAATCAATCGATAAAGCAATATTTCATTTTTCTCCAAATGAATACTATGAATATATATGAATTTAAAGCCTAAAAAAATGTCAGTTAGCCATTTGTTATTAATGGTAATTTCAAAGTACTGCTAATATTCTATCTCTTTTATAATTACCTGTGAGCCCTTGTTCTATCCCTTTATACACATATACATATTACAGGGGTTTTTTGGTGTTAAAAAAATGCTTTTCTTAAACAACTATGACATAAACTCTCAGCAATACAAAAATAATTAATACATATCCTGCCCTAAAGAAGCTTACAGTTCTAATGAGTAGCATAGTGGAATATTCAATGGTTATTCCAATGTAAAATAATTAAAACCAATTGTAATATGGGGGGGTTAATGGACAAAAATTTCCCTCCACGTTCATACTTCAATCCCTATGCATGACACAATAAAATAAGAAGAGCAAAATCATTTGTGGATCAAAAGACTTAATATTGTTAAAATGGTACTATTTCCCAAATACATCTACATATTCAATGCAACCCCTATCAAAATCCCAGGTAGCCTCTTTGCCAAAATTCAGAAATTGATCCTAAAATTCATTTGAAAATAAGTGATCCTGAAGAGCCAAAACAATCTTCAAAAGGAGCAAAATTTGAAGATTCAACCTTCCCGAATTCAAAATTTATTACAAAGTTACAGCAGTCAAAATAGTGTGGTACTGACGTGAGGATATAAATATTGATCAATGAAATAGAACTCACAGTCTAGAAATAAATCGTTACATTTAAGTCAATTGATTTTAGACAGAAAGGCCAAGAAAATACAATGCAGAAAGAAGAGTCTCTTTGAAAAATGGTGTTTGATTTTTGACAACACTATTTCCATAGGCAAAAGAATTAATTTGGACTCCTTCCTCACACCACATGTAAAAATTAACTCAAAATAGATTTCAGACCTGAATGTAGGAGCAAAAACTGTAAAGCTCTTAAAGAAAATATAGGAGTAAATCTTTGTGACCTTGAGTTAGGCAAAGCCTTCTTAGATATGACACCAAAAGTATGAGCAACAAAAGAAAACAAAACATTTCATCAAATTAAAAATATTTGTCCTTCAAAAGACGCTATAAAGAAAATGAAAAGAACAACCCACAGAACGGAAGAAAATATTTGCAAATCATATATCTAATGAGGAACTTACATCCAGAATATATGAAGAATTCGCACAACTCCATAATAAAGGACAAATGACTCAATTTTAAAAGAGCAAAGGATCTAAAGAGATACTTCTCCAAAGAAGATAAACAAATGGCCAAAAAAAAAACATGAAAAGATACTCAATCAGCATTAGCCATGACATAAATGCAAATCAAAATCAAATGATGCATGACTTCATACCCAACAGGATGGCTTGAAACCACATTAAGTGTTAGCAAGGATGTGGAGAAATTGGGACCTTCATACACTGCCAGTGGGAAAGTGAAATGGTGCAGCCCCTTTGGAAAACAGTCTGACAGTTTCTCAACTGGTTAAACAGAATTACCATATGATCTAGTAACTGTACTCCTAAGTACCTACCCAAGAGAAATTAAAACATACATCCACACGAAAACTTACATGTGAATGTTCACAGAGGTATAATTAATAATAGCCAAACAGTGGAAACAACCCAAATATCCATCAACTGATGAAGGGATAAATAAAATACAGCATATCCATATGATAGAATATTATTCTGCCATGAAAAAGTAATCAACATGGATGAACCATGAAAACATCGAGTGAAGTAAAAGAAGCCAGTCACAAAAGACCACATATTATATGATCCATTTATATGAAATGTCCAGAATAGGCAAATCTACAGAGACAGAAAGTAATTGCTTAGGATCGGGGAGGTATAGGAGAAAATGGGGAGTGATTGCTAATGGGTACAATGTTTCTTTTGGTGGTGATGAAAATGTTCTTAAATTATCTGTCATTGTGGTTGCACAATTCTGTGAATATACTAAAAGTCACTTTGTACACTTTGAATGAATTAATTAAATGGCATGTGAGTTATATATTATAAATATATATAAAATATATTTATATGTATATTTTATTATTTTTATATTTTTAATAAATATATAAAACTACATTTTAAAATCATTAGGTGAACACCTATTATGAGCAAGGATCTCTACTTGATGGCACAAAATGCAATGCCAAAAAAATTTTATTTTCCTTATAGTGCATTTGACAAGTTTGTTACCCAGAAATTGATAAACTTCTTCTATCTGCTGTAGTCTTAGAAAACTTGTTCCGTCTAAGCTTAGAAGACATATATTTTAATTCAATCTCAAGAAGGAAAAAAAAAATCCTCCTAACCCTACCAACAAAAAAGTGACAGTTAAACACTGACTCATTAATGGGCCTGACCATCACATACCACAGCGGCATTTGGAGCTACACATGTAATGGCTACAGACACACAACACACAGGCAGAATTTATGATGTTTTTAACAACTGCCGGGGCTCTATTGGAACAGAAGTTCCAGCACCCTCACCTTGAGCAAACGAAAGGAAACAAATTTTTGAATTGGCTTTTTAATTCCCCATTTTAATTAAAAAAGGTTATCTTAGATTGCACTGCACAGGCCTCAATGAATTACTCCTTCTGGGAAGATCTCTACCAAGACAGTTTGACAGATTCTTAGTTCTGAGAAGGGCAATCAGTACATATAGTGGCATTTTACAAAATAGTGTATTTTATTATATGGCTTTTAACAAATGTTTAAATTATATTGTCAGGAAAGAAATAAAGTATTCTACTTATGCTAAAGAGTACACCTCCTTCATGATCCTCAGACCTAAAGAAGTATGTAAGGGTGTTTAGTTTTCTCTGGTAAGTTCAGAAATTAAAAAACAAAGTGGGAAATTTTTACAGCAAATAATCTTAGATCTTGAGGCTATTCTAGTTCATATTAAATTCTCAAATCAATGGAAAAAGAAAATAGGTGTTATTTCATTAGGAAAACATAGATATAGATATATATGTGTGGAAAACATTTTTTGCATAAAGTCTGAGCTGTTGTTTTCCAAATGAAAAGACATATGTGTATTTATTGATTTACTTGAGATGTCATTATGGGCTCTTGATTCCTCTGCTCTTGAGTCTTCTATTCTCTGGAAGCAAAAAAAAGCAGAGAATGAATACTCTGCCTTTACCTTAAATTTAAAATAAGCCGGCAGGTGCCCTATAATTCACTGTCTCAAGACCTCCTGGTTTCATAAAACTCAATGTTTTCTCTCCCTCCTTCAGAATTCAAGTCCTTGATTTAAAAAATTTGATTTCAAATGATGGACTCATTAAGGAAACCCCTCCCATAAGACTATCAGCAGGTTTCTCAGTAGAAATCTTGTAGGCCAGATGGGCATGCAGAATGATATATTCAAAGTGCAAACAATCAAACAAAAAACCCCAGCCAACTAAGAATACTATAGCTAGCAAAACTTTCTTTCAAAAATGTAGGAGAAATACTTTTCTAGATAAACAAAAGCGAGGGAGTTCATTCACTAGGCCTCCCTTACAAGAAATGCTAAAGGAAGTCCTTCAAGTTGAAAGGAAAGAACATTAGACTGCAACATAAAAATATATAAAAGTATAAAGCTCAGTGATAAAGGTAAATGTATAGAAAAATATAGAATACTGTAATATGTCACTTTTAATACTAGAATAGGAGATAAAGACATAAATATAAATAGCTAACTATAAAGATATGTTAATGGATACACAACATAAAAAGATGTAAGTTGTGACATCAATACCATAAAGTGTGTGGGGGGGGGGTTGAAAAAGTAGAACTTTTACATGCAATTAAAGTTAAGTTATTACGAGCTTAAAATAGGCTATTATACATGTAAGGTGGTTTCAGTTAAGTGCCATGGTAACCACAAAGAAAATACCTATAGAAGATACATAAAAGATAATGAGTAAGGAATCAAAGTATTTCACTACAAAAAAATCAACAAAACACAAAGACTGAAAGAGAGGAAAAGAGGGACACAACAGCTATAATTCAGACAAAAACCAGTTAACAAAACGGCAATATTACGTCCTTCCTGATCTATAATTACTTTAAATGTAAATGGATTAAACTCCCCAATCAAAAGACAGAGTGGCTAAAAGTTAAAAGATACAACTAAATGCTGTCTACAAGAGATTTACTTTATATTTCAGGACACACATAGGCTAAAAATAAAATGACAAAAAAAGATACTCTATGCAAATAGTAACCTCTAAAAGAAAGCAAGGATAGCATAACTTATACCATGCAAAATAGACTAAGTCAAAAACTGTCACAAGAAACAAAGACGAACATTATATAATGATAAAAGAGTCAATTCACCAGGAAGTTAAACAATTATAAATATATATGCACCCAACATCAGAGCAATATAAGTATGCTCAAATATACAAAGCAAATATTGACAGAACTGAACGGAGAAATAGATACCAACACATATAATAGATTTCATTATTCCACTTGCAATAATAAATAGAACATCCAGACAGAAGATCAATAAGAAAACAGAGGACATGAACAACACTATGGACCGAATAAAACTAACAGACATATACAGAACATTCCATCCAACAGCAAGAAAATACAAATTCTTCTCAAGTGCATACACAACATTCTCCAGGAAAGATCCACATGTTAGGTCACAAAATAACAAATTTAAGAAGACTGAAATCATACTAAGTATCTTTTCTTACCACAGTGGAGTGAATCTAGAAATAAATATTAGTAAGAACACAGGAAAATTCACAAATACATGGAAACTAAATAACACACTGTTCATCAACAGATGAATGGATAAAAAACATGTGATATAGACACACACACATATATACATACACACAATGGGATACTACTCAGCCATAAATAAAGAATAAAATTTTTCCATTTGCAACAAAATGGATGGACCTGGATGGTCTATGCTTAATGAAATAAGACAGAGAAAGACAAATATTGTATGCTATCACTTACATGTAGAATCTAAAAAATAAAACAAACTAGTAAATATAACAAAAAGGAAACAGATTAACAGATGTAGAGAACAAACTAGTCATTACTGGTGGGAAAAGGGAAGAGGGGAGAGGCAATATAAGGATAGGGGATTAAGTTTATACAAACTACTATGTATAAAATAAATAAACTAGGGCTTCCCTGGTGGTGCAGTGGTTGAGAGTCCACCTGCAGATGCAGGGGACATGGGTTCGTGCCCCGGTCCAGGAAGATCCCACATGCCATGGAGCGTCTGGGCCCGCGAGCCATGGCCGCTGAGCCTGCGCGTCCGGAGCCTGTGCTCCACAATGGGAGAGGCCACAACAGTGAGAGGCCCACGTACCACAAATAAATAAATAAATAAATAAACTACAAGGATATATTGTACAGCACAGGGAATCCAGCCAATATTTTATAATTATTATAAATGGAGTATAATCTATAGAAATTTTGAATCACTATGTTACACACCTGAGATTAGTGTAATAGTGTAACTCAACTATATTTCAATTTTAAAAAAGAAAAAGTATCTCAAATAAATACGCTAATCTTATACCTCAAGGAACTAGAAAAAGAAGAATAAACTAAGTTCCAAGTTAGCAGAGGGAAGGAAATAATGGAAATTAAAGTAGAAATAAATGAAGTAAATAACAGAAAAAAATCAACAAAATTAAAAGTTAGTATTTTAGAACATCAACAAAATTAACAACCCCTTAGCTAGACTAAGAAAAAAAGAGAGAAGACTCAAATAAAATCAGAAATGAAAGAAGAGACATAACTGATACCAAAACAATACGATGGATTTTGAGACAACCATATACAATTATACTACAATAAATGGGATAACCTAGAAGAAAAGGCTAAATTCCTAGAAATATACTTCTCACGAAGACTGAATCACGAAGAAATAGAAAATCTGAACAGACCAATTATAAAGAAGGAGATTGAGTCAGCAATCAAAAACCTCCCAACATAGAAAAGCCCAGGACCAGATAACTTCACATGTGAATTCTACCAAACATTTAAAGAAGAATTAACACCAATCCTTCTTAAACTCGTCCCTAAAAATTGAAGAGGTGGGAACACTTCTGGACTCATTATATGAGACCAGCATTGTTCTCATACTAAAACGAGACAAAGACATTACAAGAAAAGAAAACTACAGGCAAACATCCCTGATGAACACAGATGCAAAAAGACTCAACAAAATACTAGCAAACAGAATTCAACAACACATTGAAAGGATCACAAATCATGACTAAATGGGATTTATCCCTGGAGTGCAAGGATGGTTCAACATGAAAATCAATCAATGTTATAAACTACATTAACAGAATGAAAGATAAAATCACATGATCATCTCAATAGTCACAGAAAAAGTGTTTGACAAAACTCAGCACACTTTCATGACAAAAACATTTACTAAACTAGGAACGGAAGAAACTCACCTCAAAATAATAAAGGCTCTATGACTATGAAAAGCCCACAGCTAATATCATACTGAAAAATAAAAACGAAAAACTTTTCCTCTAAGATCAGGAATAAGGCAAGGGTGCCCACTCTTGCCATTTCTATTCAACATAGTACCAGAAATTCTAGGCAGAACAACTAGGTGAGAAAAAAAAATGAAAGTCATCCAAATCAGAAAGGAAAAAGTAGGGACTTCCCTGGTGATCCAGTGGTAAAGAATACGCCTTCCAATGCCGGGGACACGGGTTTGATCCCTGGTTGCGGAACTAAGATCCCACATGTCACAGGGCAACTAAGCCCGTGTGCCACAACTACTGAGCCCACATGCTTCAACTAGAGAGCCCACATGCTGCAACTACAGAGCCCGTGTGCTCTGGAGCCCACACACCACAACTGGAGAGAGAAAACCTGCTCACCACAACTAGAGAGAAGCCTGTGTGCAACAATAAAGAGCTTGCACACCACAATGAATGGAGGATACTGCATGCTGCAACAAAGATCCTGTGTGCTGCAACTGAGACCCAACGCAGCCAAAAAAGAAAGGAGGAAGTAAAATTATCTCTGTGATAACATGATCTTGTATGTGGAAAACTCTAGTGATTCCACATACCAAAAAGTTAATTAAAACTAGTAAATGAATTCAGGAGAGTTGCAGGATACAAAACAAACATTAAAAATCAGTTGTGGGGCTTCCTGGTGGCACAGTGGTTGGGAGTCCTCCTGCCGATGCAGGGGACGTGGGTTCGTGCCCCAGTCCAGGAGGATCCCACATGCCGCGGAGCAGCTGGGCCCATGAGCCATGGCCGCTGGGCCTGCGTGTCCGGAGCCTGTGATCCGCAACGGGAGAGGCCACAACAGTGAGAGGCCCACATACCGCAAAAAAAAAAAAAAATCAGTTGTGTTTCTATACACTAACAATGAACAATCCAAAAAGAAAATTAAGGAAACAATCGCATTTACAATAGCTCAAAAAGAATAAAATACTTAGGAATAAACTTAACTACAAGGTTAAAGATTTGAATATTGAAAACTACAAAACATTGCTTAAAGAAATTAAAGACAACACAAATAAATGGAAAGACATCTTGCATTCATAGATCTGAAGACCTAATATTGTTAAAATGTCCATGCTACCCATAAAAGTCTACAAATTCAATGTAATCCCTGTCAAAATCCCAATGGAATTTTATTTTTGCACAATAGAAAAACAATCATAAAATTCATATGGAACCACAAAGGACCCTGAATAACCTCAAAACATATTACAAAGTTACAGTAATCAAAACAGTATGATACTGGCACAAGGACAAACATATAAACCAATGGAATAGAATAGAGGGCCCAGAAATAAACCTATGTATATACGATCAATTAATTTATGACAAGGAGCCAAGGATATACAATGGGGAGAGGATAGTCTCTGCAACAAATCCAGGGAAAACTGGATATCTGCATGCAAAAGAAGGATATTGGACCCTTATCTTACACCATACACAAAAATCAACTCAAAATGAATTAAAGACTTAAACATAAGACCTGAAACTATAAAATTCCTAGAAGAAAACATAGGGTAAAAGCTTCCTAACTTTGCTCCTGGCGTTGATTTCTTGTATATGACACCAAACGCACAAGCAACAAATGCAAAAAAAGACAAGTAGGCCTACTTCAAACTGAAAAGCTTCTGTACAGCCAAGAAAACATAGTAAAAAAAGGCAACATATGGAATAATAAAAAAAATTGCAAACCATATATTTGATAAGGGGTTAATACCCAAGACATACCAGGAAACCCTACAATTCAACAACAAAAATATAAACAAACAAATAACCTGATTTTAAAAAATGAGCAAAGGACTTGAATAGACATTTTCCAAAGAAGAAATACAAATGGCCACAGGTATATGAAAAGATGCTTAATATCACTAATCATCAGGGAAATGCAAATCAAAACCACAGTGAGATATCACCTCATACCTGTTAGAATGGCCATTACCAGTAAACTAGAAAATAACAGGTGTTGGCAAGGATGTAGAAAAACTGGAATCCTTGTACACTGTTGGCAGAATGTAAAATGGTGCAGTCACTATGAAAAACCGTACGGAGGTTCCTCAAAAAATTAAAAATAAAACTAACGTATGATCCAGCAATCCCACTTCTGGAAATTCAGGACAGGCAGTAGTCTCTTTTAAAATTTATTCACAAAAAAACATTAAATGCTCAGTTGCTATTAGCTGCCTGTTCTGAAACGAGTCTTCTTTATTGAAACACAATTTTCTGTAATATTTTATGGAATATAAACAAACTTGAATTGTTTGACTTGTTTAACTTGGCACTGTTAGTTTTTATAATAAAATACATGAGTATTTTAAAATGTTTCAAATAACTGAAATATTTCAAAGGAATTGAAATCAGGATCTCAAAGAGATATTAGCACCCCCATGTTCACTGCAGCATTATTCACAATAGCTAAGAGATGGAAATAACCTAAATATCCATCAGTGGATGGATGGATAAATAAAATGTGGTATACACACACAATGGAATATTACTCAGCCTTAAAAAAGGAAATCCTGTCATATACTACAGTATGGATAAATCTTGAGGACATTATACTATGTGAAACAAGCCAGTCACAGAAGGACAAATATCACATGGTTCTACTTGTGTAACTATCTAAAGTAGTCAGTCTTAAAAAAAGAAAGTAGAATGGTGGTTGTCAGGGGCTGGGGGAAGGGGGAAATGGGGACTTGCTGTTCAATGGGTACAGATATTCAGTCTTGCAAGATGAAAAATTGTATACAGTATACCTAACATTTTGATAAGAAGGTATAGTTCATGTTACGTGTTTTACACCACAATTTTAAAAAGAACCATGAGATTGTTTTTTAAGAGTCAGAAGAGTCTTGTCGAGTTCATTTAGGTAAATGACTTTATATTACAGATGATGGAAGTGAGGCACAGAGGGATCACACAGTTACTTGGTGGCAGAATGAGGATGGAAGTCGACGTCTCAGTTCACCCCTCTATTCTATCCTGGCGGAAATGAAAATGATAGAAGATTTCAGGCTGTACATAATAGGATAAAGAGCTATTATGTAAGTCTTCTCCCTATAATCAGACAAAACATCCAGAAAAAGTAGGCAGGAGAGACAAAACCCAGTACCTACCTGGAGTCAATCATATAAAGAACAGAGTAGAAAAATTTAACTCTGGGTTCCACGAAAAATATCCATGTTGGCAACACTGTATGAGGCTACACAGAAAGTAGCATAATCTTTCAGAGAGTTCTATAATGAAAATCATGAGTAGGCTATCCACTTATAAATTGAGAAATACAAAGGGCTTTGTTATTATTCATTTTAGTTTTCAGATGAGAGATATAATAAATGTTTATAACTACCCTCTTTTTTAAAAGCATGAGAGACTCATACTTTAATACTATATAAGAGATATAGCTATAAATTAGTATTAAAAATTAAGATACCAGTGAAGAAAATAATTCAAGGCATGATCATCTTATGGAAGTAAGAGGCAAAAATCCAAAGCAATATCTGGTTTTCTTTAACTTTTTAGACTTACGTTTTACAAAACTAGACCTGAACTACAAAAGCACATTCTTAGATCATATTTTATACATATCCTTGCATAAGTGCTGAACCATCTTCGCACAAGACTCTCTCCTGTGAAAAAATGGAAGTAATCTATGTACACAAGTGTATTTGCCATTTATAAAACAGTGGTAAGATAACAGTATGTGTTAAGTTAGAAATGAAAAGATAAAACATGAATTTAAAAAAAAATTTTTTATTGAAGTATATTTGATTTATAATACTGTGTTAGTTTCAGGTGTACTACACCATGATTCAGAAAAACACGAAATTTTATAAAACAAAGAGTGAATATGCTAGGATGGTACATATAAAAAAAAGCATAAATACATTCTTTAATAATTTTAACATTGACAGAAATTTTTTAAAATTATTTATTCTACAAAAAAGGGGCATAATGTACTATGATTTTTTTTAACATTAGTTAATTCGACCTTCCTCAATTATTTGACATGTCTACTTTGGTATCTACTTATTATTTAAGTAATACAGTGAAAAGCAGTCCATTGAGGGATGTGCTGAAAAACTAATTGTTGCCTTTACTTGTAAGGAATCTGCAGAAACACAGCAACATTACAGTAATGTAAACACAGTATAATTTTTTCCTTCTGTGATTCATATTATATTTATATCACAGCATATAATTAAATAAGTGGTCTAGGGTCTTGAAGTTTAACCTTTGAGAGTCAGATAAGGTCAAGGGAAGATAGGTATCTAGAAGATTGCTCCCACTGGGCAATCTTCTTTCTATCTGATATTCACTCTAGCCTTATTCCAGTTCAGCCTGAGCATCTGATCCATAATGACTCCTCCAACAGTAACAGCTAACATCTATTGAACAGCAACTGTAAATGCTCTCCTTAGCACTTTATAGAAATCATGATTATCATGTTTGAAATGACAAAACTGAAGCTTGTAAAGGCCAAATAATGTGCTCAAGGTAACAGAGCTAGTATGTACTGGAGGTAGCACTAGAGCAAAGCAATTTAACTCTGAAGAGCCCAGGTACTTGCCACTTTGCCTTACCAAAAGTAGGGATGGCATCTTCCTCACCTTTGAATCTCAGGTTCCGGCATACTGTAAGTGCTTTTAGAATGCATAAACTACTCCTAATTCCTTTATCTGCTCAAATTCTATTTGCAAGATGGATCTTATAATAGTGTTGCAGCTATTTCATTCGGTATCCAATTATTAAAAGCCTACCACTTGCAAAGAAACGTACTTAAAGATAGTACTCTGACCAAATAACTTTGAATCAGAAAAATTTACCTGTTAGGTAAGTGTTACCAGGATATCAAATGTTACCAGGACATCTTCAGAATCTGAGGTAAGAATTTCCCAGTACGTAGAAAAATAAGTTCAGCAACACAGGAGCTCAAAGTATGGAAAAAAAGAGGATATACGACAAACTAGAATGGATAAAGTCAAGTATCATATCACTTGAGGAGTCTGAAATACCTGGAAGAAAATAATCATGACCTTTCTCAACCTAAACTTAATTTCTAGGTTAGCCTCCTTAGTCTTCTGAATTTAATTATCTCTCAGAGTCTGGCAATTTATGTATTTAGAACATGGTATAAGAAAACTTAAATTATAAAGTAATAGTCACACTATTAGTATGTAATCACCAGTGGGAAAAAGGAGTATAACCACAACTTCTTTCAATTGCTAACATTTTAACAACTTGCTATAAATGATAACTATAATGACTGAATTCCTGAAAGTATAAAATTTCCTTCCTAAAAAAAGGCGGTTTTATGTTTCTATCATGGTAAGATCTAAATCTTTGGTAGTCTGACTGGTAGAACAAAAGTGAAAAGCCAATATCCTGTTAAGTAAAGTATAATGTGTGTATTTTTCCTTTCAATTCGGTACAGTCGATTTCTACTACTGCATATGTCACTGACAGTAAGTCTTAAGTCAGAGAGTTGAAAGGAGTCTGAATGCCCTCCAACAATGAGATATAATTAAATACAGCTCAGTGAGATAAGCAACTATGTAATAAAACTAGAGAGAGTCAATGCTTTGAATGTATTAATATAGTACATTGCTCAAGGATCCCAAAGCTATGACAGTCAGATCAGTTTACTGGAATATGAAAAACTATGCAAGACTGACAATGGTAAACATGAGCCAATTCATACTACATTTGAGGGAAAAAAAGATTAAATGGTCAATAAAAATTGGCTGAACATAAAGTATGACTCCAAATCCTCACTTTCCTTCTTCAGTGACAAAAAACCTTTTAAGTATAAATAAGTGGTAGATATTTTATACCATGAATTGTATTTATAAGGTCCCAATTCAGTCTCAAATGAAAGCCTTAACATTAAATAGGGTTTACATGAATAATGGTAAACAAATGACCTGACTAGAAAGCTATATTAACCAAAAAGATTCACACCCAGAATGAAGTAAAATTAATGAAAAAAGCCAGTAACATAAAAAAGGATTGATATAAATGTCTTGCAACAATGAATAGGAAGACATTCAATTGCTTGGAGTAGACAGTGTATTGTTAAGGAATGACAAAAAACAGATTTAGTAAACTCCTATCCTGCATAATCTTCTGCATCAAGGAATAATATTAGACTAGAGAGATGAATGTTAGTAAGAAAACACTGACAGTGACACCCATGATAGAAGCAGACAGTACAAACTGAAAGAAAAAAAAAAAAGATGATGATGATTAATCCATGAATGGTTTTTAGAAAGACTGATTATTAATGGGGAGGAGAAATCCTAACACGTTACCACGTAAGAAAAAAATTCCAAATGGATTCAGGAATTAAATATCAAAGAGAAATAATGATTAAAGAATCTAGAAGAAATGTTAAGTGAATATTTACATGCCCTCTAGAAAGAAAATAGCTCACTATGCATTAAAACAACGAAAGTAAAGATGGCTACAATTCAAGAACATTTAGAAAACAAAAAGAGCTACTGAATTTAAACACATATTAGCACAACAAAAAAATTCAACAACAGTTGAAAGATAAAGTTAAGGAAATTCTCCTCAAAAGTGGAGTAAAAATGTAGAGAGAAGAAAATAGGGGAACAAAAGATAAGAAAAATATAAGACCAGTCCAGAATTCAAGGTCCAAGCCAGAGAAGTTATAGAAAGAAAGATCAAGGTCAGTAGAGGGAAAGAAATTAATGACAAAATAACAAAGAAAATTCCCCAGAATTCAAGGACCTGGATTTCCAGATTAAAAGAGCCACCAGTTATCCAGCACAACAGAGGAAAAAAGATTCACACTAATACACATCGGCATTGAAATTACAGAGTATGGGGCAAAGAGAAGATTCTGAAAGCTTCCAGAGAGGAAAAATAAAAACAAAAATTAGGTTCACATAAACATATACTCAGGATTTCAGGAATCAGAATAACTTTGGATTTCTCCACAGCAACACTGCAACCTATAGAAGCAGTGGAAGAAAACAAAAAAGATTTTGAATAAAAATGGGTCCCAATGCAGAATTCTACACCCAAACTAACCCAATCTCTGCCACACAGTAAAGCACTAACAGTCAGCTATGAAACAGAAAACACACACACACACACACACACACACACACACACACACGAGATTTTTCAACCAGTGATTTGATACTTGAAATAAAGAATGCAAAAATTCTTAAGATACATAAAGATTTCCCCCTCCAAAACGGACACAGCATATATATCTAAAACTCAAAGAGAAAAAGAAAAGGAGCGAATAAAAACTTTAAATCTCACTACTAATTTTTAAAACTGAAAATTATAACAAGATAATTTTCTCACATACTAAAGTTTAAAATATTTTTAACTTCTAAAACAATGTAAACATACAGTGAAACAGATATTCTCACACAATTATGGGGGAGTAAAAGGTGATACAATGTTTCTAAACAGAAAAATTTCAAACTTCATTTAAGAAGTTTAGCTCTAATCTGGGATTTGCTTCAAAATAACACTTCTGAGTTGGGGACTGGAGAGTGAAGAGTACAAGAGATACAGGCCAGCTATGGAATGATAACTGTTGAGGCTAAGGGATGGATTCATCAGGTTTATTATACTATCTATCCACTTTTGAATATGTTTGAAATTTTTCATAATAAAACATTAAAAATCTTCTAATCTAGGAGTCTCATTACATAAATGTATTTTTTTAAAAAATCAGAAATTCAATAAAATTTAGGAGACAAGATTCCCCCCAATATACATACAATATCATGTCAGAGTAAATCAGCTAAAAAAAAGCAAAACACAATAAAAACCTCCATATTATAAAACACCAATACAATGTGCAAAACATATGCCAGGAAAAAAAACATACTGTAAATAGAATTTGTTGTTATAACCACAAAGAAAAAAGGGCAAAGAGAAACAGAAAACTCTGTGTTCCTGTACTACAGAAGAATTGAAGACAGACAAGTTATCTGTGAATATTTAAAGGGTAACATATAAAGGACAAACTAGGTTTGTTTCATGTAATCCCAAGGCCCAAACTGAAGGGCATACTTGGGTTTAATATGGAAAAGAAGTTTTAAGAGAAATTTTTAGAGAATTGAATGGGATGCCTCAGGGGGCACTAAGCTTTCTGTAACCAGAGGTGCTCAATAAGGAATGATAACCACCTACTGAGTAGATGTTTAAGGTATATATATATTTGATATACTCAAATATCAAAAAGGAGAATATGAGAGGAAATTGTCAGGACCTACTACTTAAAAATATAAAACACAGCCCAAATTAATCAAGATTTAAGTAAATATTTGTGCAGAAACGAGTTAACGTAGCAGGCTTGAGAATGGCATCCTTAAAAAGCCTGCTTGCAAAGTTAGCCTTTGAGTAGAGTCTCAGAAAATGGATTTTGGTAGGGTTCCTACCATTCTTTACTAATAGGAATGTGCCTAAACTCTTTGTACAAACACAGTATACAACACTGTGCCTAAACTGACCAGCCCCCAATAAAACCCTTGGGCACAGATCTCTAATGTGCTTCCATACTAGACAACACTCCACATGTGCTGTCACGATTCCATGCTGGCGGAATTAAGTGCATTTTGTGTGACTCCACTGGGAGAGGACTTTTGGAAACTTGTGCCCAGTTTCTTCTGGACTTCACCCAATGAACCTTTGCCCTTGCTGATTTTGCTTTTACCCTTTAGCTGTAATAAATCATAGTTGTGGTTGCAACTAAATACTGGGTCCTGTGAGTCCTTAAAGCAAATCAACAAACCTGGGCATAGTCTTGGAGACCCCTGACCCAGTATTTCATACTCTGCTTTAAAAGTAACTAGCAAGTAAGAAAACAAAATGTTACGTAGGATTTTTTAAAAGAACAACTTCTAGAATATTTCTCAATCAATAGTAACAGTAAACTCTCCTATGAGTTATACACCTAACAATCAAAAATATTTGAGGGACAATTGCACACTGGGTGCTGTGTTAGGCTTTACGACACAACTGAGAAGACAGTCCCTGTTCTCAAGCAGTTTACAGTCTAGTCATGGAACTCACAATTAAAATTTCCACCATTATTGACTGAAAAAGCCAAACTCAACTTTTTTTTTTTTTTTTTTCTCTGTGGTACGCGGTCCCCTCACCGCCGCAGCCCCTGCCGCCACGGAGCACAGGCTCCGGACACGCAGGCCCAGCGGCCACGGCCCACCGGCCCCGCCGCCCCACAGCATGTGGGATCCTCTCGGACCGGGGCACGAACCCGCGGCCCCCGCATCAGCAGGCGGACCCCCAACCACTGCGCCACCAGGGAAGCCCCCCAAACTCAACTTTGAAGGTTAAAATCATAAAAAATAATTTCTATAGACAGAAATTAAGATATAAGAACAAGAAAACAATTCAATCTTTGATAACTGCAAATACTAAATAGTATAATAATGACTGCTTTTCATTTTTCAGAGGAAGGGAATGATTCTAGGGCTGGGCTGCCCAACACAGTAGCCACCACCCTCATATGGCTATTTACATTTGAAATTAAATTAATGAAAATTAAATAAAATTAAAACTCCAGTTCTTCAGTCACATTAGCCAAATTTCAAGTGCTCAAAAGTCACACGTGGCTAGCAGCTACCATTTTGGAAAACAGATTACAGAACATTTCCATCATTGCAGAAAGTTCTATTGAACAATGCTATCATAAAAGGCTGAGGTGCCCAAGAATTCCTCAGTTGTCTGCTACCACATTATCTGTAACGGCAACAACAGTAACAAAAAGAAACACAGACACCTTAAATATCTATCAATACGGAAAGAGTTACGTACATTAAACTGCTGATACACCATAGTACACCAGCATCCTTCAAAAACCATAAATTACACCTATAACATGGAAAGATGGCTATAACGTATTAATGAGAGAAAAACACAAACTGCAAAGGAGCATATATTTAGTATAACATAATGGCTTTGTGTGCATATGTGTGCATATATATTCGGGGTTCAGAGGGGAGAAGGTGCATTAAGACAAATATATTTGTTTACGAGTACTTGTACATACTACTATATTGTTTGGATACATACTACAATCACATATTACAAGAATATTACTTTAGTAAAATAAAATATTATTTTATTTATATTAATAAATGTAATTAATATAGTAATGTTTTACTAAAGTTATTTTCAGCAGTATTTCAGTATGTGATGGGACTGAACTGGCTATTAAATGACGAGAAGCTATAAGACTAGTAGGCAGGAAGAGTAGGAAGTAAACAAGGCAGCATTAGGACTCAGCAAAGGCTCACTGGAGGAATGAGACAGACTGCAGGTATCCTGCCCAAAGAAGACTGTTCATGTCAGGGAACAAAGTCTGATCATCTTCTCCCCTGCCTTCTTGCTCAGCTTAGTTTTCAAGGCAAATCTAGCCCTTCTTGCCTGCTGAACCTTGTGTGTGTCTCTCCTTTTTCAAACTGATGGTTCAACTATTCATGCACTAACCACAAAAAATAATGTTTTACAACCATGAAAAATGTTTAAGGATAAAAGAGTAATTGTTTGCCACTTTCTGGGCAAAGAATACCCTAAGTATTGTTTGTCGCTCTAGCTTTGTAAACACCTTTATTTCCGTATACTTTGGGTAACAGTTATTCATTCTCAAGAGTGCTGCCCACACTAGTCTGTGAACACCTCACAGGTAGCAACCCTGCTCCTATTCTTCTTTGAATTTGCCCAAGACCACACGTATAGCAAATACTCATGAACATGAGCTGAATTCAACTCAAGACTGACTAAAGGAGGAAGAAAAAGTTAACAAACTGTGAAGTATTGAGACTGACTACTTCCATCCAAAAAACATCTGCCTGACAGTCCATCGCCCTCTTAGTACCACCCGGAAAACCCCATTTTAAGAATTTGTTCTAATTATACCATAACTTTATAATGAATATGATGAAATACCCTTTCAACTGCTTTCTTTAATACTCTCCACCTGTTCTTTCCTTTTATCAATGCACCATCTCATTATGATCTTTGTAAACCTAGTAAATAAAGACTTTTTTATGGTCAATTAAAAAAAAAAGAATTATTGTTCTTAACCATTTTAGGTTTCTATTTCACTGCAGAGACTGTGAGGCTATTTTAGCCCAGTAAAGCCAATGAGAAGAGTATTTCTAAATACTTGGTACATTTATATCAAATAAATGAAAATTGGGATTTTTTTTTTTTTTTTTTTTTTACTGTACCTACCCGTGTACTATTCAACACAGTAGCCACTATCCACATGTGGCTAATCAGCCCTTAAAGGTGGTGAGTCTGAACTGAGATGTGCTGTAGGGTAAAATACACACCAGATACGGAAAGTTTTGTACCAAAAATATATATGTATAAAATATTTCATTAATAATTTTATGTTGATTACATATTGAAATTATTATCTATTATTACATATTGAAATAATGTAGTTTCGGATATATTGAGGTAAACAAACATATTTTTAAATTAATTTCACCTATTTATTTTCACTGTTTAAAAAATACGGCTACGAGAAAATTTTAACCTATATATGTGGCTCATATTATATTCCTATTGAACAGCACTATTCTCTATCCCCTTTAAAACACATACACACATGGGCTTCCCTGGTGGCGCAGTGGTTGAGAATCCACCTGCCGATGCAGGGGACACGGGTTCGTGCCCCGGTCCGGGAAGATCCCACATGCCGCGGAGCGGCTGGGCCCGTGAGCCATGGCCGCTGAGCCTGTGCGTCCGGAGCCTGTGCTCTGCAACGGGAGAGGCCACAACAGTGAGAGGCCTGCGTACCGCAAAAAAAAAACAAAAAGCACATACACACGTGCACACACAGGCACACTGAAAACAGTTAATGTCTCTCTTTTCAGGTACTGGGGATAAAGGATGACAATAAGCCTCAGATGGGCAAGGAGCATGTCTATCTTGCAAAATAGCATAGCACTGCTCCTAGAACATGAGGTAGCAGATACATAATTGTGAAATAAATAAAAGAAGCTATAAAAATAAACTACAATTTTAGTAATAGATAACTTTTATTGAGCACTGATTATAAACCAGGTATTATACTTTGGATTATCTCATTTAATCCACCTGATGAATTTAATGAGGTGGATTCTTCTATTATTCTCATTTTAAAGCTGAGAGAACACAGGTATAGGCAGAATTATAACAAATCTCCAGTATATTTTACAATATTACAAAAAACAATTCAATTTAGATATTCTATACAGGAGGTTCATAAAACCTTAAGTTATAAATATTTATTGAGTGCCTTCTATCACATGGTATTATACTAGGTGCTATGACATTAAGAGAAATCACAGGTTAATGCAATCAAAATATAAACAGTTACAGGCTAGAAATCTCACAATTATCCCATATCCTACACCAAAATATTAATAAGCCTGAATAATAGTTAATTATCTAGTAACATAAAATTCTTGTGAATTCAGACAATTCCTTGAAATTCACTGTAAAAAAAAAAAAAAACACAGCATTTATATGGCACTTTACAAAGTCTTTTCATGCACAGGACCTTGTAATTCTTACAACACCTCTGAGAGGTAGGTATTATTAGAGATTGGATGGGATCTTACAAATATTGATAAAATATTGATAAAAATTCCAGATTCTTATCATCTTCAGAAATAATGGCCTTGGGCTGAGCAAGGCATGAAGACAGTGTAATTAAAAACTTTCTATGAGGCTTACAAAAGGCCAATTCCAACAACTTATCACTTTTGGGGGGAAAAAAGCATTCATATTTAAAATAAGCCTTCATATAGAATAATTTAATTAACATCGATCAAAATTAATTCATCCTTACTGAGCTCCTTTTTGAAAACATATTTATTAGGGCTTAAATCTTGATCTACCTTGAAAAAATAAGCAATATTCAATACACACTAAATCATCAACTTAGTTTTTAATGGTTAAATGGCATGGCAAGAATGGTTCAGGTACTTGTAAATGCTAAATGTCTGGGTATGTCTTCATGGGCTTTTGAACAGTTTCAAAGAGCAGACATGAGGATTCATTAGCTCTTAGCACATATGAACCTGCTCCAAAGGCAGCCAAGAGAGTTGCCTAGCAACAGTGCATTTTGCATCTCTCATCATCCCCAAAGATGCTGCAGCAGCAGCAGCTAGGTCAAGCCTCTCATTAGCAACCTGACAAAGCGTTTCTATCTACAATTTTACAAAATTATTTTTATTTTCAAGTGAAGCTCATATATCTATGTATTATTCTTACTGACAATGTAGTCTCTTCCTTCTATTCCTTCTTACCAACCCCCATTTCAACAGATATGTTTTAATGAACCCATCAAAATACCTGTAACAAAAGCAGGCACTGAGAAATCCAACAGAATTTATATGCCTATTCACATCACTCTAACAGTTCCATATCTTTGGGGCAATAAAGTAAGGAAGCTTCAGAAGAAGAAAAACAGATGCTGGAATCCAATAACGGGAAGAGAAAAAGTCAGTTATTTGACTTCAAAATTAACAAAAAATCTATCCAAATTATTTTCAAAGCTATTGATAGCTAGTCTTATTTCTTTCCAATCCCCACAAAAACTAATCTCAACCATATAGCAAAAAAGCAGAAGGCTCCAGAGTGGTAATAAATAATAACAAATGGATTGACAGTTTATAATGAATGTAATCTATTGGAAAGGTACTCTGGTTCCCAAATTAATAACTGTGTTATAAAGCTTCACCTCAGATCAATAGCTATTCATTCACTTCTTAAAGTGTTTCCTAAAATTACCGCTCAGCATGGTTCCATGCAGAGCTACAATATATACTCACATAATCTGTCTTATATACACTCAAAGACCCTTAAAAGAAGATAAACATAATAAGCAGATAGACTTTTCATTTCATGTACTTTAAAGTGCTTAATCCAGATTTTGACATGAACCACATACATCCTGGTCTCTGAGCTTGCATGCAATCATGAATTTCCCTATGGAAAAGATTACAGAATGTGCATGACATGTTACAAAAGATAAAGTGTAGAACTAATAGACTTAGATTAAGAACGGTGTAATGAGGAACATTTAAAAGCAACTGTCATCACACCAAATCAAAATAAGTAAACTTTGAAAGTGATCTGAAAGGAACAATGTGATTTTTTTCCCTGAGACCCCTCCCCCTTTTTTAAAACATACAAAAAGCAAAAAAAAAAAAAAGAATCTTTAGGAGGATTTCCCAGAAGGGTGTCGTTTACCACTAAAATATTTCATTCCAGCAGTTGAAAGACCATAAAAGGGTGAATGTCCTCCAGAGTCTCTAATAACGGTAATAGATCTTGTGTTACTATTCACAAGTGACCTCTGAGTCAGGCGATTTAATTTTTTCCCCTGCAGCATGGTTGGTTTCACACACAGTGTAATAACAGTTTTTGCACAACAAGACAATTCATCCAATTAGAAAGACTGTATTAAGTCTTTCATGAACAGCATGTATCATTACAGCTTCAGCTAGGATTTGATTCAAGACGACCTAATATATGCATGCGTGAGTCTTCATTTTTCTGTTGTTTTTTAAAAAAGATTCCTGACTTCCTTCAGCAATTTTGCAGACCATTGCCTGAACCCACCCTGGTTTCAAAAAATAACTAAGAACTCATCAAATGCTCCCTGAGCACTTTAAGTCAGGTACCAAGAATTCACCAGGCAACAGAAATGTGTATAAGGCTCCTCGTTTCTAGTTTCTACGTGGGTTAAATGAAATTCCACTAATGTCTCAAAGGACAAAAAACATAAAAAGGGACAGAACGGACATAACCGGTTATTGCAATTACGTTTATGCTTTGCAACATTTCAACAACGCGCCATTAATTATAAAGACAATATGATATTACCGAGAAAATCTTTAGATAAAGTGAATTTTGAGACTTCCATTGTAAACCTCAGCAAAGCACAAAAGATTTAAAAACAGAAACCAAAGGAAAAGGTGTTAAATGAAAACCAACCATCTGGCAATCTCTGCTATCATGAGTGGTTCAGCATCGTTCAATGCCCACAGAAGCCTAAACCTAAGAATGTCTACACATTTCTTACTGCCTTGCTGATGAGATTAGGAAAGTTACGCCCAGAATCTCTGCAGCAAAGGGCTGTAGTGACAGCTGCAGGAATTCTCAGGGGTTCCCTTCACCTTACTACCTTTAATTGATGCTGATAGGCTTCGCTTCCCCCTTCCATCTCTGAATCTGGGCAGGCCCCTCTGAGGAAGAGTATCGGCACTCCTTTGCTACAGGGCTAGGAGTGTCTTTACAGCTCTCCTGCCCCAAAGGGATTCTCCTACTCCTCCATGGCAAGCAGCCCAAACCTGTCAGATTAAGTTCTGTTTAGACTTTTGATGCAGGCGAGATGCTCTCTTCTGGTTTGATTGGTCAACACCCTCTAGGAATCCTGCTTCTTTCAGCAGAGGCGTATATACTCCTTAAGCAAACCTCTAAAATGAGCTGAGACAATTCCACTCTAGTTCTCTTGCTCCTGCTGCCCACATTTTAACCAGAGGAAACACTAATATATCTTTTGCTTTGACAAATTCTAGACATGCAAGTCAATCCCTACGTGGCTCTCTCTTTGTTTCCACTATCACAATAGCTAGCCAGTGCATCACTCTCCGTTAGATTTTTGGGGAAGTCATCAACCCATGGCACATGCCTGCCCACCCCAACTGCAAGGGATTCACTTCAAGCTGGATGAGGGGATGTGGGGTTCTGTTGCAATCTCTGTCACTAGGCTTGAGATAAGGGGCTGGCGCTGGTAGGACTCAGCACTGCAGCAACTTTCTCCAAGAATCCTCCCTCTTTTCTTCACCTAACTTTTCATTTCCTAACTTCTAGACCTTTGGATGTGAGTAACGGGTTAAAAACTGCAATAGTACTCAGACATCGAGGTTTAATCCTACTACTCTACAAGTTTTACTGGGTGTTCTGTCTCAAAACTCATTTTGGTATCTTAAGGTCCCCACCAAAACTTCTAACATCCTGTTATATAACTTTATCTCCTCTATGTCTCATTACCCCAATACTTTAGATAAATTCCTATCTCCTGACTGACTGCAAAACTCTTTAGGATCTTCCTTCCAAATAATTGCTCAGTATCCACTCCAGGATCAATTCCCCTCACCCTACATATCCCGGTTTAATACAGTACTACTTGCTGTCTCATTACCCCACTGTGACCTGCCACAGATTTGTGTCTTTGCATATGCTCCCTATCCTGCTAGAACGCCTTTCCTTTACCCTGCATCAGGGAAACTTGTGGGCCTCTTCCTGTATGTTCCAGAGACACTTACATACCTCCACAATGGCAATTACCACCTCGTACTGAAAAGTAATTTTTAATGCCTCTGGCAAAAGACTAGGATCTATGATTCCTGGAAACAAAGACCATGTCCTTTCCTCTTAGTGTACAGAACTTGCCATATAGAAGGTATATAATATATATATATATGTTGAATGACTAAATCAATGGCTTGAAAATGCTTGATAAATAAAATGGGACCTAAAAAAAACAAGGTATCTACAATATTTCAAGCTAAATGGTAATTCCATGATAAATCCACTTAATGCAGATCAAATTGCATCATTAAAACTTGAATACAATCTGACAACTAAATACACATAAGTACCGTAAAATGCCACCAGTATAATTATCACTAATAACTCAGACTACTAGAAACAATGAAGGTAGACAAGACTGGATTAGAGAAAAATGTTAAAGAAATAAAATTCGATTACTGTCACATATATACTGTAACAAACTAATTAGCCAAGTGTTGCCAAGTACCAGTCCCTGCTGATATGTCTTAATGAATAGATAATTTGATCATTTTTAAATTGGCACATTCATTGTACTAATGCAAATGAACAAACTCAAACTGCCTAAAAACAACAGCATCAACATCAGCTTATGTTTGAACTCAGCTTATATAAAATTACCCTGAACCCTAAATTAATAGGATTTCATTTAATAAGATTTTAATATAATCTAACCCAACCTTAACCCTGTCCCTGGAATCCACACTGTTCCATCAATTAGTTTGGATAACACATGACAACATTGGAAAATAGTTTATTGGTTCTAGGATGGTGGGCACATACATCTAATATATTTATGTAGTAATTCAATCAGGCAACAAAACAAGTATCAAAGCCCAGCAAGTGGGCAAGGTTACTAGGAGGCAAAAACAAGTGAGACACAGTTTACCTTGAGGAATTCCTTTTATAAATTCCAAATCTAATTGTAATCCAACGAAAATTTTCTTTGAAGATAACTATAGGACACTTCAGAATGCTAATTTGTCCTTATTTGTCTTTAATGCTATTTGTGATATGATAAATTCAGGTTACATGTATTTATATGCTTGTTTTCTTTATAGAAAAGAAATATACAAATTGTCTTAAAAACAGATGAGATCCACTACCACAAGAATGTTAATAAGCAAGCATGACAAGACACAAGGTCTCCAAAAGTCCAATCAATTCACCAGAAACCTACATATAGAAATCATCCCACTTCTTAACTACTTGTCTGGCTCCACTGAATTTGTAACCATGTCTAACCCATTTGACGTAAACTGACTTCAGAATGCTGTATTTCATTATATCAACTATTCTAAAAACTTGCCAAAGTGTCCATTGTATTATCTATCATGAAAAGCTCAAAACTGTCACTGGTAGGGTAGAACTCCAATGGGCTGAAAAGACAAAGGAAGAGCATAAGTCTCAAGACTTCTGGTGAGGGAGCTCACATAGTTGTCCAACTTTAAGAATTCTGGAGTAAACCTTTCCCACTAAATCCACCAAATCATGGCCTGTCATCTCGATTACAGCCATCAGAGAGTAGCTATAATTGTGACAAAATGTCAGTGGCTTTCTTTTACTTCCCAACAAGAAAATGAAATCTAAAATATAAAAGTACTGCTAATGAACCTATGGTACACCAAGTAAAAAACTACTCTAGTACCTCCAAAAATGTATTTACTCCACTGTTTGCCCAACAGTGGCACTCAAAAAGGATCATATGTCATATATAAAAAGTAGTGCTTCATACGTAATAGAAACAGGCAATAAGACTCTTCCAGTTAATTTCAAAGATGTTTGTTTAACTTGTATTTGTCCAGCAATAGCTGATGAATCACCTACTCCAGGCAGACCTCCTATTATGATTTAGCCACCGCTTTCTGGGCCCATACCAAACCGTATGCTTCCCTGCATCATACCACTTATCACAGGGCATTCTAATTGTATATTGCCCATCTTCCCTATGCACTGTGAATTCGCCAATAACTATCTTTGAATCCCAAGTTCTAATTAAAATGTGTGCCCCAAAGATGTTCTCTATGACTGTTTACTAAATAACTGATTCTTCAATGCCCTTTCAAGCTCTTAAATGAACAGTATATGTTGTCAAACCTTTTAAATATTTCAAACCTAACAACCAACGTGTGATTTTCTCAACATTTTGTAAATGTTATTTTTCAAAATAAAGGGAATACAACAACCTACTTTTTTGTTCACTAAAAAAAATCTTGTCTTTAATTAGGTTTCAGAATTTCTCAGTTATGATCACTACAAACAAAAAAGTATAAAAGAATAATTTTTGACCATTAAGCAATAATCCCAACTGCAAGCATTTTTGTTGATGTTGATTCACTTAGAACATCTCAATCTCTTTTTGACATGTGCTTACATGAGTCATGACTCTGTACGTGTTCTATTTAGGTAGAAATATCTGGCTAAATGTGATTTGCCTATGTATAGAAGAGCCAATGGAAGCTAGCATAGAAGAGGAAAAAATAATCACACAAGACTGAAGATCTGGCCAGATTTCAAACACATGTTGAGGTTTCTTTCTTAACATCTAATTATCTCTACAACTGACTAGGCTAATCTAACAAATGTAAAGCTAGTGAACCTTGTTTACTCTTTCAAAATTTTTTTAAGAAATGGTTTAACTAAAAGTTGTAGAGAGATAGTATAGCATATTGGGTTAAGAGCACAGAGTCTAGATATGTGCTGGGTTCAAATTCTGACTTTTCCAATTACTGAATGGCTGTGTGAATCTGGAGAAGTTAATCAACCTCTGTGCCTCTATTCCTAAATAATAATGGTACCCAACCTCAAAGAGCTGTGAGTATTCAATGAGTTAGCTCATATATGCAAATAAAGTGATTAGAATAGTGACTAGTATATAATAAGCATATGTAAATGTTGGCTATTTTTATTAACTGTTACTTTGTTCAAGAAGATGGTTCAGCTTCTAAATGAGTAGACTAGACTATATTTAAACCTATTTAGCCCTAGAAATTAAGGATAATAAAAGAAACAATTCATTCCAAAGCATCAGGTTATCAAAAGGCCTGTAACTGACTTACTCAACAGAGCTCAGAATGTGATCAAGCTGGCAAACATGATAAACACTCCACTTTTGGACTTGGCGGCACTATACGTGCAACTGGTTAAGTGAATATCTTTCTGCAGTGAAGTTAACGTAATGAATCAGAATCCGTGTAACAAAGGTGATTAATGCAAAAAAAACAAAACTAAATGTCTTATAATCATAAGATCGCTGAACCTCAAATCAATCAATAGTAAATATTTATAACATGAATTCTACATTTAAAGTATTGTACTAGAAGTCATTATATGTTTTAGTAAAATTTTATAAATTACATCAAACAGTTTTTATAACATTTCTAGTATTTCAAGGTACAGTTCTTATGCTATTTACAAATTATCTCTCTCCCATATACTGCCAATATGTTCTTATTTATTGTTTTTGTAAAGAAAATCAATCGGTTTTGTACACTGATCTGATATCTGGCCACCATATTGAACTCTCTTATCTAATCTAAAAGCAAAAGTTTTCAGTAAATTCTCTAGTATTTTCTAATTGTCTGTAAGTATTAGGAGCTCTGGGTTTTTATTTTATTACACATATATAACTTTTATTTCTTTTTCATGAATTAACAATGGCCAGAACCTCCAGAAAAATAATAAAATTGACATCAGACATACTTTTCCTAATTTCAATGGAACTGCTTCTAAATAAAATTTGACTTGAGATTCTACCATTTGTCAGTATAAAATACTCCTCTTCATCTTGTGTAAGGCTTTTTACCTTGGATTCTATATCATCTATCTTGGATGATAATATTACCACATCTTATGTTTTCTTAATGATCTACATAGCTTTTCATTTTCACTCTTTCATTTTCAGCTGTCACTTGTTTCAAGGTTTGTCTCTTAGAAAAAGTACAGAATTGTGTTTTTCAATAATATGAGCCTTCATTTTTTTAACTGAAGTATAGCTGATTTACAATATTGTGTTAGTTTCAGGTGTAGAGCAGAGTAATTCAATTATACATACGTATTTTTCAGATTATTTTCCAGTATAGGTTATTACAAGATATAGAGTACAGTTCCCTGTGCTATACAGTAAATCCTTGTTACTTACCTATTTTATGTATAGTAGTTTGTTAATCCCATACTCCTAATTTATCCCTCCCCCTGCTCTCCCATTTGGTAACCATAAGTTTATTTTCTATATCTGTGAATCTGTTTCTGTCTTGTATATAGATTCCATTTGTTTTTTTTCTTTAGATTCCAAATATAAGTGATATGATAGAGTATTTGTTTTCCTCTGACTTACTTCACTAAGTATAATATTCTCTAGGCCCATCCATGTTGCTGTGAATGGCAATATTTCATTCTTTATTATGGCTTAGTAATAGTCCATTCTGTATATATACCTCATCTTCTTAAGCAAATCATCTGTTGATAAGCACATGGGTTGCTTCCATGTCTCGGCCATCATAAATAGTGCTGCTATGAACATTGGGGTGCACATACATTTTCAAATTAGTTTTCATCTTTTACAAATATATAACCAGGAGTGGGATTGCTGGATCATATGGTAGCTCTATTTTTATTTTCTTAAGGAACCTCCATACTGTTTTCCATAGTGGCTCTATCAATTTACATTTCCACCAACAGTGCAAGAGGGTTCCCTTTTCTCCACACCCTCTCCAGCATTTGTTATTTGTAGACTTTTTAATAATAACCATTCTGGCAGGTGTGAGGTGATACCTCCTTGAGGTTTTGATTTTCATTTCTCTAATAATTACGTGATGCTGAGCATCTTTTCATGTGCCTGTTGGCCATCTGTATGTCTTCTTTGGAGAAATGTTTATTTAGGTCTTCTGCCCATTTCCTGACTGGGTTGTTCGGTTTTTTTCAATATTGAGTTGTCTGTGCTGCTTATATATTTTGGATATTAACTCCTTATTGGTCACATCATTTGCAAATTTTTTCTCCCATTCTGTAGGCTTTTTCATTTTGTTGATGGTTTCATTTGCTGTTCAAAAGCTTTTAAATTTGATTAGGCCCCACTCATTTATTTTTGCTTTTATTTCTTTTGCCTTAGGAGACTGATCTAAGAAAATGATCTAAGAAAATATTGCTATGATTTATGTCAGAAGATGTTTTGCCTATGTTTTCTCCTAGGAGTTTTATGGTGTCGTGTCTTATATTTAGGTCTTTAAACTATTTTGAATGTATTTTTGTATCTTGTGTGAGGGAGTGTTCTAATTTCATGGACTTACAAGTAGCTGTCCAGCTTCCCCAACACCACTTTTTGAAGAGACTGTCTTTTCTCCATTGTATATTCCTGCCTTCTTTGTTGTCGATTAATTGACCATAGGTGTATGGGTCTACTTCTGGACTTTCTATTCTGTTCCATTGATCTATATTTCTGCTTTGTTTGTTTTCTATCAATGTTCTTGTGCCAGTATCATGTTGTTTTGATTACTGCAGCTTTATAGTATAGTCTGAAATCTGGAAGGGTTATGCCTCCAGCTTTGTTCTTTTTCTTCAGGATTGCTTTGGCAATTCTGGGTCTTTTGTGGTTCCATATAAATTTTAGGGTTATTTGGTCAAGTTCTGTAAAAAATGTCATGGGTATTTTTTGGTTTTTTGTTTTTTGGGTTTTTTTTTTTTTGTGATACGCAGGCCTCTCACTGTTGTGGCCTCTCCCGTTGCGGAGCACAGGCTCCAGATGCGCAGGCTCAGCAGTCATGGCTCACAGGCCCAGCCGCTCCACGGCATGTGGGATCTTCCTGGACTGGGGCACGAACCCGTGTCCCCTGCATCTGCAGGCGGACTCTCAACCACTGCGCCACCAGGGAAGCCCTGTCATGGGTATTCTGATAGAAATTGCATTACATCTATAGATTGCTTTGGGTAGTATTACGAGCCTTTTTTTTTTGATAAGGGAATTTAATTCATTCACAGTAATTGTGGTAACTGGAATATTTGGAATTATTCCTACCATCTTATTTTATGTTAATATTTGCCATCTTTTTTAGGTTTTTTAAAAAATTGTTTTCCTTTTGTTATATTATTTGGAAGTTATAAATCACCTTTAGTTACTAATAAAGGTTTAAATACATATTTAAACTTATTTTTCTACTAACATCAAAAAATACTCAGTTTAAAAACAAAATTCCACCCTTACTTAGCATGTTCTCACTCTTCGCACCACCACATTCCCACTACCTACTCCGACCACTTCCCATGTTTTAAAGCTTGTACTTTGTTCCAGGTAGTTATTTTTCATAGTTTATACAAACAATTATGGTTAATTTAAAGTAATATTTACTGGATATTTTGATCACCTTTTAACATCTCTTCTCTATACTTTCTTGGATTCGTTTTCAGTTTTGCTAGAACACATTCTTGAGGGGCTTTTCCTCCCATAAAATCAGTAACCAAGAAATGTTCTTGAATTATTGCCCATCAGAAAAAGCCTTTATTACCATCACTTGTAAAAAGTAGAATGATGGAAAGGAATATTCCGGGTTCAAAGTGACTTTCCTCAAGAAATTGGAAGACAATATACCAATGTATTCCAGTACCCAGTGGGCTGCTATAAAAAATCTAAGGTCAATCCAATTTTAAATGACTTCATCTTTTCCAATTCTTCTCTAAAATCTCTTTTGATGTTTTCTTTATTCTTGAAGTTCTGGGCATGGATATAGGTATTGATCTATTCTCACTTGTGCTATGTGGCTTTCAGAGGGTCCTAACAATCTATATCTTTGTGTCTTTTTTGAGCTTAGGAAATAGTTTTCTGTCATATTTTAAGTTTTTCTCCTTCATTTTCTCTTCAGTTTTCTCCAATTGAAATTCCTACAGAAAGATGTTAGAACTCCAAGATTGACCTTCAATGTCTTAACTTGTTCAGTTTTCATATTTTTTCTATATTCTGAAATATTTAGTTGGCTATTCTATAAATCACTAATCCAGCCTCTATTTACATACGTAAGTTTTTAATTTCTAAAGTCTCTTGCTCTTGAATTTCTTCATCACAGCAGCATCTTATATACAATACAAAAACATACAATATCTTGCCAACATCTCATAGGTACTGGATTGTTTTTATATTATTCTCTGCGCCCCAAGTTCTTCTTCTGGAAAGAGATGCTCTGGTTAGTCATGCTGTTAAATTTTCTTAAAAGTCTGATGAGCCTTGATTATCCATTTTTATTGATGAATCAAGGCAAAACTCATTGGAGAGAGCTGACATGGGCTGCTTCTGTAGATGTAAAGAAATGTTTCCTTGATTAAGACTCTCCTCTGAATTGAAGGATTGACTATGGAAGGGCTGAAGAATAAATGGTAAGGGATGTCCACTGACAGCTCCACTTTGGGGTGTCTGGCCATGATACAAGTAGGCAGGGGACCAACACCCCTTTTTCCTTCCCTGCCCTCTGACCAAATAAAAATTTTATTCTGGCAATGGTGGACTTTGTGTTTTTCCCCTTGAGAAGAATTCCTCATGCCTTTTATAAAATTCAAAGTTACCACAAAACTTGTTCCCCTCTGAGTCCTTCAGCAACACCAGAAGCCCATTCCAAGCAGGTTTTCATCTGAAGACAAAGCTACTGCTAACTGATATTCAACTGGGAGCAAAGAGACTCTGCTGTTCTAAATGCACTTCTAGGCCCCATCCTCACCAAACCCACCCCCATCCTTTCTGTTACTCAGTGTTCAGTGACACAAGACAAATGGCTTCTGTTTCATTATATGAGTAAGCTAGTGAGTATCACAGTGATCTAGGGTTGAACTTTTAAGCAATTTATACTCTGTTGACTTCTCAGAAGAAACCCAGCCCAATATTAGCCCTCAGGAAATCAAGAAAGGTAAAAAATTGACATAGGACTGCTTCCCTGAGTATAAACTCAAGGCTTCATGCAAAAAACTGAAAAAAATATAAAAAGGTTCAAATGCCAGTTAAAAACATTTTATTCTATAGATATCTATGTTGGGTTTATAAAGAAGAAATAAACATATTGCCACAGGATGGAATAGATACTTGACCCTGTATTTTCATCTGTGTTTCTCTTTGCCTAATTGTTTCATGCTGACAGGCTCGTCCCAATTTTGCTCTAGGCATAATCAATGCTATGGCTGCAAGGGAATAGTAGTACAGCATATCTTATCTGTAAAGCTCTTTATTAAAAGTACTGTACATTCTGGCTTCTTTTTGCTGGTATGAAGAACACAGGAAGCCGACTGACTTCAGGGGGTAGCAATTCATAGAACTCGGTGACAATAGAACAGAGTGCAAAGTGTCCAAGGACTCTTTGTGCAAGTTCCTTTATAGAATATATTTTCTCCTTTTCTCACAGCAGTAACTTACAGACCATTAAATTTCACACATTTCCTATTCATTTTCCATGTTAAAATATGGCTTATGACCCAGAGTAGAACTATCACAGGATTCTGCCCTGAAAGTCAACTTTTTACTATTTGATAATATATGACTTTTAAAAGACCAGCAAGTCATGGGCCATGAACCTATCCCCATAAGTGATTTAAATGGCTCAAACATGTGTACACCTTCACAAATGGACAAAAAAAAAAAAGCCCTGAAAACATTACAAAGGATAAGATAAAATTATCAAAGACTGCAATTGTTCCCATTAAGTAAGACCTTTAGTGAGACTTAACAACCAAAAGGTAAAAGGGAAGTAAAAGTCCTCAGAGTTGTAAATGCAAGCAAAAACAAAATAAGACAAACAAAAAAACACAGCTCTATCCCCAATTCCAAACAAGAGAAAAGCAAGCAAGTACCAAGGATTTAAAAGAGGCATTGGGTTTCACAAAACTTAATTTGATAAGCTCCTCGGTGAGAGTAGATTTTAAGGAAGGAACTTGTGGTTCTCTAAAGTCAAAGTTTATAAACTTTTCCTCTTTGGCATATTCCATTTTATAAACTAGTCAAAAAGAAACTGTTATGCCTTACATGTAGCAGTTAGAGTTCCTCCACTGAAGTTGAAATACTAAGCTATTGTAAGATTTTACTTTAAACCATCTCAGCCTATCTAAAAATTACTCATCTTCGTGGTTAATGTTCAATTCAGATGCCTAAGTATTTAATCTTGCCGTAAACTCTTAACAATATAGGTAGAAACAGAAAGAAAACATATTTTCTTAGGTTTTAAAACCACTAACAAGCAGCCTGGATTTCCAAAAGAGAATATAATCTGTTGTCAGGTGTTCTCTCTACATCTATTTATATGACATACTATTAAGCATTTAATAACCTATAGTCTTTTGCCGAATCACTTATCTATGTGAAAAGTAGCCTCCTCCTCCAACACCTCTATTATTCTCTAGGATATAATGCTTCAGATGGAGAAATGTCAATTCCGATAGCTAGAGGGAAGCTATAGTTAATAATACAACTAATATAATAAGTGGTTATTATAACAATTATATATTTAATATATTAAATATTATGTAATAATTAGCCAATGATATAGCTAATATAATATAGCTAAGCCAATAGATATTAGAGAAGGTTTTAAGAGGTGAATAGTATCCCTTTCTTCTCAAGGGGCCAGGGGCCAGAGTAATAATGTGGGGAACTGGGGGGAAGGCAGGGGAGTCCCACGAAGACACAGAGAAAAGTTTACCTGAGGCTGCCAGAAGGAACATGGGTGGGATATTACTGGAAACCAAGGTCAGAGGTGGCAAAGAACTAAACATAAACTCCAAAAGGGAAATGAGAGTTAGGAAGAGAGGAAGAAAAAGTAAGGTTTCTCGCTGACAGTATTAGAAGCAAGATACAATCAGGTATATGGAATGGGTTGAGAAAAGTGGTACAGAACTGGTGCTATCACCAGTTAAGTTTCTATAGAGGCACACAGTGCAGGTCACAGAGCCAGACGTGGTTCTTAATTAGTGAGCTGTCGCTGTGCTGGGCTCACCTGAAAGGGGAGATAGGAAGTCAATCAACATGTGTTGATTAAGGGTTATTAACCTCTTCTTAAGGAGGCTGTTATCAGTCTCAGACATTTCCAAACTGTCCACAATCATGTTTCATAGATTAGTCAATCATTTAATAAGGGTTCAAAATATGATTTGATATTGCCCTTTAAAAAACCATTCAATTAAAATTTAGAAAATGTCCTTATTTAAGCCTGGGGTTCACATTATCCCTTATTAGAGCCTATGTTTATATTCACTACCACTGATTTCAAACTAGATGTGACCAGATCTGGACAAATCACAGAGTTAGGAAATAGCTCTCTGAAGAAGAAACAATAAGCCCAACAGGACGTTACTGTTTATGAGCCATGAAGCCATGTGCTTCAACCGTCATTCAGGCATCTCTGAAGGCAGCATGAATGATTTACATCAAACTGTGGGGAAAAAACCATTACTCACAGTATCAGAAAGGCAGGAACCGTTATATAAACATAACCAAAAAGCACATGAATCCATCATCTGCAATTTCCAGAAAAAAACACTAATTTAGGAATTAGATGGCGTTCCCATATATTATAAGCACAGACTATGATACGAAAATCTCTCTCTAAACTAAATCAATGTGTTTAAAAACTTTCACGACTTCCATGGGAATTCACACAGGATGCTCATTCTTGGATCTCTCCCCAGAACACTCTAAGACATTCCTTCCAAGAAAGAAAAGGCACTTAATTTTTACTGAGAGCTGCCTGACCTGAGCTTGTATCTTCTGCAAATTAAGTCTCATGATGTCTGGATAAGAAGACTATATGGATTATCAGTAACTGCTGACAGCATTTCTAGATATGGAATAAAAAAGTTCCTTACTATTTTTTTCAAGTATCAATTCATTGCTGTGGCCTTGAGTAACTATCTAGTTATTTTAACACCATCATCTGTATCCAGTTAACTCTAAAATGGTACTCACAAGGCCAAGTTCCCTTCAGACTACCTAGCTCCATTAGACTTCCATGGCCCATGTATTAAACCCAACAAAAACGCATGCCACAGGGGAACATGGTGAGGGACTAAGGATGAAAACTCACTGGGGAAGGGGATCCATCAAAGTACCTGATAAGTAAGAAGAATAATTACATTTTTAAAGAAGTATATTTTCTTATCATTATTAACACTAAAAGTGTTAGTTGATATTGATAACTTGCATTACTATGAATAAGTACTATCAAAAATAATTTCTATTAATACCTTAGAATGAATAATCATAATCACACTAAACACACTTCAAATATGGCACATCTCTTTCAAACTTTTCAAATATTTTCTCTCACAAGGTCTTAAGAGTAGAATTCTTACAATAAATTATGGTGTCACACAAACACAATACTGCAGGCCAGTGAACTCTATATAAGAGGTTAAGTGACCACCAAAACAGAGTTAGAAGACAGCTTCTAAATTCCTATTCTTACATACCAATTTACTTAGTATCTGCTTATTAGTAGTCTAAGACTTTTCTTTAGTATTGACTCCTCCATGAATTTGAGCCAATGATTGCTTAAACATAATATACCTTTTTATAAGGTAAGGAAGGACAAACACACATGAAACAATACATTTCATCCAGTCATGTCAACTTAATGAAAGAAACAGAAAACATTTCTCCAATAATAGATCTCAACCCTAACTCATCTAATTGAATCTACACCAAGCAGTTACAATTAGAGAATTGCTTTTTCACAATATTCAATCCTCTTCTTCAGGCTGCTTTACCTTGTAGCTAAAAGCCAGAGAAATGATATGATATGGTCACTTCATAAGGAAAAGTGAAGAACACTACCTCCTACTTCTAGTCTTCTTTTATCCTTTTCAAAAGACTTAAATAACTCCACTTGTAAGTTCTTATTAATTATATTGCCTTTGCTTCTGCATGAGTTTGGGTAACTACATTTCAACATTTTACCCTACCATTCACCTTAACAAGCAAAATTACACGGGGTGTTTTTACTCACTTCTTTAAAAACTTCCTAGAAATTATCAACAGAAGTGTAACATATTGACTTTAATTTATAGCACTGCTTCTTAATAAACATTTATTGAATAAATAAGTGAACCGGGATGGTCACCCCAGTGCTTCCCAACTTTTTCCATTTCATGGCACACATGAAAAGTGTTTACAAGGATCCTGGATCACCCTAGAATTTCAAAGACTAAATGCATTTCCTAAGTATCAATACATACATTGATATAACACATGTTCTACACCAGTGGCAAACATAGGTCAGGTAACCTACGGTATGACTTCCTCAGATAATCTCCAGGCATTACCTGTGCATTAACTATTCTAAAGAGATAATCCTACAAGGTGTCAACAGTGATAAAAAGCATTTGGTAGAATTAGGATTGTTACAGAAGCTGAAGGGAGAAATAAAGTAGGAAGCAAGCTGAAGTGTTTCACGTTATGTGAGACAAAGGTACTCTGAATACATTACGGATCCACTTGCAGAATCAGACAGAGAAATCTAGTCAGAGGGAAAACTTTTGTGAGATAGCAGTTGTTTACCTGACAAAACAGAGTGAGCGTGACAAGTTGGGAACAAAAAGGAATTGCAAATACATTAACTTCATTATCTAGGAAAACATATTTATCCCACCTTCACCAAATTTTTTTCCTATAGGAACACTCCATAAAGAGATGGACTTTTTCTTCACCATGCTTGATAAAGAACACAAGCACAGACACTAAGATAGAGAAGATAATAAAAATGCCATACCTACTTGGTTAGGAAATCCTTCCCTTAACAGGAAATGCATTCTAGAGATTCTATCCAATAGAAAAAGAATTACAGATATCTATGCTAAATATATGGTTAGTTTAAAAGGCGGGCGGGGGGGGAGTTTTATTAATAATGTCTGATGGTTATCTTATTATTATACTCCAAGAACTGTGCAGATAGGAAAAATGATTATTTATCTTTAGTAAGTTTAATATGTTTATTAAACAACATATCTTTAACGTGTTGTTTTATACGGTACTGATCAGCATGTTTTATATGGTACATGATCAGCATGTTAATCAGTACCATATAAAACAACAACCCACTATTTTTTTTGTTTATTAAATGACTGAATAAAAATACGATCAAATTGCAAGAAGTTAAAAAGAGATTAATTCCTATTATACAGGCCCATTTATTCTGAATTAATTAATTTTTCCACCTTAAAAGATTGATATGAGAACTAAGGGATATGCATCTTGGAATAGGGTGCAAGAGTTAATGAAAGCATTACAAATTAGCAAATCCATCAATAACAAAAATAACAGATTAGCATCAGGTGTAGATTCTCTTTCGAAGTGTCTTTCATTAAAGAAACATGTGCATTATGAAGTAGACATCAACTCAGAGTAAAGAGAAAAAAGAAAAAAATGGGAAAATAAAGATAGCAAAAAAAAAAAGCAACCTGTACTCTAAAACTCTGATAAAAATTATCCACAATGAAAGAATAATCTACAATTCCAATATTAAGCTTTACCCCCATTACTGCTCCATTATTTTCGTGCTTTACCTGAGAGGAATCAGCTTGGGCAAATTCTGTAGTGACCTTCAGTATCTGACGAAGATTTCGTCCTTTATCTTCAACAAGGAGGTAAGCCAGCAGAAGAAAAACATGCACAGGGATCGCTGTGGTAATAGGGAGCAATGACTCTACGGAAGCTAACCAGTCACTTATCGCAGACTCTTCTCTCATTACTTCAAGGATCCTCCAGGCTGTAAATATTGAACCATACATGCTGGTTATAGGGAACACAAGCTTGTAGGAGAGCTGAAAAGTAAACACAAAAAAAGGCATGAATAAATGAGATAATCTATCCGTCAGGAATACATTTCTGACATTCATTTATTTTTTATATTTCATTGTAAGAAATCAATCCTTCCAACAAAATGAATACAAAATTTTCCATTCCTGCCCAAAACCTCTCTGCACGTATTTAAGCTAATGGGATTACACAAAAAGAAAATAGCTGTCAGGTGGATCTCTAGAATAGTTTACCAATTTTCCTCATGTTTACCATTCGCTCCAAGTTAAGGCAGAAAAAAAAAAAAGTCAATATAAAAACCCAGAAGCAACAGAGTTTGGGAAAAGCCATTACCACTTCCGAAGTATTCACCAGTGAGAGGGAAGATAGAAAAAAAACACTGTATTTGCCCAGCTCCAGGGCCCAGTAAGAGGCAACTCGGAGCAGATGGCAGATTTGGACTGAGGACAATTCATTTTTGTAACAGACAGTCTGTTGATAGGAACAGAGTTGGTTCAGCTGGAGCCTGGAAATTCATTAATAATTGTGAATAACTCCTGCAAGAAGAAATAGCCTGACAGCTCTAAATTGAAATGATACCCGAAGAAGATGTTATACTTAAGTCAATCTGAGGAATGACTCCTCATGGAAGTCAAGTGGTGCAGTCAGAGTCAGAGACTGGATAGAACTCTGCCAATGTGAGCTGTGTGTCCGAATGGCCCAGGAGAAGCCACAGACATTAATGAGGAATTAGATATTGCCTGCTCAAAAAATAATTCAATTCATTTAGAGTACAATGAGACAAATTAGAAATTTCTAGATTATAACTATCCTGTTATTGGAGACTGACTTACATGGATAAGAATAACAGTTGAAAGGATGAGAAGTAAAAGTTAAGCCTTATAAAACTTTTTAATAACAACTTTATTGAGATATAATTCACGTCATACAATCCAGACTTTTAAAGTTTGTAACTCAGTGAATTTTAGTAATTCATAGAATTGTGTAACCATCATCACCAGCTAACTTTAGAACATTTTTCGTTACCTCAAAAGGAAACCCCGTGCCCATTAACGTCCCTCTTTATTCCTTCTGACCCACAGGCCCAGGCAACCATTAATCTACTTTCTGTTTCTATTCTGACCATTTCATATAGTAGGAGCCACACAATATGTGGTTTTTTGTGACTGGCTTCTTTTACTTAGCATATTCTCAAGGTTCATACATGTTGTGTCTGATAACAATACTTCATTTCTTTTCATTATCAAATAATATTCCACTGTATGGATATACCATATTTTGTTTATCCACTCATCAGTTAATGGACACTGGGGTTGTTTCCACTTTTTGGCTATTATAAATAATGTTGCTAGGAATATTGCTGTAAAAGTTTTTCTGAGAACATAGGTGTTTAGTTATTTCAAGTATATGCTTAAGAATGAAGATAACCTTTATTTGAAAGTAACTGCCAGGATAAAAACATACAGGGAAGCTCTATCTTTACTGATAGGAAAAGATTTCACACAGAAAAACAAAAGATACATATAGTGTGCCTGAAATGCTACTAATTAATTTTTTAAAGGAAAGCACAGAGACCGTATATTTGTATTTGCATATATATGTGTGTGTATACATACACACACACACAAAGAAAAGTATTTAGACAAATACAGAAGAAATTAATAGCTACTAATCTTCATTTTCTATCTTAAGAGTGTGGAAACTGGACAAACAGAATCACAGGTGAGAAAGAGACTTCTCATTGTATACCATTTATAATTCTTACCATTTTAATGTATTACTATTTTAAAAATTATAAATTTTTAAAATTAAATGATACCTAATTTATTATAACCCTGTCTAAGAATTTTTTTCCCAAGAAGATGGAATTCATTAAAGACGAGAGTCAATTTCTTTAGCCTAATGACAAATAGCATTGGACTTGAGATTTAAAAGACCAGGACTTTAGCACAGCCGTGCCAGCTATCAGCTGTTACGCAAACTCTCTGAGCCTTACTTTCCTCATTTGTAATATGGAACTAATGCCTACCTTCCTGCCAAAATTATTGAAGTTGATAATGAGATAGTATCCACAAAGCACTAGCACAGTGCCTAAAGTTGCAGAGGAAAGAAAAATATTATCCTTGTCATCTTTAGGAGAGAAAAATAAAATTGCTGGATATGAGTATAAGAGAAAATAATTGGAAATCACCATGAACCATAACTCGAGTCAAAAGCAGCAACATTACAGAGTAAACATAGTGAAACAGAAAAGTAATCCTACTTTGCTTAAAGTATTAGTCCAGGTTTAGGCTCTGTTTTTTGTTTGCTTGTTTTCCTAAGGTAGAACAATGAGGAGAGGAGAAAGGCACAATGTTAAATAAGAGATCACAGAACGGCCTCTCTGTCCCATTGAGTGACAGCTGCCACTGGCACAGTCCCAGGGCAAAGGTGCCACCAAAGGTTTTCTCTCAGCACCAGCTACCAAATCCTAGCCCCACCGCCTGGGGGAGGACCTGTGAAAGTGCTGGTAGGCCCTGTGTTTTAGAGGAGAAAGTAGGTGTTTAAAAATAAAAGAGAGGCTCATGTCAGGTGAACTATATCTCAATAAAAAAATAAGAGAGAAGAAAACACAGAAAAATAACATTTAACTGAATATTAAATGGTTGCAAATCATCTTCAGACGTGAAATAGTTGCGAACCTTTACTTTTTAAAAAACTAATATGAAAAGACAACCCTCAGGTGGCTTCCCTGGTGGCGCAGTGGTTGAGAGTCCGCCTGCCGATGCAGGGGACACGGGTTCGTGCCCTGGTCCGAGAAGATCCCACATGCCGCAGAGCGGCTGGGCCCGTGAGCCATGGCCACTGAGCCTGCGCGTCTGGAGCCTGTGCTCCACAACGGGAGAGGCCACAACAGTGAGAGGCCCGCGTACCGAAAAAAAAAAAAAAAGACAACCCTCAGAATGGGAGAAAATATTTGCAAATGAAGCAACTGACAAAGGATTAATCTCCAAAATTTACAAGCAGCTCATGCAGCTCAATATCAAAAAACAAACAACCCAATCCAAAATTGGACAGAAGACCTAAATCGACATTTCTCCAAAGAAGATATACAGATTGCCAACAGACACATGAAAGAATGCTCAACATCATTAATCATTAGAGAAATGCAAGTCAAAACTACAATGAGATATCATCTCACACCAGTCAGAATGGCCATCATCAAAAAATCTACAAACAATAAATGCTGGAGAGGGTGTGGAGAAAAGGGAACCCTCTTGCACTGTTGGTGGAAATGTAAATTGATACAGCCACTATGGAAGAGTATGGATATTCCCTAAAAAACTAGAAATAGAACTACCATAGGACTCAGCAACCCCACTACTGGGCATACACCCTGAGAAAACCATAATTCAAAAAGAGTCGTGTACCAAAATGTTCATTGCAGCTCTATTTACAATAGCCAGGATATGGAAGCAAGCTAAGTGTCCATCAACAGATGAATGGATAAAGAAGATGTGACACATATATACAATGGAATATTACTCAGCCATAAAAAGGAACAAAACAGGTATTTGTAGTGAGGTGGATGGACCTAGAGTCTTTCATACAGAGTGAAGTAAGTCAGAAAGAGAAAAACAAATACCATATGCTAACACATATATATGGAATCTACAAAAAAAGGTCATGAAGAACCTAAGGGCAAGATGGGAATACAGATGCAGACCTACTAGAGAATGGACTTGAGGATACGGGGTGGGGAAGGGTAAGCTGGGACAAAGTGAGAGAGTTGCATGGACATATATACACTACTAAACGTAAAATAGCTAGTGGGAAGCAGCTGCATAGCACAGGGAGATCAGCTCGGTGCTTTGTGACCACCTAGAGGGGTGGGATAGGGAGGGTGGGAGGGAGGGAGATGCAAGAGGGAAGAGATATGGGGACATATGTATAACTGATTCACTTTATTATAAAGCAGAAACTAACACATCATTGTAAAGCAATTATACTCCAATAAATGTTTAAAAAAAACTAATAAAAATTTTCAGGTACACTAAATATTAACAATAAGACATCTGGTAGTACTTCTTTGTCTAAAGAGGACTGACAAAGAAATCGTGAATGCAGGTGAACAATATAGATTTTCATTAACTTAAAAGAACAACAGTTTTCTATAATGTTGACTAAAACAGGCTTAACAAAAATGGGGCCAGGATTTGATCTGGAGAGGGAGTGTGGAAACAAACCTAGAGACACTTAAAAGTAGGACCAGTTTTTGCTAGAAGGAATTTATCACTCACCAGACCAGAAGCAGAAGACTGGAAAAGATAAAGCCTTAACGAGTCCTTCAACTCTACACCTCTATGAAGAATCTAGTCAAGAGCTGAGAGGCTTGGTAGTGGTTAATTATCACCAAAAGACAATGAACACCATCCCCGGTATCCATGTTATTAAGAAGACAATGATAACCATTTTGACTGGTGTGAGGTGGTATTTCATTGGAGAGGCTGTGGAGAGAAGGGGACCCTCCCCTACACTGTTGGTGGGAAGGTAAATTGGTGCAGCCACTATGGAGAGCAGTATGGAGGTTCCTTAAAAAACTAAAAATAGGGCTTCCCTGGTGGCACAGTCGTTGAGAGTCCACCTGCCGATGCAGGGGACACGGGTTCGTGCCCCAGTCCGGGAAGATCCCACATGCTGCGGAGCGGCTGGGCCCATGAGCCATGGCCACTGAGCCTGTGCGTCCGGAGTCTGTGCTCCGCAAAGGGAGAGGCCACAACAGTGAGAGGCCCGCGTACCACAAAAAAAAAAAAAAAAAACTAAAAATAGCGCTACCATATGACACTTCAATCCAATCCCACTCCTGGGCACATATCCAGAGAAAAACATGGTCCGAAGGGATACATGCAACCCAATGTTCATTGCACCACTGCTTACAGTAGCCAAGACATGGATGCAACCTAAATGTCCATCAACAGAGAAATGGATTAAGATGTGACACATATATACAGTGGAATATTACTCAGCCATTATAAAGAATGAAATAATGCCATTTGCAGCAACATGGACAGACCTAGAGATTGTCAAACTGAGTGAAGTAATTCAGGCAGAGAAAGAGAAATATCGTATGATATTGCTTACGTGTGGAATCTAAAAAGAAATGATACAAATGAGCTTATACAAAACAGAAACAGACTCACAGACTTAGAGAACGAATTTATGGTTACCAGCAGGGAAAGGTGAAGGGAAGGGATAGTTAGGGAGTTTGGGATTGATATGTACACCTGCTATATTTAAAATGGATAACCAACAAGGACCTACTCTATAGCACAAGAAACTCTGCTCAATATTATGTAATAACCTAAATGGGAAAAGAATTTGAAAAAGAATAGATATATGTATATGTATAACTGAATCACTTTGCTGTACACCTGAAACTATCACAACATTGTTAATCGACTATACTCCAATATAAAATAAAAAGTTAAAAAAAAGACAATGATAGAAGCCCAAGATCTAATTCCTTTTAACTTCCAACCAAAAGCTTTTACGAAACCAGTTTACTTCAACTTACTATTGATTTACTGTTTCCCTGTAAATCTGAAATGCTGTTATTAACTCCAAGTTCAGCACACAGATGATAAATCACTGTTCAGCTAAAAAAAACTCAAAAAAACGAAGTGGAGGCAATAGAGTATAGGCAAATCTAAACTCTATTTGTCAAACAGACAAAATCTGAATCTCAATCCTACCATCCACTACCTGTTCAATGAGGGGAAGTTAATTAACCTCCCTAATTTCAATTTCTTCACTTGTAAAATGAGTATTATAAGATTATCATCAAGGAAATGCAAATCAAAACCACAACAAAATAGCACTTCACACCCACTAGCATGGTTATAATAAAAAAGACAGGCAATAACAAGTGTTGGCAAGGATGTAGAGAAACTGGCACCTTCATACACTGCTAGTGGTAATGTAAAACAGTGCAGTTGCCTTGGAAAAGTGTGGCAGCTCCTCAAATGATCAAACATGGAGTTACCATATGGCCTAGCAATTCCACTCCTAGGTATCTACCCAAGAAAAATGAAAACCTATGTCCATACAAAAACTTGTATAGGAGTGTTCATAACAGCATTATTCACAATAGCCAAAAAATTAAAATAACCCAAATGTTCAACAGATGAATGAAAAAATAAAACTTGGTATCTCCATACAATGGAATATTATTTGGGAGTAGTTTCTTTTTGGAGTAATAAAAGGGTTCTAAAATTGATTGTGTTGTTGTGTACACAACTCTGCAAATATACTAAAAGCCATTGAGTTGTGTACTTTAAATGAGTAAAGCGTATGTACGAGAATTTTATCTCAATAAATCTATTTTTAAAAATAACCAGGGCTTCCCTGGTGGCACAGTGGTTGAGAGTCCGCCTGCCGATGCGGGGTACACGGGTTCGTGCCCCGGTCTGGCAAGATCCCAAGTGCCGCGGAGCGGCTGGGCCCGTGAGCCATGGTCACTGGGCCTGCGCGTCCGGAGTCTGTGCTCCACAACGGGAGAGGCCACAGCAGTGAGAGGCCCGCGTACAGAAAAAAAATAAAAAATACAAAAATAACCAGCCTCCCACTGCATGACCCTTGGCAAGTTACCTATCTTCTCTACGCCTCAGTTAACTCTTGGATAAAATTAGACCAATAATATTAGCTACCTCAAAGAGTTTGAGATAAAATCAAATGACTTAATATATGGCAAAGCACTTAAAATGGAGCCTGAACGTAAGACATGCTTAATAAACAGCACCATGAAGCAGGGGCTTTGTTGCCCATCTGGCCAAGGGCCGGAGAGCTTCAACCATTAGTCCAAGGCCACACAGCTGGAAATGGCAAAACAAAACTATTTCAAAGTTACTGTGAGAAATGAGTTGACCCACATAACTTCTTACAGAGCATGTGCTCAATAAATGTTAACTTTAGCTATAAATAGGACAACAATCTATTACAAATTTTGATTTTTTTTTAAGAGACAAATATTCAAAATGCTTTCTGCTTACTGTATACTAATTCAAAGCAGCTGTGAATGAAACCTACTAGGCACTGCTTTATTCCAAGGTAATAAAGTTCACAGTACTTTATTTAAGTTTGAATAAAGTACATTATCAAAAAGTACCAGTGGGGCTTCCCTGGTGGCGCAGTAGTTGAGAGTCCGCCTGCTGATGCAGGGGACGCGGGTTCATGCCCCGGTCTGGGAGGATCCCACATGCCGCGGAGCGGCTGGGCCCGTGAGCCATGGCCACTGAGCCTGCGCGTCCGGAGCCTGTGCTCTGCAACGGGAGAGGCCACAACAGTGAGAGGCCTGCGTACCACAAAAAAAAAAAAAAAAAGTACCAGTGAATAAATGTATGACAAATCCTAGCTCAGTCACACTGTCTCTAAATCTTTCTGTTGACTAAAACATTTCTCCAGAGCTGAATCTTGCCCTACTATATAATTGCAGGAATTTAGCTTTTAAGTCTCTTTCCCACTTTATTTCACCCAACCATGGCTCCCAAGAGCACGCAAGAGACCCCAGTGGTTGGCTTCCTGTGTCCCAGCTCTGGCCTATGGCACTCCCAGCACACTTCACCAGCTAGCAGGCCATAACTGCAATCTTTCCAACAAGCTGTGATATCAGCCTTGAGCGGGGAGATCCATTTAGTTCCATCCTTGCGTACTCTCCCTCAGCCCTAGAAGTAGTAACTGCTCCCTACATTGGTTATTGAGATATTCCTTAGAGCCTCATTTACAGCTTTCAATAATTAAACACCTTTTACTAGTTAACCATTTTTCGTATTAAGTTTTTCTTTGTTCAAATTATCAGTGTGGTTTCTCTCTCCTAACTAGACCCTGACTCATACACTGGCGCTTTCTCCACCCTCCCCCCAACATTCTTTGGGGTAGGGGGCAGCAAGATTTTAAGGACTTTAGAGTTTACAACCAGTGTTTGATATTTTCACCTAGGAAAACACAAATAGGTGGTTTTAAATATCACATTTAACAGCTACAAAGGGATCCTGTTTTTCATACACCATAAATAAATAAATAAATAAAAGCTTATTAGATTATGTTAATCTTTTATTTGAAAGAGATGAATGGCTGGCTTGATATCTTTTTTAATTCTTAGAAATTGGGACAAGTTAAAATATGTTTTATTTCTTGGTTATCAACATTTCAGAAATGGATAGGTAATAGAGAACTACATGGTACAGTATATTTACCCTTGGTTTCATTTATCAGAAGAATTGTACTTCTGAAGAAACGCTTTATTTCTAAACCAAACACTCTTAAGTCGGAGTCACCAATTCAAAAATAAATAATAAAAATATAAACAACAAAACTCTGTGATTTTAAACAAAGTCTTTCTGTAATAAATCAAGACAGTAAAATGATCTTTTGTATTCGTATCAGAAGCACACATTCCTCATTGAACAGAAATTTCTTGAATGTCTACTATGCGGTCAACAATAGGTCAAGTGTGGAGGATGCAAAGACAAATAAGCTAGGGTGTTACCTATTTCTTTAAGTATGTGGAAAATAGAGTATTCAGTTTAACAACTGCTATTTTTAATTTTCCCATCTATAATCAGCTGAAAAAGATAATGCAGAAACACCTAGGGTGGAAAAAATACCAAAAGTTCAACAATTGTTGCAATTTAAATATTAACATGCTTAGAGAATAAAGGTAAAGTGTGAAAAGGGCCAAGATTCCTTCCCTCAGTGAGCTCACAGCATAGTCGAATGTACAAATATGTACCCCCTAAATTAAGACACAACACAACTGAGTAATGCTAAAACTACTTGGATGCAAAGGAAAGAGAGTAATGAATTCTGACTCAGGGAGGCTGAGAACACTTGGCTGGGTCTTGAAGAATGAGTAGATCAGGCAAAGGAGATAAAAGATCATCCTGTGCAAAAGCAAAGATTCAGGAAGAGACTCGGAGGGTTTGGGGCAAGTTAAATTTACAGGTATGTTTGGAATCTAGAGTCTGGACGGGTGCAGAAGAAAAGCCAACAGTAAACTGTGGCTTAAATTATTTTAAAGGGTGATCATATATCCACTCAAAGGCTCAAGAAAGCAGCACACTAGCATCAGGAGGCATTTACCCCCTAATAGCATTCCTTCCTCCTCCCTCTTCACCAGCTGCTGAAGAGAAAAATCCAGCTATTAGTGCTGATGAATAAGATTCACTCACACCTGAACAAATAGTAAGCTGAGTACTTACACGTTCGATTTAGGGTGATCCTCAGTACCTATCACTCATGATTTAAAGGAACAGAACTCTCAGACATAGTGCCCTGTCCCTACCCCCATTCAGAATCCAAGTATTGTTCTCTATGGGCAAACCAAGAGGGAAGGTAAAAGGCTATTAGAAATTTTTGGCCACAGTGCGTAGTCCTGTCAGAGCAGATGCAAGAACTTCCTTCTCTTAATGCAAATCAATTACCTATTTCAAGTTTTAAAGTTTTAGTCAAACAATTAGGATTGAGGAAACTGTAGCATACATTCAATTTGCCTGTAGGCTACTTTCTGCTGTATGATCAAACAAGGAACAGGACCAGCAATCCCTAGCAATGGCTGGATTTTTGCTGCCAGAACATTTAATCATACATTATTAGAGGAATCTCTGCTTTTGCAGACAGAACAACTGAGGCACTAGCTTGCATTTATGTAATGCCTCTCTCTCTGGCGACTTAAGATGCTTCACCAGTTTTATCTTCTTTAATCCTCATTCAATCCCCATAAAAGTCATAGCTGGAAATAATACTACATTTTACCGAAGGCAAAACTCAAGTACCAAAAAAGAAAAAGTCTGACGAATATAGGCCTAGAACCCAGCCACTAACCAGACACTGACAATACTTCTACATTATTCTAACAGGAACCGTGAGACTGACAAAGCAGAGTGGGGTAAGAGGCCCTCAGGCAGGGATAGGAATGGAGTGTGACAGCAGAGTAGGGCCACATACAGGAGGCATCAAAAGCCTCTTAGTTCTTACAGATCCCAGAACTTCCAGGCAATTGAGATTCCCCACCATGGATTGTGGCAGGTCTAGCAATAAGCCACACTAACTGACAGTGATGACAAAAAAGGGCTCCATGCTCAGAAATGTTGGAGAAGCACTAAGTTAAATAGAACTAGCTCCTTTTCTGCAGGATTCCTCAGGACCTTTAACTACTAATGTACACTGGCAACTCAACAAGCAACAAAGATTACACAGCATTTCCAAAACTTATTTCACAGCCGGACTACCGCCCCCTCACAGTCCAGAAGAATATACTAACATCTACACCAGTGCCTGACAGAACGGTAAAGTTCAATGACAGAATTTAAACCCAGACAGATACATCATTAGGAGGTGAGATTATCGGCAGTGACTTAAACCCCACATTACCAATTAACCTTTATGTAAGAGAAACAAGGACGAACTCATTACCTTTTGGTGGTCGTCTCTGTAGCACTCCTGCTGTACCATTTCTAAAAGGTTTAGAGCCAACTGCTGCCTAGAGGGTCCTTCTTCGTCTGGGGATATACAGTCTTTCAAGGCAGTAGAAGATAATATCTGCAGAACTGGCATCACTAGCAGCAAGGAGGACTTTGGGATTTTCTGACCCTCAGCAGAAGAGAGAAGCTTCAGAGCTAGTTATCAAAACAACAATTTACAGTTTTAAAATTAATACTACAGTCAGGGCTTCCCTGGTGGCGCAGTGGTTGAGAGTCCGCCTGCCAATGCAGGGGACACCGGTTCGTGCTCCGGTCCGGGAGAATCCCAATTGCCGCGGAGCATTTGGGCCCATGAGCCATGGCGGCTGAGCCTGCGCATCAGGAGCCTGTGCTCCGCAACGGGAGAGGCCACAACAGTGAGAGGCCCGCGTACCGCAAAAAAAAAAAAAAAAAAAAATTAATACTACAGTCAAATAAAATGCTATTTTGTTTAAGAGTAATATGCAAAAAGTTTTCTTGCCCCTTTACAACTGGGTCAGACACATAACTAAGATGATAAACCTTATCCTTTTAGAAATAAAAAGAATGAAACAATTAACTCTTAGCTAAAATAAGCTGTTAATGTATATAATTGAAAACTTGATGATACTTTTAGAGATAATGCATATCATATGTCAAAAAGTCAAATCAGCTCTTTTTTAGGTCAATGTGAATTCCTTTAAAATTCAACTTTTGCCTTTATGTCCTGTCAGATCCTCTGCCCTCCACAGAACCAAGAGACCGCAGAGCTCCTGATCTATGGATAACAAGATCAACATGTGTGCTTCTCTTACAAACCCAGCTGAGAATTGTATCAAGAGATGCAGAAGTAAACAAGGTGAAGCAGGGCTGTCCTTCAGCTGTAACTGCTAAGAAGCAAATCAGCAAAGTCTCAAAGTCCATAACCAGCCTAACAATCCAACACATTTTTATAGTATTGTTTTTAACATGGAAACTCAACTTACACATCAGAAATATACACACATGTACAATCACTTACTTACATGTATAGTCTCCCCTAGACTACAAGCAGAATGAATTAAAGAATAAATATACTTTCTTTTCAGTTACTGAATGAACGCTGATTTACTGAAAGATGTTATTTGTAGGCTACAGAACAAGATTATTAAAGTAATCAACTAACTTCCCCACTACACTAAAAAAATTCAAATTCAAAAAATTTTTTTAAAAATTAAAATTTTTTTGATTTTTATTTTTTGCCAGTGCCATGCAGCATACAGGATCTTAGTTCCCTGACCAAGGGTGGAAACCGCACTCCCTGCAGTAGAAGCATGAAGTCTTAACCACTGGACCACCAGGGAAGTCCAATATTATATTTTAAATCACTTGGAAGTCAAACCTGAACATGGCATGAAATACAAACCCCTGCTGCTCTGACACAACTAATTTACATTTTTTGCCTAAATGTTAGTCTTAATCCATAATTGTCAGTTATTATGAAAATCCATTATCTTTAACAAAACATGAAATTCATATAATACAAACATTTCTATATTCTTTACTATGGATCTTCCAGGCATTTTTATAAATTGCTATTTACAATCAAGGCCAGTGTTAATAATTAAGAAGCATAACATTGTATCAGTGCTGTGCATTTTTAAAATTTGAAATAACAAATATTCTCTTGGCTATTGTATTTCTTTGAACACTCTTTCCCAATCTACTAAACAATAGTTTTTCATTACTTTTCAACATGACATACTGGCTCAATAGTTTTCAATATGGTTTATTCAATCTATCTAAAGTAACTTCAAATCAGAGACACTGGTTTACAAAAGGAAAAGTCTTCTATCCAACAAATAATAAAAGTATTGGAGTGTTTGAACCTGTATCAGCCTATCATACATGAGCCACAATAAAGGACTATAGCTTCAGAATTAGAAATGTGGTTTCTCTGTGGCTTTGAATTTTTTTTTTTTTTTTTGGTCAAAAAACAAAATCCATTTAAATGAAATATCCAGAAGAGACATATTTAGAGACAGAAAGCACATTAGTGTTTTGGGGGGCTGAGGGTGGGAATGAGGATTAACTGTAAATGGGCACAAGAAATTTGGAGGAGGGGGGTTGATGCAAATGTTCTAAAACTAGACTGTGGTGCTGGTTGCACAACTCTAAATTTACTTTAAAAAGCACGTTATTGTACACTTAAAAATGGTGAACTATGGGCTTCCCTGGTGGCGCAGTGGTTGCGAGTCCGTCTGCCGATGCAGGGGACACGGGTTCGTGCCCCGGTCCGGGAGGATCCCACATGCCGCGGAGCGGCTGGGCCCGTGAGCCATGGTCGCTGAGCCTGCGCGTCCGGAGCCTGTGCTCCACAATGGGAGAAGCCACCACAGTGGGGCCCACGTACCGCAAAAATAATAATAACAAAACTATGGCTGTCAGAAGTAACTGGACTGGAAAATTATACCTATAGGAGAATGTCATGCGTACTGCTGTAAGGGAAAAAAAGGCAAAAGCAGTTCAGAAAGGGCCTAGGGAGGAGGGTACAAAGAGCATAGGGCCAATAAGCAAAAGCAGGGTAGGAATCAAAGCCCTTAAAACAGCCAAGGGTCCCCTCCATGTGCTAAAGCCATTTCCAAGACAGACTGTACATGAAAGAGCAATTCACCCTCAAAATCATGATGAATTAAAATGCCCAGAAGAATGAGCTACACAGTCGGTATCTACCTCAAGCACCTTTTAAAAATGAAAGTGGCAGTGTTTCAATATATCATGGCATCATAACATATACATCATAATTTAGACAAGATCCTACATTACTACATGGATTATGGTGGCCCAACTAAAGCAAGGCAACATGAATGTAAAAGCCGCATTTGAAAAGTGTGACTTGTTTGCCAATCTGCCAGACCTGGCACCTTGATTCTTTACCACATTACTCGTAAACAGAACTTCTTTTGCCTCCTTTCAGCCCCATTCCTCACTTTTCTTTAAGTCAATACTGGAGAGTCAGAAGAATGTTATCTTTCATTTGTTCTAGGCAGGTTAATAGAATAATCATACATTAAGTCTCGTTCAATGTGGCACCAGTTTTGAATAGTACAGGTATATAGAGTTTTAAAAACAAACGCAAATGCTAAACACTTATTTTCCTTCAAGGGTTTTATGCTATTGATTCTGTTTGCTATACAAGTGTGAATAAGCTGGCATGCCCTTCAAAATATTTACCAATGTCACTGCTATATGATTTAGATCATAATCTCCTAACGAACAGCTGAGATACTTGGTAAAGTATGGTATATGGAACCTTGCACAAAACACCTTTTTGGATAAGAAAAAGAAAGTTCTATTTGATAATGACTAAACAGAAAAATTCCAGAATGGACACTCAAAGTATACAGGACTTTTTTTCTACAGCACAGCAAGAAATGTAGTTCAAGTGACTCCTGCCAATACTTGTGTTATACTTACGTTTTACTCTTGTGAGTGTATTTTTATTTACCTAGACTTAAGATTGGCTTCTGCTGACTTGCCGGAGACTGTAGTAGTAGTAAAGCTATTCCAATTATGACTGGTTCAACAGGAAAATCCTAAAAAAAAGTAAAGAGTTGAAGAAGTTTCCAGAGCCAAGGCTTTATAACATGTATCCAGGAAGAGTAAATTTAACATGAAATATTATAAACCTATCATACAAAATTATTTACAGTAAGCCTGCTGTATTAAAGGAAGAACTGTATTAAAGGAAGAACTGTTGAAGGCCACAGCAGTCACATATAAATTCAAAATGTTATATCTGGCCAAAAAGCAATAAACTATAAACCAAATTAATTCAGAGGAAAAACTTGTAGTCTTCAAAACAGTCAATCTTTGCAAACCACTGAACACTACCTGAAATACTTAAGAGTATTTCATTTCTGGAAAGTAGCTCAATTGTCTGCTTACCTAATACAGACATGATTCATCTATACAACTTACATAATAAATTATACTTAACAAATTTTAATAAATCTTGTTATTATAATAAAAGAAACAGTACCAGAGAAGCAGAGATTATTTTTAAATTACAGTAATTTATTAAGTATATTTAAATATAGCAAAGCAATAACGATAGAAACTTAAAGTCATTAATTTTACCAAGTAAAATGAAATGAAAAAGAAAAGGGATATGTACATTAAGTTCTTATAAATAAAATGCAAGTGGCATAAGATAGTACTTGAAGTTTCTAAATAAAGAAAATTATAATGTATTACGGAACTAAAGAAGACAGGCCCAGCACACTTTGCTAAAATTATTTCATTCTGAAATTTACAGAAGTGCCTGCAGAGCAGAAATACCTATGAATCATGAGGACAGGCAAAAAATTAAAATTAAAAAAAAACACAAAAATTAAAAAAAGAAAATGTGAGGTAGACTCGTGTTAAACACTAGAGAGAAAACAACTTAGTCTGACACACAGAAGTTACAATTTTGGAAATGCTATCAACTCTGGGACAAATTAATAAATGCATATCTACATCTTAGTTATACCATCTGAAAGTGAAATTAAACTGCAAAATCTTCTAATGTGCTCGTTTATGGACTTTTAACAACTCGCAAAAGAAAATGTATGGATTTTTTTAATGGAATATATTCCAATTTGTGTCTTGGGGCCTATATGTGTTCACTGTTTTGAAATATAGTTGAGAATAATGAAGCAACGGTTATCTATTTGAGGACAACAAATGCATTTTGAAACCAATATATTTCCAGTATACACCATCACACCATTCTTTCCCATTTTGCTCAACTGCATTTAAATTCTGCATGTTCATTTAAAAAAAAAACCAACCAAATAAGCAAAACTCAGCAAGGTCATTTACATTTCAAATTTACTAGCTACCAAGAGGATCAGAGACAAATCAAAGTATTACTTGTACTAACGCTATCATTGGAAAGCCTTTTTCACACAGGCTATCACTGGAAGGGCCACAAAGTAGCTTCTCAGGGTTCTGAAATGCACTAGAAGCATTTTAAAGGAATGCAGCTTAAAGGTATGAAGGCATAAATGAAAATGACATCCTCCAGGAAGAGTGAGACTGGCCTGTTCAGAACAGAGGGTGAAAGGAAAAGAACTAAGGATCAAGACACCAAAAATAAAGAAAAGTAATGGTAAATGATTAAACTAGATGATCTTAAATTGCTTACAATTCTGAGAGGTTACAAGTTTTTTGTGTGATTGACTGATTTTTAATGAACACCTGAGAATGGTATCATTTAATGAGCTCTTTCAATAAAAGCCTGTGTTGGACATCTCGTGTGCTACTTCAAATACTACAGCTATTGCCGTAGTGACTCTTGCTTCCTGTCCCAGGCCACTGAGAGATCCAGAAGTACAAGGAAGTTAAAGCCCCATAGGCTTGACAAATTGGCAATAGAAGCCCAGGGACAAATGCTTCCCCCTTTATTCTGGATCCTTCTGGCAGGTTCTGAGACATATTCCATAATACTTCTCAGCATATTCTGTGATATCGAGCAAATGATTGCTTATAGCAGTGGCCAACTTGATAATACTTGCATTGTCTCTCTCATATTTCACTCTTCGTGTCTCTCTCCCACCTGCTTCCTGAGACCACACCTGCAAATGAACTCCTATTGCATAAGCCTTTGCATTTGTGGAAACCCAGGTTCTGCTTTTGCCTTTAGGGAAACTTAAGGTGTAAAGAAATACCTTTATACTGGACCACAGATGTCACAGGAGTCTTAATGACAGCAAGCCCTTGGAGTCCACACTACATCAGAGGTACATCAGAGGTATGTGAAGCAGACACAACAAAAATGGTAGCCCAGCTCACATAATCGCATGTCATGGCTTTTCTACCTACACTGTCCTCTGCTTAGAGTTGACTGATCCAAGCTGGGCCAATCAGATGGACTTCCTAGTCTTCAGAACTGTGAGAAATAAATTTCTGTTGTTTAAGCCACTCAGTCTGTGATATTTTGTTAAGGCAGCCCTAGCAATCTAAGACATCCCTCCTCACTTCCTGCCCTATTAGTGTCGCTCTGCTCTAAACCCTCCTCCACACTCCCGCCAGAATGATCTTCCACACACAAAAATATGAGGGCACCTCTTTGCTGAAAGGTCTTCCATAGCATGCCACTGCCTAGAAGATAAGATGTAAGCTCATTTGTGTGGTATGGAAGACCCTTCACGGTAGGCCCAGCCTTATCTCTTACACCTTAATCCTTTGGCAACACTCAACACTTTTTTTCTGAACAAGCCATGCCTGCCTGCTCGCTCATGTTTCTGTGCCAGGGCACATGCTGTTCCAGCAGCTGGAATGCCTTCTCAGCCTCTGGTTTGTACCAAGCAAACTCCTACTCAGACTTCCTCAAATCTGAACTCATGCCCTACCTCCCTTAAATTGTGCTCCCATGGTACTTTAAATATACCCCCATACAAGCAATTTACCTTATTGTACTACTATTATTTATTTGCATGTTTGTAAGCCCCTTGAGGTCACAGAATGGCCTTTTCATCTAAGTACAAGTGGCCCTTGAATAACACATGGGTTTGCACTGCACAGGTCCACTTGTACATGGATTTTTGTCGATAGATATGTACTACAGTACTACACGATCAGCGGTTGGTTGAATCAACGGATGCAGAACTCCAGATAGGGAGAGCCGACTGTAAAGTTATATGTGTATTTTCCACTGAGTGGAGGATTGGCACCCCTAACTCCTAAGTTGTTCAAGGGTCAACTGAATTCTTCTATAGGGTGTGGCATATAAGTGTTCAAAACTTGTGTTCTACATGAATAAATGAAAAAAATACCACAGTGGTAGACCCTTAACTGATGCTCCAAAGAGTATTTAATGACTCATTTTTATAATAAATGATAGTAGTACTATTGATGCATTACTAGTATGATCTAATAGTATTAGATCAAAACACCTTTGATATGCAAGAAAGTAAGAGAGCACACTCACCCTGCTACTAAAAGACCTACTTAAGTGATAACTGACATTAAAACTTACAATCCTTACCTCCTTCAGAAGTTCAACACTGTGCTCTAAAAGGTGAATTAAAGATGAGCATTCCCCAGTTATGTTTAAGCTGACTTCACAGACACACAGCAGCTGAAGGGTCATCTGGATAAGCTGAATTTTCCAGAAAACAGGATGACGCAAAAGGCTTAAATATACTTCTTCGATAAACAGCATCACTTCTGTTGTCTGTATCAAATCTCTCATCTGTTTGAGAAACAATCTTGTGATATTAAAATAATACACAAACAAAAGGATAATTTTAGCTTATATAAGAAGCTTTACCAATAAAATTTTTTTCCTCTAAACCTATAAAGACTTAAAAGGGATGAAGAAATTTATGTAACTCAGAGAGAGTTAAACCGTACAACTCTGCTTTCTCCTTTTGTCACTAACCAAAACACAATTTGCTACTGTTTTTGTTACTGCTGGCTGGCACAAATTCTTTTCATTTATTTTTCTAACTACTCTGAGTGCAGATTTTTAAAGACAAATTACATGACAGTACCATCATGTTGAAGGAAATTAATTAAAGTTGGTTCTGAGTTCTCCAAATGGACTCTCCTTTCTATAATTTCAACATAGCTACCTGGAAGGAAAGGGTTGGCGTGTTATTCTAATGCACTGCTAAGCCCTTCATCTGAACGCAATTTGCTCAGACAACCTTAACTGAGAGCATCATTTCCACACTTGGCAGATGCAGTGAAAGACGACATTCAAATGGTAGTGTCTTCTCAGCTGGCTAATGTATTAGATAGGAAGGACTTGGGTGCTCTTGAAAATCCCAATTCAATTCAAACCCAGCTGTTCTGATCAAAATTCTGGAGTTAGTATTAAGGATATGGTCCTGCTCACAGACACACTGGCATTTCCCAGAGATTACAAACAATGAACCATCTGCTTCAATCAGGAGCCTTGTGTCTGTTAAATTCATCAAGAGGAAAGCCTACAGTTAACCAGCTGTACCTTTCACCAGTCGTTACCACCATAATAACCCAAAATGACTATAAGTTATACACAGAGAGAGAAGTTAATTCCGAACAAACAAGAAGAAAAAAAACTATTAAAAGATCAAGGGGAGGAGACAGCAGAGAATACTTAAGTTATAAAAAATAACTTAGTTCAGTAGCTAAATTATTTCATTCTTTTGCAAATATACAATGGCAAAGGCAAAAGGCCACCAAGAAAGGAATTTAAAACAAAGTAAAGCCCCATGTTTATTTGACAATATATTTCCTTGAGTGCATTTTTTTGTACATACTTGAAATTTTCCGTAATAAAAAAAATTTTTGAAAGACAACCTCAGCAACTTAGCATTAAAGGCTCTCTAATCTTTAACATTACCAAAATTCTTAACAAGAATACTTTGTAAGTAATGGTTTCTCTTTATGTAGAAATAGAACATGTGCAATGAATAATATGTGAGATGACAAAAGTCACAATTAAAAAGAACTACTGGGACCAAAGTCAACAGTGAAGTTCAAGGCAGGTTAAGTCCAAAAAAAGACAATTCCATAAATGCAAAATGGAAGAACAATTGGAGTGAGAAGAAAAAGAAACAGGAGTTTCACTGACCATCATCTCATTGACCTATGGGTCAACAGGGTTGACAGATATTTCTCCGGAAAAAAATTTTTAATTAACATGATGGTATTGAAATGCTCAGTATGGATCAGACCACATCTATACTACTGTATTCAGCTCTAAGAAGAACATTTCATAGTGACACATTCTCAACACCAATAAACTAAAGAATTCCTTGCAAATAACAGTGAAAAGTCAAAACCATTTCATGTGGAGAAGTAAAGAAACTGATGAAGAAAAGAAAGGAGGGAGGGAGGGAGTAAAGGATGAAAGGGAAGAAAAGGAAGGAAGAGAGAAACAACACAAGATAGGATGCAGATGGGCTTTTTAAAAAGCTTATTTTGCTTTGTTCTGAGAAGAAGGGGGACTAATGGGTAATCTTAGGAAAATGCAGGTCAATTAGAAGTACTTGCTAAAAAAAAAAATAATAAATGGTTGCCCTGCAAAATAGCATGCTTCCTATCACCAAAATATTTAATTAGTCGTGGGATGGTTGTCTCTCAGAGAGGATAAGAAGTGCCTATAACCCGTGGGAAAATGGATGACATTGCCACTAAGACCCCTCCCAACTCTCAAATTCTTCATTCCAATAAAGCTGTTTTGTTAAGTTATTAAATGTATTTATGTCACTAGTCCCATTAGTTCCAAATGACGGATCTCTTTTTTCCTCACCTATCTTGACTATATTAACAAGCCACAGATTTCCAGAAATACTGCACAGAGCACACTTATAGAAGTATTTAGGCTTGTCAATATAGGTTGATGACGATGAAGGCAAACACCTACCAAAGAGCACAGAACAGGGTAATGCAAGCATCGTATGGAAAAACTGTACGCTAGTTCAAGACATCCGCCTATACATTGCTTTGTTGCCCACACAAAACAAAAGCTTTGGAAAAGCCACAGGAGAATTCACTTGAATTAACTTTTCTCTGCCTTGATTATAGGAAAGTCTATTTATGAGCCGTAAAAGAGTCACTCTAGTGACTCCTTGCTAACACAAACTTAAAACAGGTCATCTGTGACCTCAAGTGATCACCTTGAAAAATAATCACAGATTCCCTCCATCAGCTAAGCAGCATGGTGTTCAGATTCTAGGCAAACAACAAACCTAGATGGTGGGATGGGATAAATGAATCACTACACCCAAATCACAACAAGCTGGCAACTGGAATTTTTTTTAAATCTGTAGTTATAGAGACAGCTCAAATTGACCTCTCCCCTGAATTCCCTAAGCATTTTATCCATACCTCTGTATGGATAAAATACTTCATCCATCTACTTTGAATTATACAAATATATACACTTGTTTTAGCTCTCTTACTAGACTGTGGTCTTCCCAAGAGCAGGATCCATCAGGGTCACCACATATACTGTAAGGGGACTTGTGAAAACTGGAATCTAGCCAGCACTCAGCTGGTCAAGCCCTGTGTCCCTAAGGCTGCATCTGCCCAGAGAGATGCCTTTTTTCCAAACTTACACAAAAAGGACATTTTTTTCCTTATAACCCTCTCAGTCTCCAGCACAAGGAAAAACTCAATGCAAAATTATTTTCCCTGAGAAGTCTTTCTTATAGATTTCATTCCTAGTAATCCTAAAATGGACTATGTTGGTTTATATTTCTGTGAATTTAGTTAACATTGTACATATTAAAGTGAAATCTAGATTTGTTTCCTTCATCACCTCCAAAACCCTGCAAGCATTTCTAGAGCTGTTTGCCAGATCACATGGGCTCTATTTTATGTACAAAAATAACAATCACCACTTACTAATGCTGGTGCTATATTAGTGAAGGAGGAGGAAAGGCCTTACCTGCAAACATGGAACCATGTCGCAACACAGTTGTAGCATCTGTTGTTCCAATATTGATGGTTCTTCTTTGTCACAAAGAACCCGGGGGTGAACTAAGACTTTGAGCAGAGCTAGCCGGAGTTTAGCATATTCTTGTAACTGGGATGGTTCACAATACAGATACCATAGAAACGGTGCCATTATTTGGATACATGAAACTTCTGACCTGCAAGTAAGCCATGGAATGCATAAGCCAGTAACTGAGTTAAACAGGGTACCAAGCAAGTAAGTGTCAAACATCAACTTAGAGTTCATGACATATCATAAACTATGATACCATTGAGTGTATCTTTTTTTCATGACTCTTCTATTCCACCATGACCCACCTAAACCCATGCCAAACAGTTCTTTGTACACTGGGGAGAATGACTCAACACCTGGAGCCCACAAGCCTGATGCCCAGGACTAAGACGGCCTCTACTTGCACTAGAACAGCATCTACATCTCCAGGACCAGTCTTTGGTGAACATCAGAATCATCTGAGAACCTTTTTAGAATTATAGACGTTAGGATCCATTTTTCCAGGAGTATGCATGCATTTTTGGAAAAACTCGACAGGTAAGGTCCTATGTAAAACAAAGACATACAGACATCCCAAGAAGATGATGATAACAGTTAACATTTACTTGTCAACTTGTTAGCACTCAGAGTGTGCAAGTTACTGCACTTTATGCCTTTAAACTCAATCAATCCTCACCACAACCCTATGAAATAAAAATATTATTATCCCATTATGCAGATACAGAAACTGAGGCAGAGAGGGGTAAAGTAATTTGTCAAGTCCCTCCTCTTAAGTTCTTCCCACTCAGAGGAGGAAGACTTTACATATGTTTCGGATCTATTTAGATTACAATACATCCCAATAACTCCAAGTCCAAAGACACTAAAATGCCAGAATGACCTTTCAGATATAAAAATTTGATCATGTCATTAATCAGCTTGAAAAAACTTATGCTTAAGATAAAGTACTTAGCCCAATTCACAAACCCTTCATAATTTGGCCTCTTTCCAGTCTCATTTCTTGCTTTTCTCCACTCTCCACTGAACTACACTAAACTTCTTTCAGATCTCTAATCAAGCCATCTGGTTTTTCTTCTCACCTGCTGTTCCATCTACCTATAATACTCTCCCCTTTCTCCCTAATTTCTATCATCTTTCAGTTCTCCCTTTAAAATGACTTCCTGAGGGCCTTCCCTGATACCTAGCCTTGGTCAGATTCCCATTATGTGCTTGCACAGGATAATGACTTTATTGTCATTATTTATTTAATATCTCCATCCCCTGACAGACTATAAGCCAATGAGGGCATGAACCATGGATTTCTGTTTAATGCTGTATCCCAAATAACTGTACACACTAGGCCCTCAAAGAGATGCTCAATCATTAAATTAATCGATTCATTTACACTAAGTTATAGAGTGGATTTACAATAGCATGCATCGATTAAGTATCACAATTTTAATATTTTTCATATTGATTATACACAAGTTATTACTAGATAAGATACAAAGATGAACCAGGCAATATCTATCCTTAAGAAGCATATAGTCTAACAGGGACAATCAGCTCTGTTTCTGGACTAGAGAATAGAAAGTGAAAACTGCTAAAAGAAAGGTATAAAGTGCAATACTTATTGGAGGAAATGGCATTTGAGTTATGCCTGACAACATAATTTTATAATACTATACATCCCACAGCAATGTGATTTCAAAACACCATTAACATTAATAAAAATTAAAAAGTTACCAAATTGATAAGATTTAATCTATTCATTTATTTGCTTGACAAAATTTCTGAGTTCCTACAGTATACCATTCACTCTTCTATGTGCTAGAAACCAAGCAAGAAACAAAAACAGATGAAATCCATGCTCTGATGAAATCCATGCTCACAATCTGGAGGGATTTTTTTTTTTTTCATGAGCACAAACACACAATCCATAAAAAACAAAAAGACTTATGAGTTCATAATTATGAAACATATGGCTTCATCACACTACCCGCTTTAGGAAACTAAAAGAAGTTTCATAGATTAAGCAAGTAGACAATGTATGTATGGGTTAGAATATGGAGCCGAAAAGAGATTTAAGAAACATTGTTCCTCCATCTCTCGCTAATAATGTACTCCCCAAAGAATAAATACTAGCCAGGTGTCAAAAACATCCATGAATAGCTTATCAGTTTTCTCCTACTTTGAAATGCTGAAGGTGAAATGCAAGGTTCATACAAAGAAATATATTTCCAAGTTGCTGTTAATATTTGACATCAGGAGCATAATGTTGAGCTTTCCTAGAACAATATACTTTTTAAAAATCTCTGTGGCTTAATCTGTCCTGATTTTAGATTTTGCATTTCCTATGTGGTATCTGATGATCTACTATCACTGCAGTGGGGTATGCAATTAACAGGGCTTAAGGAGAAAAGGGAAATAATAAAACAGATAACCTGAAATCCCAAAGTGATTAAGAATGTTTAAAAATGCAACCAATTGTGCATGTATCTACACACAAGGCTTTCATATATGTTCACCAAGGATGGAGAAGCAGTGGGAAAAGACTTGTAATGAAAATCAAAACACTGAGCCTTTGGGCCCAACTCTGCCACTAGCCATGTGACCTTGAACAAGTCATTTAATGTTGCTCTCCTTAGTTCCCTCATCTGAAAAACTATGTGTTAGACTAGATAATCTTGAAGTATCCAGTCCTAAAGACCTTGACATCATTGTCAATTTACCCAATTCTCGGTTCTATAATGGTGAAGTCTTAACACCACAGGCCTTCTACAAATCAGTGCAGAATTTAACTGGAGAATCATGCCCCCAAAAATGTAGCACGAAGATACACTGCTATTTCAAGACATCTGTTGATACATTCCATTAAAAGTGAACCCATATATTTAGGCTAGCACCTTTCTACTCTACCACCTCCAGCGAGGTTTCTTCCCACATTTGTAATACAGTTTGTAATACAGCTATATTCTTTGTGTGACTTGATAGCTCATTTCTTTTTTCATTCCATTTCTGGGATATATATATATACATACATACACACACACACACATATATTTGCATACATTAAAGTTCACTTTTTGTGCTGTAAAATTCTATGGGTATTGATAAATGCATAGTGTCATGTATCCACCATTACAATGTCATATGAAATACTTTTACTGCCTTAAAAATCCTCTATACTTCACCTTTTTAACCCTACCTCCCTCCCCTCAACAAACCCCTGGAAAGTACTAATCTGTTTGCCACTCTATAGTTTTACATTTTCCAGAATGTTATATAAATGGAATTATACAGCATGTAGACTTTTCAAAAAAAAAAAAAAGTGAACCCAGCTACTCTAATCAACAATTCCTAACACAGAAAGAGCTAGAATACAAGCTACTGTCACATTTTGCCTCCTTCCTATAGTTGTGAATCACTATTTATATTCTTATTAAATTACCAAACTTCCTTCATTACCTTCTAAATGACAAAGTAAAAACTACTAAGTTAATTTACTCTAAAATTAAATCTCAAGAAACTAACAGTCTGCTGAAAATGCAAGCAGAGTGATCAATTTCATCCTGCAAAGAACAGTCTCATAGTGCAAAAGTAGAAATGAGACAACTGTAATTATTCTTTGCAAATAAATATAAAATAATTTGAAACTTCTATAAAGCTCTAGATACTATACTCTAACACTCCAGAATTCAAATGAAAGGAATAAGTCAATGAAAGCTTATCCATAAGTAAACCAAACTCAATTAATAATCTCTTCTCCTTATGACTATCTGGACATATATCATTAGAAGAACTACTTTCAAATTCCAATATAATAATCCTTTGAAATGAAACAACCAAAAAGTAAGTTAATTATTTGCTGACTAACTAAACCATTGGAAAAGAGATATTTGTAAGGATTACCCTAAAAACAAGCTAACAACAAATATGGCACATCAGCAGCAACATGTTTTTTTGCTGCGGAGCACAGGCTCCAGACGTGCAGGCTCAGCGGCCATGGCGCACGGGCCCAGCCGCTCCGTGGCACGTGGGATCCTCCCAGACCGGGGCACGAACCCGTGTCCCCTGCATTGGCAGGTGGACTCCCAACTACTGTGCCACCAGGGAAGCCCAGCAACATCTTTTATAAAGTATCCCAATCTATTTAACAAGAGAAACTTCATTAAACAAATGTTTATAAATTTGTTATTTTTGCTTTCTGACATGGATGAACAAAGACTTTTTTAGTAAATATTAATATCTTACCTTCGAAAATGCAGTCCTAGGTGAGGGAAGAGAGGATGATAATAATGTTTATTTTAAGGTATTCATTCAATTGTTACATGGACTTTTACCACTGGCAGATGATTACAAGTTTCCCTATATCTCTTTAAAACTTCCTGTAGCAGTATATCCTGCCTGGAAATTCCATCTAAAATTGAAGTTATAGACTCAGTAGTAATGTTCTAATACATTGTATGTATAGGACACTCTAAGACCTTCAAGAGCAAGAACACATGAACGTGGCTAGTGTGGTAAATGTAACTCAGGCACTGGATTACATGGGACAGTGGTACCATCCCATCATGACCTTGTGTGACATACTAAGTATGCAGTGATATAATATTTTAGGAGGCACTCTACAACCCACTGCCTGGGCCCCACCAATCTGTGGGCCTCATGTGTATACATATATAAATTCAACATTTATAAAGCACCCAAAAATGTGCCAGGCATTATTAATATGAAGAATATTGAGACACAGTCCCTGCCCTCAAGAAAGTAAGAAAGTTTCACAGTTAATGGAGAATAATTATAAGACCATAAGTAAGTATAATGATGTCAGAAATCACAACTGAAGTTACTAAGGGAGCATGTAAAAGAGACACCTAATTCAGCCTGTGGTAAGTACACACTTCCTAGGAGAGACAATACCTAAGCAGAGATTTTTTTGATTTTTTTTTTAGTTTTTTGGCCACACCACACAGCATGTGGGATCTTAATTCCCCGACCAGGAATCAAACCCGTGCCCCTTGCAGTGGAAGCGTGGAGTCTTAACCTCTGGACCACCAGGCAAGTCCCTAAACAGAGATTTAAAATACAGAAATTAATCAAGAAAGGGCTAGGGTATTAGTCAGAAAAAGCACAGAGGCGAGGAAACAGCACTGTTTCCTGTGTGGAACCAAAGCAAGTCGGTGTATTGCTGAAATACATAATTCATAAATTATGAGATAAAGATAGGAGAAAATAAAATTGGTGAAACAGATCATACACAGAGCCTAGCATGACATAATAGATTTCGTCCTGTAGCCCAGGGATTTTCCAACTATTTCAGAGACCAAACTATTGTTTTCCAATAGAAAGCTTCCATAAGATATCAACACATAAAAAAACAGTCTATAAGAAAAAGAGCTGAAGGGGTGTGAGGGTGTTTCCATGCTTAGCCTATACATTGCAAGTGCAGTTTGAAAATCACAGCTGCAGCGACTTAAGAAAGGGAGTGATGCAATAAGATCTGCTCTCTTGATGCGTCACCCTGATGGATGCTTAGAGAATGGCCTTGAACAGGACGAGATCGGAGGCAGAGATGCCAGTTAGGAATAGGTGGCAATAGCCACAGTAAGAGATGACCGCCTGAGCCAGTGCCATAGTAACAAGGATATGAGAAAGCTTTGAGGAGCATCAGAAGGCAGAAGGCCTTGGTGAAGCTAAACTAACTGCACATATGGCAGCTATCTGGTCCCATTTGGCAGGACTGCTTAATCCCAACTGGCACTGGTTTCTAATGGAGAGATTAACTCACTAATCAATTTCCAGAGGGAAGAACCTATCTTCCATATGTACCATGTAGGAGTTTACCAAATATTTCCAATCAACTTTCCCAATTAACCAATGCTTAGTTTATTTAATAATAGCTTTTCTCATAGTCAATATTTCAACAATCAGTAAATCTGGTAGGATTTTTTTCTCTTACTCTTAAAAAGAAAATAGAAAACTATATCCTGCTCTAAGACATTTCCTTACTTCAGGAGAAAACATTACAATCAAAGCAGCTTAAAAGAAAAACTCTAAAATTAGCATATACTATACATCTCCCTCATTTATTTTATTTTACATTACCTTTCAGGGCATTGCTGGAAAAAAGTTGTCAGCTGTTGCAAAAGAACTGGCCAGCAATCAGGTCTGTGTTCAAGCACAGTGATCAAAGGCTGAGGATGGTTTCTGAAAAACAGAAAGTCACATTGGAAGCTGTCATTTCAGGACTACACCTTCTTAATATCCAAATATAGCTACAAAAAAGCCACTACCATCTAGATTCAAAATTGTCAGAAAAATATCATTTGCTGCATTTGTTGCAGAGTTGGCTCATTAGAACTATGTTTTTCCTATATCTAATTCTTTTCCAGAAAAGAGAATAAACCCAGGTCTTAGAGACCCAAATTTGACAGCAGACTCTGCCATTTAATAGCTCTATGACTTTGACCAAGCTTCTCAATCCAGTAGCTCTTTCATATCCATCCCCTTGATTCCTGCATTCTTGGAAATCACTGGCCACCTCCTCCTCTTGCTGATCTCTTTCCAAACCTGGAAGGTTCCATTTCCTCTAACACTGCCCCAACCTATAAGCACTATCTCTCCGTCTCTGTTCCCACTTACCCCCATTTTTCTCAGTATATGGTTCTGTGTTTCCCCAGTATACTTAAGGTGAGAAAAAAGAAAATATTTCTTCCATATCAAATAAACTCTGCAAATTATAAATTCTTGAAATTTCTGTTGAACAAGGACAAATCTTTTATCTGGGCTACATCGATTAAGGTACCTAAAAGACTATATAAAATAAAAGATCTGAAATGTGAAGGACCCTCATATAATGGGGTTTAAAAAAAAAGGAAAAAAGCACAAACAAATTATTTTAAATAGTTCAAAAAGTCTACTAGAAATTGTAAATTCATTAGCTTTTTAAGCTATGAAGTACTAAACAAAGTTTTGATGTGGCTTTTATTATTGCTAGTTTCAGGTGTACAGCAAACTGATTCGGTTATACATATATACATATGTATATATCTATATTCTTTTTTTCGATTTTTTCCATTTTAGGTTATTACAAGATATTGAATATAGTTTCCTGTGCTATACAGTAAATCCTTGTTATTTACCTATTTTATATATAGTAGTGTGCATCTATTAATCCCATACTCCCAATTTATCTCTCCCCTCTCCCTTCCCCTTTGATAACCATAAGTTTGTTTTCTATGTCTGTGAGTCTGTTTCTGTTTTGTAAATAAGTTCATTTGTACTACTTTTTTTAAGTTTTTTTTTGTTTTTTTTTTTTTTTGCGGTACGCGGGCCTCTCACTTTTGTGGCCTCTCCCGTTGCGGAGCACAGGCTCCGGACACGCAGGCTCAGCAGCCATGGCTCACGGGCCCAGCCGCTCCGCGGCATGTGGGATCTTCCCGGACCGGGGCACGAACCCGTGTCCCCTGCATCGGCAGGGGGACTCTCAACCACTGTGCCACCAGGGAAGCCCTAAGATGTTTTTTGATGTGGACCATTTTTAAAGTCTTTATTGAATTTTTTACAGTTTTGCTTCTGCTTTATGATTTGGATTTTTGGCTGTGAGGCATGTGGGATCCTAGCTCCCCAACCAGGGATCAAACCCACACCTCTTGCTTTGGAAGGCGAAGTCTTAACCACTGGACCGATGGGAAGTCCCTGTACTGTTTTTTTAGATTCCACATGTAAGTGATGTCATAGAGTATTTGTCTTTCTCTGTCTGACTTACTTCACTTGTATGATCATCTCTAGGTCCATCCGTGTTGCTGCAAAATGGCATTATTTCATTCTTCTTTTATTTTTTTAACTTTTAATTTTATTTTGTAGTTGATTATCAATGTTGTGTTAGTTCAGGTGTACAGCAAAGTGATTCAGTTATACATATACGTGTATCTATTATTTTTCAAAGTTTTTTAAAAATTAATAATGCTATTTGAAAAAAAAATTCAAAGCATATAGATGCATCTATCTTTTTTACATAAAAAGAATCATATGCATAGTACTTTTCTTTAATCTTAATTTTTTTTTTTTTTTTGCGGTACGCGGGCCTCTCACTGTTGTGGCCTCTCCCGTTGCAGAGCACAGGGTCCGGACGCGCAGGCTCAGCGGCCATGGCTCACGGGCCCAGCCGCTCCGCGGCACGTGGGATCTTCCCGGACCGGGGCACGAACCCGTGTCCCCTGCATCGGCAGGCGGACTCTCAACCACTGCACCACCAGGGAAGCCCTCTTTAATCTTAATTTTTAACCCAATAATATAGCACTAGCAATGTTTATAAAAAGAAAAAGATCAGTTACACCCAAATGATTTTTTACAACAGCCTTCTTGGTGGTTCTCAAAATGGGATCGCCTTACCAGCAATATCAGCATCACCTGGGAACTTGTTAGAAATGAAAATAAATTCTCAGGCCTCAGCCAGATCTAATAAATAGCTCTGCAGACAATTCTGATGCACTGCTATAAAGCAGTGGTGCTCAACCCTGGCTGCATGTCTGATTCATCTGTGGAGTTCTTTTCAAAATACAATGCCCAGGCTTCAATTATACTGGGGTTGCTAGGAGTGGAGCCCATGCATTAGTAATTTTTAAAAACTCTTCCAGCAATTCCAATGTGTTGCCAGGTTGAAAAGTGGTACAAGTGAAAAACCACAGAAGAGGGAGGTTAGGAGTTGGGAAGTTTTCTGATTTTTCTCTCTCTTAAACAGAAAAGTATGGCAGATCCATCACACTGAAACCCTCATGTTAAACACGTCTCTGACACCACTACAAAGTTTCTGGTTATTATAACACCATCTCTCTATTTTCTCCTCAACCTCACCTAATCTATTAGACACTAACTTCACATGCTGGCAGCCTCCTGTTTGTTAAAGCACAGGCTATTTCTGACTGATCAGATTACTGCCATTGCTAAGGGATCACTCCAAGCAACTTTTTATGCCAAAATTCAAAGATCCTATCAAAATCACATTTCCAAATTCCAAACTCTTTGGCAGTTAAACCTATCTAGAATTTGCTTCTGCTCTAGTTGCTACAGATATGAAGACACAAATGTTACAAATCCTTAAAGCCTCTCAGGTATGTCACATCAGCCAAACTTCTTAGATTACGAATTCAGTAGGTCATGTTCAAGTAAACATGAATAAAAAGGAAAGAACAGCAACTGCAATTATTTTAGCTATGGGTTTTCCTTCTGACAAGCACCATATTGAAATGAGGAGCATCAGATATGACCATCTATTAATCCTCCAGCTAATGGTGGCATTCATGACTATTTAAGAGGAAAATCCAACAAGTTGCCACATAGTTTTTGTGTGATCATAAAGCACTTTAGTGCTTTGCAATACTCTTCCCTTATAAGTCACCCCCTAACTCTTCCCACCCCTCAATTCCCATCCCCAAAAACTGTCAAGAATCTATCTCCTGTTTAAAAACTGTTAAGAATCTACCTCCTTTAAAAAAACAGTCTTGTCCAGATTAAATCAGATCAACAGAGGTAAGAGATAGTAATTTTAAAGTAGGATTGGGAATGATGCATATATAGCAAACAACTCTGTTATAATTTAGCTTCTACCTCACTGGAATTGTGGGACCCACTCTGCTTTGTTGCATGAAGTTGAAGGCCTGCTTTGCTAGCATTGGGGTTCAGCAAATTCTTTTTAGTATCTCAGACTTAAAACTCTAAAGATGAGATTAAGAAGAATATAAAATAGGGATTTATCCAGATTAATTACTGACTTAGACATCTGGATAATTAACTTTTCCAGAGAATTGATTATGTCAGATCCAAGTGGAAATACTGTAGGAATAATATACAATATTGATTCCAAGAAGTTAAAAACCTCGAGGGAGAAAGGAAGTCCAAATTAAAAACGTTGAATATTACTACTGATTAACATTGATTACCAATATTATACTATTTCAACTGAGTACAACTAACTTAAAATCAATTATAATTGCCAAAATTTTGTTTTAATACTTTGAGCAAAGAATGAATTTGAAGCAAAGAGCTAAATTCTCCCTTGTGAATCATCAAACTGGTATGTGAATACACATATAAAATAATATGTAAAGCCTTATGCTTTATAGAATGGACACAGTTTTTAATTCAATATACTTTATCATGCAACTGCCATACATGAGGGGTTCTCAATCTTGGCACTACTGACATTTGGAATCAGATAATTCTTTGTTGTTGGCATTGTTCAATGCACTATAGGATGTTTAAGAGCATTCCTGACTTCTACCCACTAGACGCTAATAGCATTCAACCTAGGCACATGACAATCGAAAACGTCTCCAGACATTACCAAGTGTCCCCTGGGGCCACAGTTGTCCCTGGTTAAGAACCACCGCACTAGGTAAAATGGCAAGCACTATGAGGCACAAAACTCACAAAAACACGGTACTAGCCCTGAGTTATTCAAAAAGACTATTATCCCACCTTCATCCTTCTTTATACTGAACCAAAAGCAATCAATCGATCATGCTCAAAATTTGAAGATTCTTATGGAAATATAATCATCAAATATTAACATTAGATGCACAAGAGTAACGGTAGAGTAGAAACTAGAAGACTTAAAATGGAAAACAAATGTAAAATTATTCCTTTGCAAAACATAGAAGCATGTTCCAAAATAAACAAACGGCATTGAATATTATGCATGCTAATTTGGTATGATAGAAAATAGAGTTATTTTCCATTTAAAATATTATAACTAGAGCATTTAAAATGTCATAAGGAAAGCAATTATACTCCAATAAAGATGTTAAAAAAAAAGTCATAAGGCTAAGTATAGTTCAGTCCTGAAATATTCAAGGATTGATTCTTAAATTAATGGATTATTCAAGATTTTTCTTTTCTTTCTTCTCACTCAATGCTTGTTAGCCACTTCTTTCAAGTACCTCACTTCTTTCAAGTACCTCCAACTGAGAAAGGTCAAGGTAAATGGAAGAATCCACAATTTAAAGTAAATTTTGCTCTTCATTAGAAGGACTGTTGATCAAAAAAAGAAATAACGTGGTACAAAAGAACACCAAAACAAAACCTGGGTTATGCCTTAAAATGTCAATTATACCCAAACCTGGTATTCAAGGCATAAAGAGTGAGTTGCCTAAAACACTTTATTCAAAGTGATAGATGGGTTGAACATACAATCAACCTGATCACTTGTAAAGCAAACAGTGACAGACAGTAAGCTCTACAATTATGAAAAACAAACACAAATGTGGGACACTGAAATCATTATTATTATTTATATAAGCAGGGCCTACACAGAATCATCCAAATCATTTACTGTTATGCTGCCACAACCATGTCTCAGAAGAAAGACTAGAAGTGGAGAGGTGACATGAAATAGTGGAGGAAAAACACTGAATTAAAAGAGTCACGAGTTCCAAATTCACATTCTGTCTCTGCAACAAACTGTAATCTCAAGCAAGAGAATAACCTCTCTTGTGCAAAGTTTCTTCATCTGTAAAATGAGGAAATCAGACTAAGTACCTTCCAGTGCTAAAGTTATAGAACCCAGGTCACCCATTAAAGCCCTAATCTTGGTACTGCTCGGGACCAGAGGTGGAACCAAATCCTGTAAAGGCAGAAACCAATAAAGATGGCTCTCACTATTAGTAATCCTATGCCAAGCTTAAACGGCTTTAAGGCCAACGTCTAATAAAATCTAGGGCCTCAAAACAGAGGTCTCCTATTTTTATCTCAAAGAAATAAAGCATCTTATATTTTTTACTTCAGAGAGAAATGCAGTGCTATATCAAGAATAAGCCCACAGAAAATTTTAAATCAAGATTTCCTAACTCTTGAGACATCCAGTAGATTCTGTTTTTTCTTAAAAGAGAATAACATTGTTTCTAAAATTGAAATCAATACAAACCAGGCAATCAGGTCACCCTTCATTGGCCTCTAGTGCCTGTAATTTCTCCTTCAGAGAGAAATGTGGTTATTATTATTGTTGCTGTTGTTGTTATTGTTGTTATTTTTCTGCCATAGATGAGCCAATTTGTTGTATGTTCTTTGGCACTTTCCCATTTCATGATTTGTAAATGTTTTAACTGCCATTTTAAGTAAAGCATTTAATACAGTAACTAGCACACAGAATATTCCATAAATGGGGTACTATTATGATTATCATGCAGGTAAATTTTTATCTTAAACTAGAGCATAAGCAGCTCGAAAGCTGGGTGTCTATCTTCTTACTCTTATGTTTCCCTTTCAGTGCCAAATGCACATCTAAAATAAATGTAACAAACACACACTTTCCCCAAAGCACCTTTTTAAACTCTTTGAATGGATCATGAAAAACCAACATCACAACCCCTCTAAGTACATTGTTTCAAAGTCCACATTGTTTGGAGAAAAAAAGCACAGAGGAAGCATGCAGAGTTGGTACCTAATACTTCAGGGCTCCCTGCCCTTTAATAACACTGTCAGCAACACAGAGCAGTAAATGCATCTTAGCAGAATGGAGCGGGGGAGGGAGTAAATGATAAATTCGTGGTTCCACTAGACTAGCGCAGAGACAACAATAAAATAAGGTATGTAACTAGATTCACCTTTCCAAGTATAAATACATCAATCTTAATAGAAAAGAGGGAGCAAAAAAAAAAATTAGTCTTGTAGTAGGCAAAAAGCAAAAGTTACTTGTAACCTTTGGGTCACCTCAACCTTTCTGCTACATCTCCGAATGTAGGAAAGCTATGATTTGATTTACATCTTAAATTCAGCAATAGACACAGATTGCCTTTTCTGTGTGAGGAAACAATGCCTGCAGTCACCATGCATTTTCATGTATGCAGCTGTGACCCTGGCGCTTTCAGAAGCATAGCATAGCACTTACTACATCAAATATGCATTTTAAAAGCATTTCTCTACCTGCTCTGAATTTTGATTTGAAAGAGCTGGTTAGAAGCCAAAGTGGGATTAAAAAAAAAAAAAAAAAAACGCTCTGCATTTTAAATTAAAAAAACATAATACGGACTTCCCTGGTGGCTCAGTGGTTAAGAATCCACCTGCTAATGCAGGGGACAAGGGTTCGATCCCTGGTCCAGGAAGATCCCACATGCCTCGGAGCAACTAAGCCCATGCGCCACAACTACTGAGCCTGCGCTCTAGAGCCCATGAGCCACAACTACTGGGCCTGTGCACCGCAGCTGCTGAAGCCCGCGCCCCTAGAGCCTGTGCTCCGCAACAGGAGAGGCCACCGCAGTGAGAGGCCCGCTCACTGCAGTGAGGAGTGGCCCTCGCTCACCACAATTGGAGAAAGCCTGTGCGCAGCAACGAAGACCCAACTCAGCCAAAAAAAAAAAAAAAAAAAAAGCAAAATAAAAATTGTTAAGATTCCACAATGAATATTACTATAAAAAAGAAAAATTAAACAATAATAGTGAATCATTATCTATCCTATAGAGTCTTAAGACAATGCATTTCATCCTTTCCAGAAAAAGACGACTTGGAGCAAAAATTATTTCAATTTTGACATTTTTGACTAATTTTCTTTTTTCTTTAGGTCTATAACGCAGATAGGGAAAAGATAAGATGACTTTGAAAAGAGACTTCATATCACAATGGTTCTGCCCTCACAATGAACCTTTCCCAGGATCCCTATTTTGAGAGGCAGGGTTTTAATGCAAAGGTGTCTGCCAATGTCAGAAGTCTGGAACTATTTTAGGTACAAGGTGATGGCTGGGGGGAAACACACAGATATGGAGGGGTCCAAAACGTCTATTACTAAGTTACATCCTTGATTGGGGGGGCGGGGGCGGCAGGAAACTAGAGATAAGATAAATAGGCTAAGGCAAAAATTACAACATTTTATGCTCTTCAAGACATTTATCAGCAAATTACCATATCGATTTTCAAATTAAGCATGCACACTTAGAAGAACTTATAAAATATTTTCTAGTGGGAACTGCTAACTGGAAGATTGTATAATATGTATAGATTATTATTTAGGTCTGATTTTAAATCCCAAGTGTAAACTCCAGGTGATTGGAACCATAAACTGTGAACAAAGACTTCCCTGGGTGGGAAAGAGGAGAGAAAAGAGGAAATGAAAACAGAAGCAAAACATGCAGTGCCACAGAAAGAATCAAACTGCAAAAAGATAGATGGGGGACTTCCCTGGCAGTCCAGTGGTTAAGACTCTGCACTTCTACTTCTGGGGGCTAGGGTTCAATCCCTGGTTGGGGAACTAAGGTCCCACATGCCGAAAAATAAAAAAGACAGATGGTCCTTGGAACGTATTATTGGCTATGCTTTCCCGATTACTGCCCTAGCTTCTTTCTTATCCTCAACTCTACTGAGCTTTCTCAGGGACAGATCTGACACTGATACCCCCTTCTTTCCCACCTTCTTTTTCCTAATTTCTGTAAAAAATTTCATTTATCCATTAATGCAAGAATTCACAAGCCCTCTGAAATTATATGCAAAATTTTGAGTACATGTACATGTGTACATTTTCTAGGGGAAGGTACAAAACTTTTATGAGATTCTCAAAGAAGGTCCTGACCTCCCCTCCAAAAAAGGGTAAGTGCTAGTAAATTAAAGCTAAGTATACCTAAGGTAATTACTGCAATTCAGCCTTGTTAAACTCCTGCTTCCAAAAAAAACTATAAAGTACGCTTCTGTTCCCCAAAAAAAGTTATATATTATGTGCCTAGAAATGGTGGCTCCCCAACTACTGAAGTTTTTGTAACTTCAGCAAAATAAAACATATTAATGCATTCTAATGGTTCCAAACCCTATGGCAGCTTGACTGTAAAGTACAGACAATTTAATAATGGCGTCATGCTTCCTTTATGCTAAATAAAACCAAACATCTACACCTCAGGAGATCCCTTTAGATCATATATTCAACTGTTGAAATAATCAGCTCCCCAAAAAGCAAAATGCTTATTTTGACAACAGAAACATACGACAATAGCTGATGGTCAAAAAAATCAAAAAAACACTTGATTTTTTTTTCAAGTGTTACGGGATTCTAAGCAACCTCGTTAAGAAACAATAAATGCGATAAGGAAATTTGCATAGAAATGAGAAACAATAACAACTACTCTTAATTATAGAATAGGAGGTTTATTTTCAGGAACTTAGGAAAAGTAGCTTACCTCCAGAAATAAATGTAAAAGGGAATAACACTGAAAATTCATTGGACTTGGTAAGTATACAAAAATATTACAGAATAAATAAAATGTGATATATCCATGCAGTGAAATATTATTCAGCCATAAAAGGAATGAAGTACTAAATCATGCTACAGTGTAGATGAACCTTAAAAACATTATGCTATGTGGAAGAAGCCAGACATAAAAGGCCACATATTGTATGATTTTATTTATATGCAATGTCCAGAAGAGGCAAATCCAGAGATAGAAAAGTAAGCAGTTTTTTATATCTATAGTAGGAGGTATTAGAGAAAGACTGCTAATAGCTATGGGGCTTCTTTTGGGGGTGATAAAAATGTTCTGGAATTAGATAGTGGTATAGTTGAACAACTTTGGGAGTATAATAAAAACCACTGACTTGTACACTTTAAAAGGGTGAATTTTATGGTATACAAATTATATCTCAATCAAAAAGGCATTAAAAAATATTCCAAACTTAACTCAGTCATATAGTATTTTAAAGTTAATTAACCTCTTTCGATTTTAGAAAAATTCATATGTATCATGTGAAGCATACTGCCAATATAAATAATCATAATAACTTGGATTTCCCTTACAAAGAAAGTAAGTTCAAATCAGAATCTCACTTATTACCTCAATATCCACGGTTGATATCTTAATTGTGCCCATTTTAAAGATGCAGATGTAGGAGGAAAGAAAGTTAACTGTCTTTGTCTAATGTCACTATGAAATAATATAACATTGTTGAGTGTTTTAACCATTTGTCCAGTGATTTCCAAACCTAGTTCCACATCAGAATCTCTTGAGACTTTTCAAAAATACATGGATTCTACGTACCCACACTGGCTCCCACCCAAGCTTTCTAAATCAGAATCTATAGAGTTGGGGCTTCAGAATCTATAGATTAAGTGAATTCCCAGGGATTCCTACTATGTCCACATCTAAAGCATATCTATATCTCGACTGCCACTAGTAAATCTGAAGGGAGTGGCAGAGTTGGGAAATCACCATTTTGAAATTATCACAGTGAAAATTAATGGGGGTTGGGCAGCTGTGAGTTTAACAAGGAACAGGATATTTGCATGGTCTCGTAGCATCTTCCCCATAGACTGCTTATTAGTTACAAGAAGATGATAACTATACAGTAGAGAAACCAGACATCACCTTGATGGAGTAATCAAAATTAAAATCACCAGTGAGTGGCAAGATGGACATCAGTGTCTCCAGATATGATATCCTGACAAAGACATAGCATCACTTTTATAGTATTCAAAAATGTCAATGTTATAAAAGATAAAGGATGAGAAATTTTCCAAATAGTTCCAAATTTTAAAAGACTAAACAGATATGACAATTAAATGTAATATATGATCCTAAACTAGAGCCCATACACTAAAAATAAAAAGGAAAACAGTATGAAAGGACGTTATTAAAACAAATGGCAAAACTGGAATATGGACCATAGATAAAAGTATTATATCAATGTTAAATTTTCTTGATTTGATAACTGTACTCTGGTTATATATGAGAATATCCTTGTTCTTAGAAAGCATACCCTACTGAATATAGGTAATCTACTCTCAAATATTTTTTTAATTATATAGAGAGACGGATAGGATAACGCAAATGTGGCAAAGGGTAAAAAAATTGATGAATCTGGGTAAATGGCATATGGAAACTTTTTGTACTATTTTTGCACCTTGTCTGGAACTTTAAAATTCTTTCAGAATAAGTTTAAAAATAAAACCTTCAATGACTTCCCACTACTCTTTTTTTAAAATAAATTTATTTATTTATTTATTTTTGGCTGCGTGGGGTCTTCGTTGCTGCGCGTGGGTTTTCCCTAGCTGTGTCGAGCAGGGACTACTCTTCGTTGCGGTGCACAGGCTTCGCATTGCAGTGGCTTCTCTTGTTGCAGAGCATGGGCTATAGGCAGGCGGGCTTCAGTAGTTGTGGAGCACAGGCTCAGTAGCTGTGGCGCTCAGGCTTAGTGGCTCCAAGGCATGTGGAATCTTCCCAGACCAGGGATCGAACCTGTGTCCCCTGCATTGGCAGGCAGGTTCTCAACCACTGCGCCACCAGGGAAGTCCCCCCACTACTCTTTAAAGAAAGCCCAAAGCCTTTGCCATGGTCTTGCATCTTCTAAGCCATGCCCACCTCCCCTGGGTCTCTGTCTTGGCCTCTCCCTCCCTTGAACACTAAGCTCCAGGCACCCAGCCTCCTGTTAGATCTCCTGGGGCAGGCTCTCTCACACAGCAGCAGCTAGGCACATACTTTTCCCTAGATCTAGAAATGCTCTTCCTGCACTCTTCGCATGGGTGACTCCATCTCACACACCAAAATGGGTATAAGAGAAAATGCAAAAAAGGCTTAATGCTGAGAAGCAGCTAGTTATCAAAATTAAAACTGGAGCTACATTTTGACATCCACAACTACAAACTGGTCTTAGTGCACTTTGTGTCAGTATTTACCTTGGGACTTTCTCTTGTTTCTGTTTGATGGCCCTAAGGAATGAATGTATTTGCCTTAAGAGATAAGTGAAAAAAAAAAACAAAAACGGTATGAATCACAAAGTACCTCAGTCTTTTGGACACACATCTTTAAGTTCTTAAAACTAACTCTCCATCTAAATAAACTCATAACACTGCACAAAGAGACGCACAAATACACATAGAGTACATAACTTTCATCTACTCAGGGTATCACCATCCATCACTATTGGCCTTATCACCCATTTCAGAGCACACCATCTGCCAAAAACATTTAATATTCCCTTATTTCAGAAAGTACAGCTTGATGTCGATCAGACCAACCCTTTCCACAAATAAGATTCTCAACATTTGATATTTGTACATGTCAGCCACTGTCTGGCACATCAGAATGATGCACAAATTCTGGAACAAGCAGTTACTGCTCATGAATTCACAGCTATTTCCTCACTTCAGCTGAGGCAAGAGAGATCTTAAAAAGATTGCCATAATATGAATACGTAGAGGAAAAATTAAAAGCAAAAGTACATGATAAAATTTTAAGGGAAAAAATGGCATATTACAGAGAAAATGAGCCTCTAATAATTTATGAATCATAAAAATTTAGTTTCGTCATTCTTGCTTGCAACCAAAATACCAGGCAAATGTTGGTTCTCTGCTGCACTTCCCATATGGTCAATGTTAGAGAATGTTGAAATAACCTAAACATAGTGTGTTATTAAAAAGTGGAATTCAGGGGCTTCCCTGGTGGCGCAGTGGTTGACAGTCCGCCTGCTGATGCAGGGGACACGGGTTCGTGCCCCGATCTGGGAGGATCCCACATGCCGCAAAGCGGCTGGGCCCGTGAGCCGTGGCCGCTGAGCCTGTGCGTCCGGAGCCTGTGCGTCCAGAGCCTGCGCTCCGCAACTGGAGAGGCCACAACAGTGAGAAGCCTGCATACCACAAAAAAAAAAAAAAAAAAAAAGAGGTTCATGAACAAGGAGCTCCCCTTCAAACTAACCAAAAGAAAATTCAGACCAAACAAAAAGGGCAGGGGAAAAATAAGCCTGAAGTAAAGGATATCTTACTAGTCGCTTTTTTCTTTTTTAACTGATTAGTATAAAAATTGTTCACAGGGTGGGAATGTAAATTGATACAGCCACTATGGAGCAGTATGGAGGCTCCTTAAAAAATGAAAAATAGAACTACCATACGACCCAGCAATCCCACTACTGGACATATACCCTGAGAAAACCATAATTCAAAGAGTCATGTACCACAGTGTTCATTGCAGCTCTATCTACAATAGCCAGGACATGGAAGCAACCTAAGTGTCCATTGACAGATGAATGGATAAAGATGTGGCACATATATACAATGGAATATTACTCAGCCATAAAAAGAAACAAATTTGAGTTATTTGTAGTGAGGTGAATGGACCTAGAGACTGTCATACAGAGTGAAGTCAGAAAGAAAAACAAATACCGTATGCTAACACATATATATGGAATCTAAAAAAAAACGTTCTGAGGAACCTAGGGGCAGGACAGGAATAAAGATGCAGACATAGAGAATGGACTTGAGGACATGGGGAGGGGAAAGGGTAAGCTGGGACGAAGTGAGAGAGTGGCATGGACTTATATACACTACCAAACGTAAAATAAATAGCTAGTGCAAAGCAGCCTCATAGCACAGGGAGATCAGCTCCGTGCTTTGTGACCACCTAGAGGGGTGGGATAGGGAGGGTGGGAGGGAGATGCAAGAGGGAGGAGATATGGGGATATATGTGTATGTATAGCTGATTCAGTTTGTTATAAAGCAGAAACTAACACACCATTGTAAAGCAATTATACTCCAATAAAAATGTTAAAAAAAAATTGTTCACAGGTAGGGCTTCCCTGGTGGCGCAGTGGTTGAGAGTCCGCCTGCCAATGCAGGGGACACGGGTTCGTGCCCCGGTCCGGGAAGATCCCACATGCCGTGGAGTGGCTGGGCCCGTGAGCCATGGCCGCTGAGCCTGTGCGTCCGGAGCCTGTGCTCCTCAACGGGAGAGGCCACAACAGTGAGAGGCCCACGTACCGCAAAAAAAAAAAAAAAAATTGTTCACAGGTAAAAAGGGGCTTTTAAAGTTTTTGAAAACAGTTAAATGCCTAAACCAGAGGTCACAAACTGTTGCCCTTGGATTGCATCCTGTGAGCAAACGTGTTCGGTCTGCCTATCCTGTATTTTCAAAACTTGGAATTGCTTTCCAACATTTATTAGTGAGGATATTTCATATAAAATGTTATTAATATTGAAAGATCTGAAGGTCTGGCAACAATGAAGCCCCACTGCCTCACTGCAACAATTGGCCAGTAGTTCTCAGTTGAACCAGCACACTGGAAACCATCTAGGAAGCTTTGAAAAATTACCAATGCTTGAGGCTGACCCCTACTCATTCTAGGGAGAGCCCAGGGAACTAATACATTTAAAAGTTCCTCAGTGGGCTCTAATGGTGCAACCAGAATTGAGACTCCTGGGCGTAGAGTTTGACACTTGACATATGCTCTTCGTTTAATCACAGCAGTCAAATGTGCTTCACTGTTCTTCCAGTTTACCCCCATCCTAAAAGGCACTGGGAATTGAAACTCCATTTAAATATCCCCATTTAATCTTGTTTAAGCCACTGAACTATAGAAGGGCCCAGTGACACAAAATGGACTTTATTGGCTACACATACTCTAATCTGATGTATCTCAAAGCATGATGGGTAGATCACTTCTGTATCCAAATCTCTTGTTAAAGTGCATGTTCCAGACACATATATGAAAAACTCTGAGCAAGAGCTCCTTATGCACTGTAAACACTAAATACCATCCTTGGTTTGTAGAAAGGTGCTGAGGGCTCTCTTCCCCTCCTGTTCCTACCAGCCTCTACTGTCTGACCATGCAGAACACTAACTTGTTGGGGTCATGGAATTACTCATTGAACACAGAGCAGTGAGGTTTAAATCTCACTTGCATCCACACTTGGCTTGCTCTCATTGGATTGCTTTTCCATTAGAATTGCTGTTTCGTTCTGCTCTTGGACTCTCTAATGTCCATGGTAGACGCAGTAAGATGAACTTGGTGCCTCAGTGCCTAAGTTAGGAGCAAACAAACCTTTTGCCTTCCTAATACGGAACAGAGGCCAGGAGACATGATTAACCACCCAAGACCCCTCCCAGTCTACCCCAAGGGGCTCCCTGCAGCTAAGTACTACTAAGTTCATATATGGTACCACTAAGTTCCCAGGGGCTCAAGCAATATTGCTCAAGCATGATCCACAAATGACCTATATCCATCCCCCAGCCGCTGTATTCCCGAGTCTCATTGCAAAACCTACTGAATGAATGGGAATCTCTGGCAAGTGGGCTTGAGAAGCTGTACTCATAACAAGCTCCCCAGGCGGTTCTTAGGCACAGGAAGTTTGAGAGCCACTGAGCTCTGGGTTCAACAAAGAGAAGACCCACTCTAAAGCTCCTTCAGGAAAGTCACAGGAACCAAAGGAAGCCACTGGCTAACATTCTGGGTCCTCACATCTCCCTCTCTCTTCACTCCCTAACTGGAACGACTTAAGCAATTCAGGGCAGACCCATTTAAAATGACAACATAAATGCCCAGAAAAGAAACAGCTGGATCATGTGGCAGTTCTATTCTTAATTTTTTGAGGAATCTCCAAACTGTTTTCCATAGTGGCTGCACCAATTTACCTTCCCACCAACAATATATAAAGGTTCCCTTTTCTCCATATCCTCTCCAACACTTATTTCTTGCCTTTTTGATAATAGCCATTCAAACGGGCATGATGAGATATCTCACTGTGGTTTTGATTTGCATTTCCCTAATAAATACAGTGATGTTGAACATCATTTCCTGTGCCTGTTGGCCATCTGTAGGTCTCCTTTGGAAAAATGTCTACCCAGATCCTCTGCCCATTTTTTAATCAGGTTATTTCGTTTTTTGCTGTTGAGTTGTACAAGTTCTTTACATATTTTAGATATTAACCCCTATTGGATATATGATTTGCAAATGTCTTCTTCTGGGTATTTATCAGAAGAATATGAAAACACTAATTCAAAAAGATATATGCACCCCAATGTTCATCACAGCATTATTTACAACAGCCAAGATATGGAAACAACCTAAGTTACCCATTGATGGATGTATGGATAAAGAAGATGTGGTACATATCTACAATTAAATACTACTTAGCCATAAAAAAAGATGAAATCTTGCCATTTGCAACCCCTGGATGGACATTGAGGGTAGTATGCTAAGTGAAATGAGTCCAACGGAGAAAGACGAATACCATATGATTTCACTCACATGTGGAATATTAAAAATAAATAAACAAACAAAATAAACCACACAAAAGCAAACAAATAGATACCGAGAACAGATTAGTGATTACCAGAGGGGAAAGGAAGTAGGAGGAGGGAGAAACAGATAAATGGGATCAACTATACGGCGACAGATGGAAACTAAACTTTTCGTGGTGAGCATGCTATAGTGTATATAGGTCAAAATATAATGTTGTACACATGAAATAGTAATATAAACCGCTGTTACCTCAATTTTTAAAAAAAATTTTAATAAAAAATAAGATGATCACATATTCTGTTTTACTATAATTCAAATTAATCAGCTATTAGGACAAAAAGAAGTGAGAAACACTTAAAATCCAACTGTATAGTAGCAGAGTCCTTAATACCATAAAAACACAGATGAGTTTCATGCCCAGAAAGCTTATAATTATTTGTCATGCTACTTCCATTTTAAATCAATCCTACGGCATAACCAGGGAACACCTTTCAGTGGAGTTCTAAGCTTCTCGTATCCTTTTTATGCTTTCATACAGAGCTCATCAGCCTTCCTCTCCAAGGCTGGATGATATTGCTAACCAACATGTGGCAAAGAAGATTCGAAAACAGCATGACAATTTTATGCTTGACTCAGGCAATCATAGCTCTCTTGAGGGAAATCTGCTCTCCAGGCTCACCTCTCCTGTGTTTCTGCCCATAATCCCCTCTGGAGGAACTTAAGACTCTTATACACTTGATTACACTCTACTGATTTATAGTGCCAAACAGCCATCCACATAAGGGCCCTCCATAAACATTACTGGATTATGCCAACTCAGGTGATTGATTCTGGTCCTCTTAATGTGCCACCACTCTACAGACAAACCTTATATATCCAGTATGATTTCAGCTCCTCAAACTAGGCTCCCTACCCCCACCTTGCATCTGTTGTCTTCTGAAAACAAGACTGCAGTTAAAAGAACCAACTACTGGAGAAAACTAATTCTAAATAGGAAAACAGGTGAAACATTATAGGTAACTGAAAGTTTAGCACTTGCACACAGTGAGGACAATCAGTATGAAAATGACACTAACTCTGATTCTTCTGTGTGATGGAAAATTTCCTTCTATCATCATCAAAACTAGTGCTTCTTAAACTTAAAGGTGCCTGTGAACTACCTGGAAAATCTTACTAAAATGTGGACTCTAATTCAGATAATCTGAGATGGAGTCCGAGATTCTGCATTCCTAACAAGCTCCCAGGAACTGCTAATGCTGCTCATAGCTCTGCTACTTATAGCAGGTGGGGAAACAGCAGCATCAGCGTCAGTGTCAGCATCAGCATCACCTGGGAGCTTGTTAGACAAGAATCCTGAGTCCACCTTAGACCTAAGGAAAGAGAATCTGCCATTCAACAAGGTCTCAGGTGATCAGAATGCATAGTAGACAGCCGCTAACACACCATCTTATACTCACTGTCAATCAGAATTGCCTGGGACCTTTTTGAAACTACAAAAGCTTAGGCCTCATGGCAGAGAATCTAATTCAGTTGGTCTAGGGTATTTCATTGTTCCTATTTTTGTTTGTTTTTAGGCATGTCCAGGTGGTTCTGAGCAGCCAGTGTTGAGAACCATTGAATTAAAAATACCCAACTGGGTGGAGGAAAAAATAGAGCTACTGCTAATCGGTGAGGAATTTGAGGGAATGATGAAAATGTCCTAAAATTGGTTATTGCAATGGTTACATGACTCTGTGAATATACTAAAAACCATTGAATTGTACCTTAAATGAGTCAATTGTATGGTATATGAATTATTCTCAATAAAACTGTTATATAAAAATGTAAAACTTCAATAGCTTTCCTATTTTAAAATAGGTAAATAACTCCAACTGAACAACAATGAAGTGGAATTATTTTCCATTCTGGAACTCTGGCCCAAGAGGTTGAACTTCTTTCAAAAAAAGAGAACACACGTGCTTATACGACTCATCTAGAAACATTAAGTTCTGCTCATCTACTCCTTAGGTTCATTTCTGGTTAAGGTAATGCATATTTTAAAAAGAAAAGCAAATTTATCAATTTTGAAAACTTTCTCCTGCACACCCAAAGTTTCCATAGTATTTTCAAATAAATAATTTTCCTTTTGCTTCCCCAATTTAAAATAAACCACGTTAACTAATAAGTTAACAATGAATTAACTAATCCATTGTACTACATTCTTCCATCTTTTCTGTGTTTTTGAAAACATTCAAAAAACATGTTAACAGGGACTTGCCTGGTGATCCAGTGGTTAAGACTCCATGCTCCCAATGCAGGGGGCCCGGGTTCGATCCTGGTCAGGGAACTAGATCCCGTGTGCCACAATTAAGACCCGGCACAGCCAAATAAATAAATAAATAATTTTTTAATTAAGAAAAAATATATAAAATGCAAATCTGACCTTGTTTTTAAAAAGTGACTTAAGAAACTCTCAATAATGTGCTCATAAAAATAAAGATGATAAATAGCATTAAAATATCAGGAAAATTATACTCCAATAAAGACATTAAAAAAAAATCAGGAAAGATCACTGTAATATATGAGACACTGTTTACTTATTATCAAAAGGAAAGTACTATAAATATACGTAAGTAATAGGTACCACGTATTATTTTACTTTGGAGAGGCACGCACAGCTTCTGACAGCCGTGGTGTCAAATGCTCAAAACTGCAGGTCTTGTATGCTCAAGCCAATGACAGTTCATAGGTATGATTTACTTTCCCTGTTGGATCACCATAGCCTATGTAGGTCATTTTCCCCCAGAACCAGTGCCCTTGTTTCTGGTCTCATGGTCTCATTCTTTTGAAACGCATATTCTAGATGCATTACTGAACAGAGTTTTCAGGACAATATACACTGGTTACATGGCACCTTCTGGGATCCCCTGCTCACTAAGGAGCCCCTCTCTTAAGAAATGACTTTCTAGGACTTTCAAGGCAATGGTTAAGGTCACCTTCAAAAGTAAGCATGACGCCTTCCCTTATCCAAACTCTCCCATAAAATCCAATATATTTCAACATAACTGTTGCTGTGTATAGTTTCTTTTAAAATAATTCTACCATGTTACATTCTGTAGGTGACCAAAAAAAAAAAAGGCAAATCAATGCTCCTAAGTACTGACCTTGCCCTGGGTAATAATAACCCTTGAATAGTCCTCCTATTACTTTTTATAGTGAGGAAGTTTACCCTCCTGCCTAAACTAAGCCCCTCCTGCTCTTAGTACATCTGTCCAACGAACTCTTCAGTTTTCATAGTATTGGGAAGATGGTTCTATATCCCAGAGCAAAACAAATGACCTGAATTTTGGATAAAAGATTCCAATTTCAAGGAAACAACCCTGAAAGCCACATTGGTGATACTCAGCATATAGTAGTCAACTCTATCTCAATCCTGTCTCTTTGAAATACTAACTTCCGAGAGGGCAAGACTCACAGTCCTTGCTGGGTTAAATATACTAATTCTTAATGGATTAGCATGTCTCAATTCATAACTTATTTAACAATTCACCAAAAAAAAAAGTTTCAAAAGAAAGGAGAAAAGGCATACCTAATATTATATATATCCTGAATATTCTTCTCTCCACCATGTCCTTCCTTAAGAGCTTGCATTTGTAATAATTTCATAATGGCTTTTATCAAGCCGTGTGTATCCCTGTAAAGAAATACAACAACATGTCAAATGTTATAAAGTGAATATTCCAATCAGGTACGTAATCCTACCACTTTTAAATAGTTGAACACTTGCCACCCACACTGAACAGGAGCCATCCACACACACCCAGCTTACTGCATAGCACAGCCAAGAATAGGCCTACAAGCTCCCATTCAACACATTGAAAGGAGGAGCAGTGGAGCCAAAGAATCAAACCACTAACCTATCAATCACCTCCATACATGCACTTGGGGGAAAATCAATCAGGAAAAAGGAAACACTAACCCACATAACTGCAGGCAGTGACCACATCAGTTACCCGCACTGAATAATCAAGTCCTTCATTTATAAATATTAGCAGACCATGAATAATAACCAGACATATGAAATGGAACAGCCACTCAAAAAAGTGGGCCAGGGGACCAATCAGAGAAAATAACCCCCATTAAAACAAAGTTAATGGAAGTGGGGAACAGAAATTTAAGTTTTCTCATCCTCTGTAAGAGGCAGCAGGATAATAAATCAAAAAGAAGGCCAGCCCTTTTTTATTTTTTTGCCTGTTATTAATTATTTTAAATTGTGAAACAGGATTTTACTCCAGCATTACTGAGGTAAAACTGACAAATACAATTGTAATATAATGTGTACAACATGATTTACATGTACATTGTAAAATGGCTGCCATAATCAAGTGAATTCACACATCACTTCACAGTTACTTTTTCTTTTTTTTTGGTAAAAACACTAAATACTCTCTTAGCAAATTTCAAGTACACAATACAGTATTGTTGACTACAGTTACCACGTTGTACATTAGATCCTCAGAACTTATTCATCTTATAACTGGAAGTTTGTATCTTTTGACCAACCTCTCCCCATTTCTCCCACCCAGCCCCCGGCAACAATATCTGTTCAACTTCTTTTTTTAGATTCCACATATAAGTGGTACCATCCAGTATTTATCTTTCTCTGTCTGGGTTATTTCACTTAGCACGATACCCTTCAGGTTCATCCACGTTGTCACAAATTACCCTGCCCTTTTTAAATAAGATGCTCCTTCGGAACAAAAAAGAAATCTTAGAAATAAAGATTACCCGTTAAATTTTTTAAAAGTAATATTTTTAAAATCATGGTTGTTCATATTTACAGATCATCTATTGTAAGCTAAGTACTCTCCTAAGAGCTTAACGTGTATTGTGTCACTGCTACCTAGAAATCACTTTCAACAATCATCGACAGGAAGACACTGGAACTCACCAAAAAAGATACCCCACATCCAAAGACAAAGGACAGGACAAAATGAGACGGTAGGAGGGGTGCAATCACAATAAAATCGAATCCCATAACTGCTGAGTGGGTGACTCACAAACCTGACAACACTAATACCACAGAAGTCCACCCACTGGAGTGAACGTTCTGAGCCCCACGTCAGGCTTCCCAACCTGAGGGTCTGGCAACGGGAGAAGGAATTCCTAGAGAATCAGACTTTGAAGCCTAGCGGGACCTGATTGCAGGACTTCAACAGGACTGGGGGAAACAGAGACTCCACTCTTGGAGGGCACACACAAATTAGTGTGCGCATCGGGACCCAGGGGAAGGAGCAGTGACCCCAGGGGAGACTGAACCAGACCTACCTGCTAGTGTTGGAGGGTCTTCTGCAGAGGCAGGGGGTGGCTGTGTGTCACCATGAGGACAAGGACACTGGCAGCAGAAGTTCTGGGAAGTACTCCTTGGCTTAAGCCCTCCCAGAGTCTGCCATTAGCCCCACCAAAGAGCCCAGGTAGGCTCCAGTGTTGGGTCGCCTCAGGCCAAACAATCAACAGGGAGGGAACCCAGTCCCACCCATCAGCAGACAAGGAGATTAAAGTTTTACTGAGCTCTGCCCACCAGAGCAACAGCCAGCTCTACCCACTACCAGTCCCTCCAACTACGAAACTTGCACAAGCCTCTTACATAGCCTCATCCACCAGAGGGCAGACAGCAAAAGCAAGAAGAATTACAACCCTGCAGCCTGTGGAACAAAAACCACATTCACAGAAAGACAGACAAGATGAAAAGGCAGAGGGCTATGTACCAGAAGAAGGAACAAGATAAAACCCCAGAAAAACAACTAAATGAACTGGATATAGGCAATCTTCCAGAAGAAGAATTCAGATTAATGATAGTGAAGATGATCCTGGACCTCAGAAAAGGAATGGAGGCAAAGGTCGAGAAGATGCAAGAAATGTTTAACGAAGACCTAGAAGAATTAAACAACAAACAAACAGAGATGAACAGTACAATAACTGAAATGAAAAATACACTAGAAGGAATCAATAGCAGAATAACTGAGGCAGAAGAACAGATAAGTGACCTGGAAGACAGAATGGTGGAATTCACTGCTGTGGAACAGAATAAAGAAAAAAGAATGAAAAGAAATGAAGACAGCCTAAGAGACCTCTGGGACAACATTAAATGCAACAACATTTGCATTATAGGGGTCCCAGAAGGAGGAGAGAGAGAGAAAGGACCCAAGAAAATATTTGAAGCAATTATAGTCGAAAACTTCCCTAACATGGGAAAGGAAATAGCCACCCAAGTGCAGGAAGCGCGGAGAGTCCCATACAGGATAAACCCAAGGAGAAACATGAAGAGACACACAGTAATCAAATTGGCAAAAATTAAAGACAAAAAAAAATTATTGAAAGCAGAAAGGGAAAAATGACAAATAACATACAAGGGAACTCCCATAAGCTTAACAGCTGATTTCTCAGCAGAAACTCTACAGGCCAGAAGGGAGTGGCATGACATATTTAAAGTGATGAAAGTGAAAAACCTACAACCAAGATTACTCTACCCGGCAAGGATCTCATTCAGTTTCTACTGAGAAATCAAAAGCTTTACAGACAAGCAAAAGCTAAGAGAATTCAGCACTACCAAACCAGCTCTACAACAAATGCTAAAGGAACTTCTCTAAGTGGGAAACACAAGACAAGAAAAGGACCTACAAAAACAAACCCAAAACAATTAAGAAAATGGTAATAGGAACATACATATCGATAATTACCTTAAACGTGAATGGATTAAATGCTCCAACCAAAAGACACAGGCTCACTGAACAGATACAAAAAACAGGACCCATATATATGCTGTCTGCAACAGACCCACTTCAGACCTAGGGACACATGCAGACTGAAAGTGAGGGGATGGAAAAAGATATTCCATGTAAATGGAAATCAAAAGAAAGCTGGAGTAGCAATACTCATATCAGATAAAATAGACTTTAAAATAAAGAATGTTACAAGAGACAAGGAAGGACACTACATAATGATCAGGGATCAATCCAAGAAGAAGATATAACAATTATAAATAAATATGCACCCAACATAGGACCACCTCAATACATAAGGCAACTACTAACAGCTATAAAAGAGGAAATTACCAGTAACACAATAATAGTGGGGGATTTTAATACCTCACTTACACCAATGGACAGATCATCCACACAGAAAATTAACAAGGAAACACAAGCCTTAAATGAACCAAAAGACCAGATGGATTTAACTGATATTTACAGGACATTCCATCCAAAACAGCAGATTACACTTTCTTCTCAAGTGCACACGGAATATTCTCCAAGATATATCACATCTTGGGTCACAAATCAAGCCTCAGTAAATTTAAGAAAATTGAAATCATATCAAGCATCTTTTCTGACCACAACGCTATGAGATTAGAAATCAATTACAGGGAAAAAATCGTAAAAAAACAGAAACACATGGAGGCTAAACAATACATTACTAAACAACCAAGGGATCACTGAAGAAATCAAAGAGGCAATCAAAAAATACCTAGAGACAGATGACAATGAAAACAGGACAATCCAAAACCTATGGGATGCAGCAAAAGCAGTTCTAAGAAGGAAGTTTATAGCAATACAATCCTACCTCAAGAAACAAAAAACATCTCAAATAAACAATCTACCTTACACCTAAAGGAACTAGAGAAAGAAGAACAAACAAAACCCAAAGTTAGTAGAAAGAAAGAAATCATAAAGAACTGAGCGGAAATAAATGAAGTAGAAACAAAGAAGACAATAGCAAAAATCACTAAAACTAAAAGCTGGTTCTTTGAGAAGATAAACAAAATTGATAAACCATTAGCCAGACTCATCAAGAAAAAGAGGGTGAGGACTCAAATCAATAAAATTACAAATGAAAAAGGAGAAGTTACAACAGACACCGCAGAAATACAAAGCATCCTAAGAGACTACTACAAGCAACTCTATGCCAATAAAATGGACAATCTGAAGAAATGGACAAACTCTTAGAAAGGTATAACCTTCCAAGACTGAACCAGGAAGAAATAGAAAATATGAACAGACCACTCACAAGGAATGAAATTGAAACTACTATTAAAACTCTTCCAACAAACAAAAGTCCAGGACCAGATGGCTTCACAGGCTAAATCTATCAAACATTTAGAGAAGAGCTAACACCTATCCTTCTCAAACTCTTCCAAAATATAGCAGAGGGAGGAACACTCCCAAACTCATTCTATGAGGCCACCATCACCCTGATACCAAAACCAGACAAGGATGTCACAAAGAAAGAAAACTACAGACCAATATCACTGATGAATATAGATGCAAAAACACTCAACAAAATACTAGGAAACACAATCCAGCAGCACATTAAAAGGATCATACACAATGATCAAGTGGGATTTATCCCAGGCATGCAAGGATTCTTCAATATATGCAAATCAATCAATGTGATACACCATGTTAACAAATGGAAGAATAAAAACCATATGACCATCTCAATAGATGCAGAAAAAGCTTTTGACAAAATTCAAAACCGATTTATGATAAAAACTCTCCAGAAAGTGGGCATAGAGGGAACCTACCTCAACATAATAAAGGCCATATATGACAAACCCACAGCAAACATCATTCTCAATGGTGAAAAACTGAAAGCATGTCCACAAGATCAGGAACAAGACAAGGATGTCCACTCTCACCACTATTATTCAACATAGTTTTGGAAGTCCTGGCCATGGCAATCAGAGAAGAAAAAGAAATAAAAGGAATCCAAATTGGAAAAGAAGAAGTAAAACTGTCACTGTTTGCAGGTGACATGATACTATACATAGAGAATCCTAAAGATGCCACCAGAAAACTACTAGAGCTAATCAATGAATTTGGTAAAGTTGTAGGATACAAAATTAATGCACAGAAATCTCTGGCATTCCTATCACTGATGATGAAAAATATGAAAGAGAAATTAAAGAAACACTCCCATTTACCCTTGCAACACAAAAAATAAAATACCTTGGAATAAACCTACCTAGGGAGACAAAAGACCTGTATGCAGAAAACTATAAGACACGGCTGAAAGAAATTAAATATGATACAAACAGATGGAGAGATAAACCATGTTCTTGGATTGGAAGAATTAATATTGTGAAAATGACTATACTACCCAAAGCAATCTACAGATTCAATGCAATCCCTATCAAATTACCAATGGCATTTTTTACGGAACTAGAACAAAAAAATCTTAAAATTTGTATGGAGACACAAAAGACCCCGAATAGCCAAAGCAGTCTTGAGGGAAAAAGATGGAGCTGGAGGAATCAGACTCCCTGACTTCAGACTATCCTACAAAGCTACAGTCATCAAGACAATGTGGTACTGGCACAAAAACATAAATATAGATCAATGGAACAGGATAGAAATCCCAGAGATAAACCCACACACCTATGATCAGCTAATCTATGACAAAGGAGGCGAGGATATACAATGGAGAAAAGACAGTCTCTTCAATAAGTGGTGCTGGGAAAACTGGACAGCTACATGTAAAAGAATGAAATTAGAACACTCCCTAACACCATACACAAAAATAAACTCAAAATGGATTAGAGACCTAAATGTAAGACTGGACACTATAAACCGCTTAGAGGAAAACATAGGAAGAAAACTCCTTGACATAAATCACAGCAAGATCTTTTTTTATCCACCTCCTAGAACAATGGAAATAAAAATAAAAATAAACAAATGGAACCTAATGAAATTTAAAAGCTTTTGCAAAGGAAACTACAATCAAGACGAAATGACAACGCTCAAAATGAAAGAAAATATTTGCAAACGAATCAACGGACAAAAGATTAATCTCCAAAATATATAAATAGCTCATGCAGCTCAATATTAAAAAAACAAACAACCCAATCCAAAAATGGGCAGAAGACCTAAATAGACATTTCTCCAAAGAAGACATACAGATGGCCAAGAAGCACATGAAAAGCTGTTCAACACCACTAATTATCAGAGAAATGCAAATCAAAACTACAATGAGGTATCACCTAACACCAGTTAGAATGGGCATCATCGGAAAATCTACATACAACAAATGCTGGAGAGGGTGTGGAGAAAAGGGAACCCTCTTGCACTGTTGGTGGGAATATAAATTGATACAGCCACTATGGAGAACAATATGAAGGTTCCTTAAAACACTAAAAACAGAATTACCATATGACCCAGCAATTCCACTACTGGGCATATACCCTGAGAAAACCATAATTCAATAAGAGTCATGTACCACCATGTTCATTGCAGCTCTATTTACAATAGCCAGCTCATGGAAGCAACCTAAATGCCCATCGACAAACGAATGGATAAAGAAGATGTGGTACATATATATACAATGGAATATTACTCAGCCATAAAAAGGAATGAAATTGAGTCATTTGTAGAGACGTGGATGGATCTAGAGACTGTCATACGGAGTGAAGTAAGTCAGAAAGAGAAAAACGAATATCGTATATTAACGCATATATGTGGGACCTAGAAAAATGGTACAGATGAACTGGTTTGTAGGGCAGAAATTGAGACACAGATGCAGAGAACAAACGTATGGACACCAAGGGGGTAAAGTGGCGGGGGGGGGGGTGGTGGTGATGAATTGGGAGATTGGGATTGACATGTATACACTGATATGTATAAAATGGATAACTAATAAGAACCTGCTGTTTAAAAAAATAAATAAAATAAAATTCAAAAAAAAACAAAAAAGAAATCACTTTTAACTTTATCTCCAGCCAAGACAAGACTTGGACTTAATTAATTGATATCTTTTGGGGCAATTACGTAAGATGTTATTTAGTGTACACTTTCATGGCATTTAAAATTTTACAGCTTATGAAAGGTTTGGTCGCACTGTCCCATACAGTAGCCAATGGCCACATGTGGCTACTGAGCACTTGTAACGTGGCTAATCCACATTGGGATGTGCTGTTGTGTAAAATACATGCTGAATTTAAAAGACTTAGAAGACAAAAAAGACTGTAAAATATCGTGTAGTTTTTTATACTGATTATATATTGAAATAATATATTTGAAATGTGGGGTTACATAAAATATATTATTAAAGTTAATATCAACCATTTCTTTTTACTTTTTAATACAGCTACTAGAAAATTTTGAATTATAAATGTGGCTCACAGTTGTGGCTCATAGTACAATATATTTCTATTTCATAGCACTGCTGGAGACACTCACATGGTTTTTTTCCTAAGTGGATTCTTTGGTGAGCAGTGAGGTTTCTCTTGCAGTTGAAGCATTTCCCACAATCTATACAACAGTATGTTTTCTTTTTCACATGGATCCTCTTATGACCATGCAGTGCAGATTAATGAATGAGTGTTTTGTGATGGATATCACAGGTGTATGGTTTCTCTCCTGTATGGATCCTCTGGTGAAGACAGAGGCCTCAACACTGCATGAAGCCTGTTCCCTAAGATTCTCTTTCCTGTGTGTGTTCTCTGCTGGACATCAAACTGAGGTTCAGCTTTTCTCACATACTCTACATTGGTATTGTGTCAATTCTACTTTGCCTTCATCAAAAATATGGCTAGTTGGGCCTCCCTGGTGGCGCAGTGGTTGACAGTCCGCCTGACGATGCAGGGGACACGGGTTCGTGCCCCGGTCCGGGAAGATCCCACATGT